>NW_022589704.1:93596260-93925280 GCF_004348235.1 Phoca vitulina
TTTTTTTTTTTTTTTTTTTTTTTTTTTTACAACCTTTTAACTTTTTTTTTTTTTTTTTTTTTTAAGATTTTGTTCATTCACTTGACAGAGAGAGAGAGCACAAGCAGGGGGGGTGGCAGAGGGAGAGGGAGAAGCAGGCCCCCCACTGAGCTGGGAGCCCAACTTGGGGCTCGATCCCAGGACCCCGGAATCCTGACCTGAGCCAAAGGCAAACGCTGAACCCGACTGAGCCACCCAGGTGCCCCTATCCTTTTAACTCCTAACAAGTACATCTATTTCTTACTCAAACACAACTTTAAATACATCAAGAAAACTAAAGAGACAAGGCATGAACAATGTCTAGGCAAGTGTACCACTGAGGAAATGCCAGCAGCCCCCTCAAATTAGTTTTCATTTTTTACTTATTTTCCAATATTTCCCTAATGAACGGAAAAAAAAAAAAAATAACATCTTTCCAGAAAGGTCATTCTGGTCAGGAAAGACTTTCTATATACATGGAAATAAATGGTCATTTTAAAGAAATGGAAGACCATTTCTGGTCCCTCCTTAGAATCACTTATTTTACACACAATTATAACTTTCTGTGGTTTCTCCAGAACAAAGCAGAATCAAAGCAGCAAAGCTGAGTCTCAGTGGAAATGCAAGCATCCCACCCCCAGGGCCTCGCTGAGAGCCCTGGTCAATACTGCAAAAAGAATGAAGGACCTAAAGCCAGGAAACAGGTTGGAGTCTCTGTCGAACAACTCTCTCTCACCCTGGGGCCCTGACCAAACCACAGCCTCCCCACACACCAGGTTTTATTTATGAGATGGAGGGGTGATGTGCACTTCACAGTGCTTCCAAGAACAAACGCCTATGAAATACATGAAGTTTTTATACAGACGTCAAACGTTAGAACCTTTATTGCAGGGTTATACGTATCATAATCCCCAACGAGAGAAACCCTTGGCTTTACCACAGGAGTTTAATCACTGAAAGTAGCCCTGGTGTTGGTTTCACCAGCATCACCAGCAGATTCAAAAGGGTAAGAGTACCCAGATGTAAAAGCCAGCTGAGCACAGAGGTGAAGAGTGATGGGCAGGGCTGCCTGGGCTCCGACCCTACCAGGTGACACCTGGCCAGCTTTCTTCAGTTCTACGCACCTCAGTCTGTCTGCAAACTGGGGATGACAGCAGTACAGTCGACAGTCATTATTTGCCATAGTCATGTTCTATAACGTCACAGGGAACACTGATTTCAGGAACACTGAACCAGCGTTCCCAGGGGAAACACAGGGTTAGGTTCCTGTGAGGCTCTGGTCACATTTCTGTCAACGGATCAATTCCTAATGGTGTTTTAGGTGTTTCTGTTTTGAGACACCTTCTTTCACATAGACAGCTGACTCATTAAACCCTGACCTCACAGCCAGTGGTAGTCTAACTCATGCTTGAAGACGCTCACCTAACACACGCATACTCTCCATCAGGCACATCACTGCCTTCCCGCGCTTCGGAATGCCAAACAGCACTCTAACACTATGCTCAGGGGCCATTTTAAACCAGAAAATCACCCGAGGAAAGTTCAAAGAGGCCCCAAAAAAGGGGCGCTAATTAGACCACAAAGAGAACACTCATCTACAGCATGAGAAACAAGGAGGCAGGGCACTGCCTTGCTCAGTCTCGGCTGGGAACGTGCATTAGGCCACTCACGTTTCCCTGCACTCTGTGAATGGCCACAAAAGCACCGCAACTATTGGTTTTGTTACAAACACATTTTATAAACACATTTTAACAAGTAGCCAAATACTCCAATACAGAATCCTCACATAATGAGGACTGACTGTACCTGCCTCAGAGCTGCTTTGATAAGTCAGTGAATTCAGACAGATCAAGCACTTAGAACTCTGCCACCTTGACACACGGTGAGCATTCAATAGATGTTAGCTTTTACTGAGGAGTCAAATAGGTCCAGAAAATAGCACGTGGTGCAAAAAGCATTTAACAAAATGATGAAAAGGAACACAGGTGGTAGTAGAGAAACACAGAGGAGAGAATATGGCATGGAGGAAAGACACGAAAACTCAACATTTCTTTCCTAACGCAATCTCTTGCTTTATTCATTGTCCTACTGATTCTCCTTCCTTTCCACTGAGAGGTTACACTCCCTGGGCCAACTATCTACCTTCCTGCTCTCAAATGCATTCTCTGCATGCCCTGCCCTTCCTGTGACATATCATAGGAAACCACATCTCCCAAACCCGCTGGCCATCTGGTTTCCACGTAGGGTCGGCCTCTGGGAGGTGCCAGCAGAAGCTGGGAGGGCGGGCACAGGGAGGAAGCCAGAGTCTCTGCTCAGCAGCATCTCCTGCACAGATGCATCTCTGTCCAGGGGTCCCCATAACCTTTGTGACACCACCACCAACTCCCACCCTGCTGCAGCCCTGAGGGGGTGGACATCTTCCTGTGGCTGCAGATCTCTGGAGGGACACATATTCTTCTTGGTAGCTCCCCTCCTCCACCTCCTACATGCTCACTTTTCCATAGCAGTTCTCTGCAAAAGGCCTAGTCCAGCTTTCCTGGTCACTCTAGCACACACAGGCTCCAGAAGGATGCTATGCCCTGCGACTCTGCCAAGACCCTCCCTGGCGCACACTCACCCATCCCTCCCACCATCTCACCTCTCTTATTCTAACTCACTGGCTTCCCTGGATTGGAAGCAAATAAAGGTGTCTGGGGGGTTTGGTGTGTTTTTTAATTCACCGCTGCTGGGAACAACAACAACAACAACAACAAAAAACCGTGCACTTATGAAAATATTAGAGCTACTCCTGCTTTTTATCAATTTACATTACCTCGGCCACCTTTCACCATGGGCCACTGGCTGCCCCCTGCACCCATGGTTTCCTTCTGCTTAAGTGCTATTTACTTTTTAAAGACTAAGCATTACTCTCAACTCATAAATACCTGGATTAAAAAAAAAAAATCCAAATGTGGCCTATGGCACATAGCCAATATTCCTTTGTAGTCAGCACTGGCCGTTCCCAGCTGCTGACAGCAGCCTGTGTAATCACTACCCGTGAATTGAGGGAACTTCCATTCTCTTTTCTTCCCATTGTTTCTCACCCCAGTGCATAAAACTGTAACGCCTGGCCATCATCACAAGCAGGCATAAAAGAGGAATAAAAGAGTTCATGTGGATAAAAGAATGTAATAGCGAAATGATTCGGGTAAGTGAATCAGAAAATCAGGAGTCAGGGAGGCTATGGACAATGCTCGCGCCTCACTGAACCCACATCCTCTTCCCCCCGGGACACACAGCTAGACTACATTTTCTGGGTAGGTGCGGCCAAGTGACAGAGTTTGAGACAACGGAACACAAATGGCAAGGGACTATGCACTGCCAGGCCTGGCTCCTCCCAGGCGGGCTCCTGTACCTGGTCCCCCCATTCCAAAGGCTACCCCGGACACCACTGCAGGATAAACCGTGGAGGGCCTGGCTTCAAAGTCAGGACCTAGCTGGCCTCGGTCAGTAAAGGACTTCATAAAAGGGATCATTACCCTACACCACCCCCACCAGGCTCAAACTATCACCTAGAGAAAACTTACACTGGGTGCCACCTGACTGCACACACAGACCCACACACACATGCAGAGAGATCCACTTGTACAGAAGGTCACAAATGCAGGACACACACCTTTCGAATGAGCTGGTCGGACATCTATTTAAGGTGGCCTAGGGGGTATAGGAAATAATCCCCAGCATGTCCCTTCTAGAAAGATCTCTGAAACTGGATGGGACACTCAGGAACAAGCACCTGCTCCTGGTCCCTCATTTCCTGTCAGGGAGAACAGTGCTGTGCAAACCAACTTTTACTTTATAAAGCAGAAAAAAACAAGATAAAGATAGGTCAGGGCGGGACTCACAGCATAAAAGGCACAGAGCTGGGGCGCCTGGGTGGCTCAGTTGGTGGGGCGTCAGACTCTTGATTTCAGCTCCGGTCATGATCTTGGGGTGGTGGAATCGAGCCCCACATCAGGCTCTGTGCTCAGCGGGGAGTCTGCTCTCCCTCTGCCCCTCCCCCCACACTCTTTCAAATAAATAAACAAATCTTAAAAAAAAAAAAAAGGGAGGCACCGAGCAAAGACCCACATCTCCTAAGTAAGTGCTACTCCAAGCAGAGGGGGAGGGCAGTCCACAGAGCGGGGCCAGTCCACGAAGTGTTTCATCTATGGGGATAAGTACCCAACTTGAGGGTAAGTGTTTTGGAAACTTTTACGGTAATGTGACAGGGTAATTTTCTGTCTTTGAATCCACTAATAAAATTGAAGGTTTGTATTCTGGACCTCCTTGGTTGTTTTTTGTTTTTTTTTCACTTCCTAGTCATTTATTTGTATTGTGCCAATCCATGATGGTTTAGAAGTTTAAAAAATTGTTCTGTTCCTCCATTCACCCAGAATCCCCAAACTCTTCAGCCAAATTCCCAAAGTTCCTCCACCACCTCCCCCACTCCTTCCTGCCTCACCTGGGTTCTCCTCCATCCTCCTGACCCAGCAACTCCCTCACCCCCGCCATTTCAAGGTGGTATCTCATTAGCTACATGGTGGCAAACTCCCCATCAGCCTTTCTGATGCATGAGCCGCCTCCATGGACTTCTGTAAGCCATCATGAGGCTCACATCAAAATGAAGAGTTAAGTGGTCAGTCATCCATCAACACAGCTAAAATAACACAGGACTCTGGTCCCAGAAAATGGCCACGGTAAGAGAATAAATGATTAGAAACCTGTCAGTGGGCCTTACCCATGTTAATTAACCCGAGGGAGGGCCTCAGCCTGCCTGAAGTGTCCATCCATCACTCTAAGCCTGAGAGGCAAAATAAAATGGCCTTCGCCTCCCACCTCTAGGGAGGTCGACATACACAGAGAAACCGCATACCGGCTTGGGGAGAAATGAGAGGCTCGTATCAGAGTGAGTCCTCTGCGTGCGGCACCAAGTCTGATGAAGTGAGCAGCCTTCGTCACAGGAAGGGCAGGATGTGGAGACAGCGTTAGCCGTGCTGAGCAGGACTAACGGAATTGCCCATTACAGGGGAGTCCTGAACTAGCTGCAGAGAGGGATTTAAACACATACGCATCTTGGGGCACCTGGGTGGCTCAGTTGTTTAAGTGTCTGCCTTCGGCTCAGGTCATGATCTCGGGGTCCTGGGATGGAGCCCTGCATCGGGCTCGCCGCTCAGCAGGGGTGTCTGCTTCTCCCTCTGCCCCTCCTCCTGCTCATGTGCTCTCTCTCTCAGTCTCTCAGATAAATAAAATCCTTAAAATAAATAAATAAATAAATAAATAAATAAATAAGCACATAAGCATCTCCTTGAAACTGAATGGAGAGAAAAACAGATCGATGGCAAGGAGGGCCAGGACAGAACAACAGAATGAAAAGGAAACCACAGGTAAGGGGAGATCCAGGGAGCACCAACCGTCCTCAGAGTGTGGGTACAGTGGGGCTCTATGTAGGTCTAGCTTCCAGGCAGACCCCATTTTAAAAAATTTCCAGGGACAGAGGTACGGTAACTTCAACGTAAGACAACATAAGCATCTTTCAGTTAATAAAGACAGGTGTCAGCAACAGCATCAGAAAGGGACCCGTGAGATATGGGGACGGGGCGGGGGGAGTGTAAATGAGCGAGCATTTTAGTTAAGTCTCTGCACTTCTCTGGATACTTGAAATATTTCACCATTTCATTTTTTTCCAAGTAAAATCAGAGAAAAGATACATGCTGTTGTATGGAAACCTCTTGCCATGAACCGGGAATTCTGATTAGATTCAGTCAAAGCCAGGCATGTCTTCTGAAGACAAGGGCTCTGCTCCTCCAAGTGTGGCCTGGTGACGAGACACATGGCTGGCCACAGCCCTGACCTCTGTCCCGGCAGCCCCCCTCCCCCTTCCCTCAGGCCAGGAGGGAAGCAGGGTTTCGTCCGCCATGCCCGTTCATCGATACTGGGCAGTGGCTATCCCACATGCAGTCCTCCAGGCTCTGGGGCACCTGCCGGGTTCGGAGAAAGAGGAACGAGATGCCCACGTGCACCCCAGGCAAAGGGCCGGGCAGGTGACACACATTCCTCCGTTAACCATCTTCCCAAAGCCTGCAGCCCCATCAAGCTGGCTCAAGAGCCCATTGCCGCCCCACTGCAGGTGAGCTAGCAAACTACACGTGGGACTCAGCTGCGCAGCACGCAGCCAAGGTCAGGCACCGACATTGCCTAAGACATGACGAACATCCTGTGGACCACAGAAAGAAATCGGAGCCCAGGCAGTGAAGGTGTTTCATCTGAATCACATCTCACGCCTGCCATCGAAGCCCCTGCCTCTTCCAAGATGACTCATCTTTGATGCCAACAAGAAAACATCATTAACTTTAAATCCCATAATCTGGAATTGATGATTAACATATTTCAATGTCTGTACTACTGGGTTAAAAAAAAAAAAAAAGAAACGAAACGTTTTCTACCTAAAATCTTTCCTTCTTTACACTCATTTACTCAGCTCACCATGGGGCCACGAGCCAGGTTCTGCGCTAGCTACTGGTGGTATGAAGACCAAGAAGGCCAGTCCTAACCCTCAAGGAATTTACACTCTAAACAGACCCACAAGAAGTAAAAGCCATCCTGATTCCACTTTGGGCTTTCTCTGGCAATATGTGTTCACGAGATTTACTGGTGTGGCTCTGGTTTTATTTTTACCACCAACACTGCATCTTTCTCTTCTGGTCATGTCTCAAGAAATCAAAGTTAGAAACTGGTTCTTTGAAAAATGAGGGTGTAAAAAAAAAAAGAAAAAAAACCAAAAACCAAAAAACCAGGAATGGGATCTACCAACCCCTTCAAGAAACCTTTTCTGACATCAGTATTCCTCTCTGATCACAGGCTCTGTGGTAATCAGAGTTCAAGAGTCATTTGTCTTTAGGAGACAATTATCCTGACCTAAATGGACTCCTAGGGTCACACAGAACCTAGGCACAAAGGCAGGACCAGTTCCTCCTACTTAAGTCAGAAAGGAGATGCTGGGGGAGAATGGTGACCTGCTTCCCCTCCCCCTCCAGGAAGACCCAACTATTTCTGCACTCCTGGGAGTTGCCCCAGTGTATGAAGGCCACATGCTGCAGGTTCTGAAGGCTAGTTAAGGGATTATCAGGAAAGCAAACTCGTCTGTGATATGGCTTTCAAGTTATAAATGTCAATGACAGCCAAGTCTGCCGTGTTGGGAACTCCTCCAACAACAGGTTGACAATAGCCCAATTCGACGGCTCTGGAGGAGGCTGACAGACAGCTGCTCCTTCAGTAGTTATTCCCAAAGGAGCCAAGAGGCCCCTGCAAAGGCAGCTAGATATGGCAAGCTCAAGAGGGAAGGTGACAACATATTTGGTGGCAGATAGACATAGCCCAGGAGTGCCACACTATGCCAACGCGTCTGCCTGCTCCAGGAAAGCTGTCAACCCCACACAGTGCAGAACTGAGAGCAGGAGGCAGGGGCAGACATGGACATTAAAAAAAAAAAAAAAATCACAGCCCAAGGAAAGGCAGAAAGAAAGATGCTGATCCTTCCCACAGCATAAGCCACGGCAGCTGGGTATCAGGGACCGCAGACCCAGGTCCAGGTCTCCGCGACGTCAGCCTGCTACCCCCAGCTGCCGCGCTTGGCAAATCTCAGTGGGCAGTGCATGAACTTGCCCTATCTGTCAACAGTGAACTAACTGCCAAAACAGACTCCTGAAGATACACTGTTCGGTTGTGCAGTCCCTGAGATGAAGTCCCATTCCAATTAAGTGATATACGGTGGGGGGGCGGGGGGCTGGATTAAATACGCCTGTTCCATCTTAGACAAAATCCCACATCCTCAGAAATTCAAAATCCCTTTGCGGTTCTGAAGGAGACACTTCTTGTTTCTCTGGTTTCTCCCAGCAAGACAAACTCTCAAGGTGACAGCTAGAGGGAAGCCACCGATAAAAGTCACATGATTTTCTAGCTCTAACGTTAAGGCTTTTATTTATATCAGACATTTGTCTGCTTGTGAGTTGCTGGGGTAGGATATCCCCCCCCCCCGTATTTTTTTCCTGTGATGTTATTACAAAGTTTGTTCAAAGACCCACATACATAAAAGAAACAGGAATTAGGAATGTTTAAAGTTTCATTCTGTTAGCCCCATAACCTTGACACCCAAATCCTAGCAGGCTGTGCAATGTGGACACTCTGCTCCCAGTTAACAACTCACTTACCAAGGTGACTCTCAAGGGCAGCCTGGGCAGTGATTTCAAGTGCTGCAGACTGTTCAGATGGTTCAAATGAGGAAGCACTCAGCAAATTTCCTCCTCCATAAAATACGTTCATAACTGAGGACTGAGGAAAGTGTACTTCTTGAGTTCCTTGATACACAGTTCAGAGATTGTGTGGTCTTTAGCAATCACACTCTTCAATTCATCGGTTTTACTTATATTCACATCATGATCCTCTGTGTCGGATTTGGGTTGGACTGCTCTGAAGGAACCAGCCATTCTATGGAAGGGTATCACGCTAAATAAAGTCGTGTTTGATCATGATTGAATAAAGCAATAAATGGCCTTCTGCTCCAGTCACTTTACCAATTCTAGACAGATAAAATATCCTTGTCCAATTATCCCAAGAGATTAAACTCCACCAGGCCTTCACCAGATAGCTGGAGATGTCCCCTGAGGATTGGGGTGGCCCTGGGAGAGCCACCCCTCAGCCCTTTGGGACTAGGGGTCTGTATTTTGACACTTCCAAATGTTAACATCTGACTCAGCTACTGATCTTCTCCCTCCCAAGGGCAAATATCTTGGGTCTGTGCTAAGCCACATGGATATCTGCTTACTTCAGTACTTACATGGCCTAATGGATCCTCTCCAATGTCCACTTTAGAACAGTAATCACTCCTGCAATCACAAGGACAAAGACGTTTTTAAGTTTCTCCTCTTTAACAACTTGATCCACTGCAAACAGGCTGACAAAGATCTTCTATGGACTTTGCTTCTCCCACTTTGCAACCCAACTGCCTTTCAACACAGTCTCCCAAAAAGAAAGAACCTAAGAACAGCTAGCTGGGAGGCCCTATCACTTCAACACCCAAAGGCATTTACCTTAAAAAAAAAAAATTGTATTATCTCCTGTGTTAAGATCCAAATCCATCCATTATTAGTTTAGCAGGAGTAAGGCTACATTTAGCAAAGATGAAGCTTCTGCACAAAACTGCTCTTTGTTCCAAGTCTCAGGAGGCATTAAACCCAAGCTTTTACCAATTCTAATGCTTTCCAGACCAGACTGCATTAATATACACATACAGTTCCAAGTATATGTACACACACAATTTTAAAAACAGATAGCTCTATCACAAAAAACTATGGAGTTTGCAACAGGAGATAAACCCAATTGAATTACAAGCCTGTTCATTCAAATGTAACAGATTACTTGTAGCAACTTCACCTTGAAGAATAAAAGTAAATAAAAAGAGTGAAAAGTATTTTAGAAACAGATCTACTATGTGCTGATAAAGCTAGTATTTTCCTTCTGTAATACTCCTTTATAAAAGAAAAGAGGGGAACATGTCCTTTAATAGATATCTTCAGCATGTTTCTGATACTCTTGGAATTTATCAGCAGAGAATTATAAAACAGAGTTCAGGAGGGAGGGAGGGAAGGAGAGAAGGGGAAAGGAGGGAGGAAAAAATAACAAACATGTTGCACAGACCCATCTCCAAGCTGACTGCCCAAAAGTGTTCTTAAGGCTAACCAACTGCTCTGACCACTGAAGGACCTGACAGTAGAGCATGCACCATGTTCTGCTAGAAAATGTTGGAGTTTTGTTATTTTTTTTTAATCAAAACAAGCCAGTTCCCTCTTTATACGGTCTACAGCACACAACCACCCTTCGCAGCATGAACATCTGTGTTGGTGTCAACAATCTGAGCGGTACCAGAGAGCCGTGCCCTGGGGCCACTGGGGAGAGCGGGCTCCACCTGCAGTCCTTCCCAACCCACCAACCACATCCAGCAGTGCTGCCTCACAGACGTTTACTCAAGAAGGACGGAAGGTTAGAAAGAACAGTCAATGCCAATGACCACACGGCCCCCTCTTTATACCAGCCTCCCTTTGGACACAGCTCTGAGGTGAAGGAATGGTTTCTGGAAACGCAGTACTGTGACACAGAAAAAGCTGCTAACTCCAGCAAGTCCCGTCAAGATATATTTTAAGAAAACAGGGCACCTGGGTGGCTCACTCGGTTGAGTGTCTGCCTTCGGCTCAGGTCATGATCCTGGGGTCCGGGGATCGAGTCCCGCATCGGAGCTCCCTGCTCAGCGGGGAGTCTGCTTCTCCCTCTCCCTCTGACCCTCCCCCCACTCGTGCTCTCTCTCTCTCTCTCTCTCCCTCTCTCATAAATACAGAAAATCTTAAAAAAAAAAACAATCCTAAGCATTTTGGTCGGTATCAAACCCCTTCATTCACGCGTATTGGTGTGCGCTAACAAAAAGAATACCCATGTGCCTCAGACCTAAATGACACAGGCTGACTTTCAGTGCTTTTACTCTTTACCGTATGTTTTCATCAACATTTCAACTGATGCGTTACGGGACAATTCTCCAAGTGAGCGCTGGGGATCGAGTGAGCGCTGGGATCAAGCAGTTAGACTGTAAGATTCAAAAAACGTTCCGGATGTGTCCTCCTCCCCACCCCCACACCCAAAAAAGTTCAACTTTACCTCCCCCAACGTTTTCAAATCTCAATGTTTTCTTCAATGATACTCCTATTAAGTAAGAACTCAATCTTGATTTCCCCTGAAGCATCAGACAACTACTCCCTGAGTCATATGAGAACTACTGCATTACCCTTGGCTCTATCATTAGCAAAATTCATGGTCACCATGAAACCAAAAGGCCGTTCGTGTCTATCCTCAGGGAAGCTTTAATGTTCAACTCATCCTAAATATCATTTCCTGCGGAGCCAAATATATACCATTAATGAAAATTTATAACCACTTCTAGCCAGGTCTCTAGATCAAGAAAACACTGAAGGAAATCCTTTCTCCTTCCTCATTTTCAGAACAGCACCACTCCACAGCTTTCTCCAAGATTTCACCCAAAAGTTTATTTTCTGGAGATTAACAGGCTCCCTCACGCTCTTCTTGAGCTTATGCTTCTCTTTCCTCTCTTAATTACACCTAAACTATGAATGCATTTGTAAAGCATCACAGGAATTCAATTCAATCTACAAAGAATAAGGCAGCGATCATAGGGGACAGTCGGTGAAAAAGTAGGTAGGAGAAACTGGAATCCCATTTTCAACCAACATTTTAGCCCTTTCTTTTGTTGTTTTGGAGAAAAGAGATTATAAATGGCCCATAAGCAAAATACCCTACTTGAGCAGCTCTGCACCCCAGGGTGGCATTCTCTGAGGAATCTGCATTGGAGCTCCTTGCCTCACGTGTTCAAGGACCACCTCTGCAGTACCTCCTCTGGATCCAAGGACAGAGGACAACGGTGGCCAATTTCAGACCCAGGGGTCTCACACCTCATTCCTTATGCCCTTCTGCACCAGAAGCTGTCAGACTGATCCCCTTCTCAAATTTACACTCAAGTGTTTCACCCTCTTATTCCCTATGGACCATGTCTTTCCAAACAGAGAATCTCGGAATCTTGATGCCAAAAAAAACATGGACATAGCTCAAAGCAGTCTTTCCCTCTCTCATTTTCCAGAACCTAGTAAAGCGAAGTGGCTCATGGACAGTACCAAAGCTATCCGGTAGACTTACTCCTGTGAGAAAATAGTGGGAAGGGAGTGTAGAGCTCTGCTCAAAGTATCTTCATGCTTACAAAAATAATTTCAGATGATTAAGACCACCTACTGGTGCATGCGAGAAACAAATCATGAACATGTTTATAAGCTTTAAGTCATTCGATCTTCCTTACCAAATAACAGAGTCACACAGGAAAAAAAAAAAACAAAACAACCCATAATTGCAATACTGGCCTCAGAAGGTTTTCATCTTATGTGGAGCAGAGCAGCTCAATTCACCACATAGTGAAATTTTGCCCCGTTACAAAGATCTAGAATGATCCTCGACCTCAGAACTTATATAACCTTAAATACATTTGGTTGCAACATACTTCAAAACTTTCTAGCATCTTTCCATTTCAGCAAGGCCTCTCATCACACTGCCATTGAAAGTTCCCCAAAGTAGAGTCAAATCTCAATCTGCCCCACATTGCTCACGCTGCCTGGACTCAAATAGAGAAGTCCAACGCTCACAAGCTGTCCCAGCCCCCATCTTCTTGTGCCTCGGTGCCTCCTTCCGAGAACGGCGGTGGGACTCCTACGAGCTAACACCACACAGCCAGAAGCACAGCCACCACCTCGGAGAGGCAGTGAGCCCTCCATAAACACCGGTGATTCTCACTGCTGTGGTTGCTACCGCTAGAATAGGACAGTAAGTTAACAGGATGATAAAAGGCCCTTCTAGAGCCAGTCAGAAACCTAGAACCACAGCCACTGGTAACACGCAATGCATATTTTCATCCTGCGAACAGCTACTTTGCCAGGCGGGTGTGACAATGACAACAATTCAGTGGCTTGGGACTTGGAATACCCTTAGCTAAAGTGACTGTTCTCCTACAGATGGTCCCCATGTAAAGTGTGTTTGACAAGAAAAAAAAAATTCCAACCTTGCAACTTGAGAATTTATCACTAAATTGAATTCTCAAGACATTGGTATCCACCCAGGCTTATCCAAGATTTTGCCAAGACAGGAGGACAATGGGCCAGGAGAGACAGACCACTCATCTATGTTTGCACCTGTTGTTCATGTTCACTCACAACGTCACAAAGAGCAGATGCCCTTGATGAAGCTTGCACACCACCCCAAAGACTAATTTGTATTTTCATCAAGATTATTTTAACAGACACTGGGGAATTAATCTTAGAGTTCAGTTTCTTGAACCTTCCCCCAAGATACACCTGTCCCTTAGCCTAATGATTCTCAACATGCAATCTCAAACCAGCAGTATCAACATCATCTGTGAAGCTGGGAATGCACAATCTCAGACCTCACCACACCCCTCCTGAATCACAAACTCTAGGCTGCGGCCCAGGAGATTCGGATGCTAGCTCAAGTTTGAGAACCACTGCCAATAGGCTATTAACACGTGGACTGGGGCATCACTAAGGACAGCTCTTTTCCTTAAACTATCTGGCATTTCTCAGATCCATAAAACCTGCTATAGGATGATGTCAGCTGTTCCTTTTATTTTTAATTCCTCATGACGAGGCTGATGATGATTCACGCAGCACCTTATGGATTTCTTAAATAGTAAGAATCCTTCTTTCCCACCCCTAATGGAAGGTGACTGCTGCCTGTTACTTCTGATGTAATTACAGGAACAATTCAGGAACAAAAGCTTATCCTTTATCAACCTCAGCAAAAGCTGTAATAGAGAGTTATAATTACTCCATTCTTTCCCATAATGTGTTCACAACAACCTACCCTTTGAAACTGATCATACCACATGTCATAACAAGGAAACACAGAACCCAGGATCAAATTTCGCTTATTGTCAATAGAGATCAAAACTGCAAGTGTCTGGGCACACCTTTTCCAATGGACAGGAAACAAATATGCATTAGCCATCTGGCTGTATCTCATTTATCTAAGTGAAATACGGGGGAGGGGGAGGGGTGGAGGTTGATTTAATGCATTCTATGGTCCTAAGGTAACCTCACAATACTCAACGGTCTTATCACCAGACACTACCCATCATCTAACTAATTATCAAAGCAGGAAGCACTAAGGAGCATTTCCTAAATAATAAATAACCCTTTTCCATACCTTTAATTTGTTGATGTGTGTATTAATTTGGAGAAGTTAATTTCATACTTGCTGTGAGGTCTCCTGATGAATTGTGAATACCGGCAAATTATTAATTTCCCTTTCCTTTTTGATTAATTTCACACTTAGGCTGGATAAGAAAGGTGAGATTAATGATGTCTGGAAGACAATGTTCAGTTCTTGTAAGATACTCAGTCAACCTTATGTTCAAGTAAACAGAGGACGCAGATAAGGAAATGATAACGGGATTGTCTCCAGGATGCGTCCAAGGTGCCATGCAAATAAATGCCCAGAAATGCAAAGTGTTTAAGCTGTAAGCTCCAGTGAATACCCTTCCAGAAGCGGGGCGGGGTGGGCGGTGGGGGGGAGTAAAACCTGGAGTTCTGAAGACTGCACTATGCACCCATCAACTTGTGCCCTTACCACTGACTGAAGACATGAACTGATTCATCACCCTACAATTCTCCATTTTCCAAGGGTCCTTCTGTATATTAGTTGGCCTCTTCATATCCTTGTCTTTTCTAGACTCTCTGCAACAATCTTAGGACTCCTAGCTCAATACGTATTGAACAGACAGGTCTCCTTCTTCAGAGGATAAAAAGGAGCATAAACTCAGGCTTGACATGCAGTTTCAGTACGCACATATGTGCTAATCCTATTTCTGATAGTGATGCCTACATTAATTGAGAGCCTGCTAGGTACCAAGACACCAGGCAGTTTGTATAAGTTATCTAACATAACAATAGCTCTTTGAGGTATAATTACACAGTTTGCAG
Organism: Phoca vitulina; assembly: GCF_004348235.1. Lineage (NCBI taxonomy): Eukaryota > Metazoa > Chordata > Mammalia > Carnivora > Phocidae > Phoca > Phoca vitulina. Next base: position 93,610,897 of record NW_022589704.1, read on the forward strand.
GTGAAGAAACTGAGGTTCAGAAAACTACCTAGCTTGCATAAGCGACCCCCATCCTCACATAGATCTGTCAAGCTCCCAAGCCTGGAGTCTTCCATAGCGCACTGCTTCCCTAAAGCAAGAGTAAATAGAACATTTATGGTTGCCTAGACATTATTCCAGAAGACCTGAAAGCTACAGACGTGCCGTCTTCCTCCAAGAAACTTCCCTGCCTACTCCAGCTCCAACTGACCCAATTCTTGTTTGCATCCCAGTATTTAAAGACAATGTCACAATTCCATGCTATCCATTTGACAGTCTAATGTCCACTAGAGTACGCTGTGCCTTAACCCTCCCCTCACAAACAAGCCTGCCCAACTGAGACCCATATCCAAGTCCTAATGCAGCAATCTGTCATCTCTGGCCACTCTCTCCGGCAGTGCTGCCCAATATGGGAGCCACTCACTACATATGGCTTAACTGAAATCAATTACAACCAAATAAAATAAAAAATTCAGTTCCTCAGACATACTAGCCACATTGCAGGTGCCTGATATCCACATGTGGCTAGTGGCTGGTCTACTGGACGCTACTGACAGGACATCTCCATCATGGCGTAAGTACTGCTGGGCGGTGCTGGTGCAGAGATCTCTCAGGACAGCATCTTTTCATCTAATATCCTACCAAAACTGTGCAGGGGGACAGAGCCTCTTCCCCAGAGAACTCACTAGGGGTGCCATCAGACTAACTGCGGTCATACCTACGTGTCTTCAGATCACATCCTTGAAGGAATGACATTCCTTTGACAAGTTAGGTCATTCGGTAAACTTATAAATAAAGCAAGTGGACTGACCTCGGAGAACAGAAAGGGGACAGAAAGAAGAAGAAACAATCATCATCAGCCCTTCCATTCGGGAATAACCACCAGATGCAACTGTGGGTGAGGACAGACTCAGCAGCAACTGCAGACACATGCGCGGTCACCCACACGGCGGTGTCCCTGAGGCACGGCCTCACCAAAGCACTCTCTGCTTGAGAAGTTAATCTCTGCTGCTCCTCTTTGGCAAGACACAGTCCCCAAATTTGGGCTCTTATTTCTAATTATTAAAGAAATCAATGCAAGGAAACCACTTCTCAAATCACTCTCACCCAACTGTTTCACTAAAAATTGGATCATCAGCAAATGAGACAAGCCTTTGGTAACAAAGACAGTCTGACAGCAGACTAGAAGAGAGAGCCTCCGTCCCCTCAGTGACACCTGACCTGGAAGGAATTACCTCAAAGCTTTCCAGGAATTAAAAACTTGCAAAGCTCCAATCTAGGCAGAGATCCTGAAATATACTATTGGTTACTATTAAATTGGAACAGCCTGGGGTACAACACCCGGAGTGATAAACATCAACGTCACTAATCTGACCTCTGATCTCTACAACCTACAAGTGCGCAGCACATAGTATTTCTTACCTTCGTCAGTTCTTCATTGCTTTCCTCCTCCAGCCTCCCTGCTGTCTGGGCATTATGTCCAAGACAAGCCAGTCTTCATGGCTGCCAACATGGGTTATAAAGTGATGGACCCAAATCTAAATGCCAACTCCTTCAGGTAACTCCCCTTGACAGTCCCAGACTCAAGATCATATACAGGGCGGACCTGGACCTCTCTCACCACAATGATAAAGTGATGAATGGGAACTCCATGGAACTAGGACAAGAAATCAAGGTAGAGAGTTTTCTAATAAAAATACAAATCAATTCATCCCTGTGGAGGGAAGAGGAGATAAACTCACATGTTCCTCTCTTAGAGCCTAGGAAAGTCATCTAATGCTGGATAAATGTTCCTCTCTCCTCTGTCCCACCTCAGTCACACCAGTAAGGCCCATTCCTGCCTGTCATCCGGGCATTACTCACCTTTGCTGAAGGACCAGAGCCCACTGAATTACTAACCCTAATGAAACTTCCAACATTCACCCTTTCCTGCTCAGTGGCTCACAACAATAGCTCTGTAACCTGGTGGGCCTTTCTCCAGCCTCAACCCCCTCCCCCGCAATCCATTCCTGACAACCTGCAGGATGAACCTCAGAAACACCCCCCACACCAGCCTTTCCATTTCAACAAGGCGGCTTAGGCCACCATCTCGAAGATCAAACCCTGGCCTCTTAGGCCCTCCAAAATCAGGAAGGACTGCTTTGCTCAAGCCAACTGGTCTCTTTTCTCCCTGCCCTCAACACATCCATGCACTTACCCTTCCATAACACAAACATTGACTCCAGGACACTTTCCCAGACCTGAAGGGCTGGCTCCCTCCATTGTGTGGTAACACTCAAAACCAGAAATGCCAACCCCTCAAGAGCAGGGCGTGTCAAAGTTTTCTGTATCTCTGAGGAGCCAGAATCTTAGACCCAGAAACTTACACAAAACCGCCGCTTCTTAAATATTTGATAATCCACTGAAAAGAATTCCAATCCCGGGGCACCTGGGTGGCACAGTTGGTTAAGCGTCTGACTCTTGGTTTCAGCTCAGGTTGTGATCTCAGGGTTGTGGGATCAAGCCCTGCACTGGGCTCCGCACTCAGAGTGGAGTCTGGTTAAAACTCTCCCTCTGCTCCTCTCGGACTCCCCCAGTTAAAATAATAAATCTTAAAAAAAAAAACAAGTTCCAATCCATGCTTGTAAGCCCATTACTCCGACTGGAGGGGGTTGAGGCTGGAGAAAGGCCCACCAGGTTACAGGTCCTTCAGCTAAGACCCCTTCAATACACAGTTTGCTCACCAGGAGCCCATGGAGGCTCCATGATGCAGGCAGGAGCCCAGGTCTGGACTCCACCATATACCAGGTAAGGAACTTTACACCTCTAGGCCTCCCTTTGGCCTTCTGTGAAACCCAAGTAATATTAATACCTACCCCCAGGGGCACTGAGAGTTCAAGAGACACTGGTAAAGCACTTAGCTTAGCTCCCAGCATCCAGCAGATGGTCAATAAACGTTACTTTACCGCTCTCCTGTTATAAGTCTCCTTAAGGGGACATGTAGTATAGTCGAAACAACATGGTTATGAGGATAAAAGTCACCTGTGTCCAAATCCCAACTCTATTCAATAGATCCCAGCTGTGGGACCTTGGGGGAAATTATTCAACCACTAAGCTTCAGGACCTGTATCTATAAAATAGGATAAATAATCAACCTCAAAAAGTAGGTCTAAGGATTAAATGAGGGAATAGATCTCAAGTTCCCAGTACGCAATGAGCAACTCAATTAGTGGCATTTGCTAAATATGATTTCAATCCAAACACAACTGGAAAAAACATCCTCGTGCTCCTTGCTCACATCTGTCATGTCCTTCCGGTCACATTCTTTAAGCTCATAAACCAGGCCCCGGCCTTTCAGCTGACAGCCCCCACCTCCTGGGTCATCAGCCAGAGTACTCACACAGGGAATGCATATAAAAAAAAAAAAATCACATTGAGAGCTGCGAGGAGATTCATTTCCTCAAGGCAAATGTGTGCATCCTCATTTTTACAGCTTCGCCGATCTCTAAATATTCATAGCTATTCATATTTACACATAACACTAGCAAGGCCATTCCTGAGAGGAAAACACACTGGTACTATCGGTTACTTTTTTAAAAATGAATCTGTGATTGAAATCAGTCTAACCGAAAAGAGGCCAAAGTGCAGAGAGAGGAAAAAATCCACAGATACGAAATGAATATTCAAACAAGTGGATAAAATGTTACAACCCCACCAAAGGCAGCCTCCAGCCAGGAGCAGACCCTCACGGCAAAGAAAAATAAACTCTACTCTTTTCAGATCAATTTGCAAGTTTTTGCAAACTCAGAGGGGAAGTCAGAGCAAAGAGAGGCCTGGTGCTCCCACTCTCCCCCTTCCTTGGGCCCCGGGGGTTCGTGGCTTCCGCTCCTCCAAGCTCCTGTCCTGGGTCCCGCAGGGGGAATCCTTGGCCCGGGTCTCAACTGCTAGAGGGCAGAGGAAGAGCACAAGGCCAGCACTCAGAAGTTACAGGAGTTACCAGGTAACCAGGTTTCCACCAGAAAGATGTGTCTTCTCGGCCACGGCCTTACTGCACTGAGCTGGAAAATGACTTCACTTCCTTCCCGTGGCTCCCAGGCCCAGCCCGGCCACCAGGGCAGGGCCCAGCAGGCTCCTCACCGCCCTGGGCTTGCTGGAGCACACAGGTCCTTACCTCACCCCCTCACCTGGTGCAAGGACAGGCTTTTCCTCTGACGCAGGCCAGGGGAGGCTCGGCAGAATCCAGGGTGAGGAAGCTGAGTGGGCTGCCTCACCAGGGCCCCCATCTCTCTGAAGAGCTGCCGACGCACCGACCCTGCTCCAACAGTGCAGGCGGCTCTCTGCCCGGGGCTTCCTCACCGGCTCCAGCTGTCCCGTTTTCCCCTTGCCCACACCTACCTCGGGGCTCGCAGGTGCTCCTTGCTCAAACCATGAAGTCAGCAGGGCCCTCCCAGCTGATCCGAGCCCGGCACTCGCCGGAAGTCTGGGAGAACATTAGTGATGGTAGCAGAGCAGTAGCCAAGGCTCCCATGCAGTGTCCAGGGCAGCCCCGTCCGGAGCTACAACCACGTGCAGAAGGGGGAAGGGACCCACGGAGTCATAGCAACCGCACAAAGTCACACAGCTGACAGGTGGCACGGCCAGGCCGGGCACCCCAACTGCCTAACCACAGAGCCCTCACCATTCACCTCTGTACTGGCCACTCTCAACCGTCTGCCCTCCTGCTGGCCTTTTGCTTCAGTGCTAAAGCAAGAAGGACAAGCCTTCTTCAGGTGCTGGGTGTCAGGGGGCAGGGAGGACCAGCTGTGTCTGCGAGACACACTGGCCGACCCTCCCCTCCCCGGGACAGCCGCTGTCCTCAAAACCCTTTCTCCCCACAGCTCTCGCAAGCCAGGCGGCACTTTGCCAAAGTGGAAACTGAGGCATACCAGGCTCACTGCCACACCAGCAGGCACATGTGTTTACTGATTTGTTGGGTGCAAATGCATCCTCTTTCCTGGCATAACCTAGCAGCGCAGAGCTCAGGAATCTGCATTTCACCCCCAGATGACTCGGATGCCGGTCAGCGACCACCTGACCACCGCGCTTCCCCAGAGGGGCCATTTTCAAGGCAGGGTTGAGAGAAGGATGTGCGATTCCGCGCCCCTCCCCAGGAGCTTATAAAAAGCTACGCCACCGCCCCCCAACAAAAACAAAACAATAAACCCAGAATCTTCTAGGGCGGAAAGAGTAAGAGGTGCTGCAAGTAGTGATTAACTTCCTAAGTTTGTGAGCTAGTATAAAGCACCAGCCACCTTCTTCTCTGAGCAGCCCTGTCATGATTCAAATGATTTAACATTCCCGTCTCTGCGGATTCAGCTCGCAGACTCCTTGCAAGCGGACAGAAAAGGAGTGTGGAGGGGGAAAGAGAGAGAGAAAGAAGAGAAAAAGACAAAAAGAATGGTGGAAAGAGGGAGGAAGGGAAGGAGAGAGATAGAGAAGTTCCGGGAAGCCTTTTACGTGACACTCGCAGAAATAACGGGGACCCTTCACACGCAGACACACAGAATATGAGTAGGATTTAGACCAGCCCTGTCCAAAGGAAATATAATGGGAGCCACTATGTCAGTTTATATGTTCTCGAAGCCACATTATAAAGTAACAAGGAACAGGTGACATTAATTTTACTAATGTATTTTATTAGCCCAATATATACAAATTATTATAAAACATGTAATTGATATTAAACATCATTAATGAAATAGCTCCCATACCTTTCTTCATACTAAATCTTCAAAATTCGGTGTGTATTTTTGTTTCCCTAGTATAGTGGATAGCTCATTCGTGTGACAAATTTTGATGTGTACTTTATATTTCCAGTATATCTCAATTCAGATGAGCTGCATTTCAAGTGCTCAACAACTACACATGGCTAGCGGCTACCATGCTAGACAGCCCAGACAGACAGAGGAGCAGGTAAAGAGGAAGGGAAGGGGTAGGAATAAGGCCTTGAACAAAGACCTAAGGGAATATGACATCCAGACTCATCTATGACCCACAATCTGTGCTTTTAAGGGGTTAGCTGTAATCAGCTTTCAGACTCAACAGCACATACATTAGCATGATTTGCTAAAACCTATCTGGGTGTCGCCATTTTGGTGCCCAAAAATATCAAGCCCGCAATGGAAGAATCAGAGTCCATTACCATACAGACACTCAGTAATATGCTCAGCTGTACATCACACACATCTATTAGACATTAAGCAGCAGCCTGAACCCTGGACACCCACCCACACAGAGCTCAAACAGCTGGAGAGCAAAGCTCCTCTCTCTGCCCATGGGCGTAAACTCCACCCAAGGAAATAAGAGAACAGGTACCACTTGGGGTGGGCAGGATGGTAACCCAAAGACGCCTTTGTCCCAACCCCCAGAACCTATGAACATGTTACCTGACAAGGTAAAAGGGACTTTGCTGATACGATTAAGTTAAGGATCATAAAATGGGAAGATTATCCTTATCCTAAGGATCATAAAATGGGAAGATTTATGATATTTAAGGATCATAAAATGGGCGATCCTGGATCGCCCATAACAATCACAAGGGCCTTATCAAAGGGGGGCAGGAGGGTCAGAGTCAGAGAAGCAGATGTAATGATGGAGGCAGAAGTCAAAGTGATTTGATTACTGGCTTTGAAGGTGGAGCTATGAGCCACAGAATACAGGGCTGCCTCTAGAAGTTGGAAAAAGTAAGGAAAAAGAGTCTCCCCCAGAGCCTCCAGAAAACATGCATGATTTTAGCTCCATGAGATTTATTTTGGACTTCTGACCTCCAGAACCATAAGTTAACAAATTTGTGTTATTTAAAGCCACCCGTTAGTCATTTATTATAGCATCAATAGGAATCTAATATCCCCTTTGTAAAATGGACAGCCAGACAACACACATTAGTTAAAATGACCCTTCAAGGTATCAGTAGTAGTAACTATAATTGTATTAGCAGTCACGATAATGGCCACCATGTACTGAGGTCTTACTAAATCCCAAGCACTTGGCCACATGCTTCACAAACGCTTTTTAAAATACACTTTTCCTTCTGGAATAATTCTGGATCTGCTGAGAAGTTGCCAAGACAGAACAGATTCCCTGTATACCATTCATCCAGATTCCCTCACGTGAACATCTTATACGACTACGATGGATTTCTCAAAACCAAGAATTCAACAACTGCACGTTACCATTAACTCAACTACAGATTGTATTTGGGTTCCACCAGCTTTCACTAGTATTTTATCTTCCCAAGAACCCTATGAGGCAAGCACCATTCTAATCTCCATAGGATGAAGGGTGATGCTGATGCTATGTAAGATTCAATCACTTGCTCAGGGTCACAACAGTGAAGAACTGGCAAGACTTTTAAATTTGATTCCTCTGCTTTACCCCTACACTGTGAGCTGCCCTGCATATCATCACCCCCGGTGGATAGGACAGGAAAAACCGAGAAGCTAGTTACCCAAAGGCACACTAGTGGGAGCGACATCAAACATGGACGTATCTGACTCCAAAGGCCCGGTTCTGGCAACACCACCACCACCACCCCCCCCCCCCGACATAGAGGGGTAAGGAGCTGCAGGAGCCTATGAAAAGCCCCTCAAATCCGCAAACACATGGTCGCGGCTGTGATGGTGAGGAAGGAAGGAGATCATGCCTCTGGAAAGTGCCTACCTATTCTAGGACCACTGCAAACTGAGAGCTTTCTTGTCGCTCTCAGTCAGTGAAGAGGAACCCTAAAGGGCCCACTAAAATGCCCTTCACGAGGAGCATTTCTGGAAGAACGCACTGCAGAGGGAGGTGGCATCAATAACTATGCTAAAGCTAGCTTCAGGCAAAGCACGGGTGTCCTAGCTGGGGGGCCTCAACAGCACGATTGCAACGAGCCCCTCTAAAACATTCTTCTCCTGGGGGACCCTATGCCTCAGGCCTGTAGAGCCCCTAGATTTTACCCCCTGAGCTACAAAGGAAGTAGGAAGAAAGGCTTTTCCCACTCTAAGGCTGTTAGCCTCACACAGAACTCTACTTAGTGAGTGGGGCAGGAACTAGGACAAACTCACCTGGATCGCCCATAACAAGCCACCTGTTCACTTTTCTCCTAGCCTTTATTTCCTGCGTGGCATTCCATGATCTAGCCAGCCTCTGGACACTGTTACTCTATCGGTGGTTCTCAAAGTGTGGCCCCTCAACCAGCAGCACCGGCATCACCCAGGAACCTGTCAGAAGTGCAAACTGGAGGGCCCCACCCCAAGTCTACAGAATCGGAAATTCCGGGCGCAGGCCCAGTAACAGTGCTTTAACAAGCCCTCCCAGGTGTTTCTGATACATGCCACAGCTGGAGAACCGCTGAGCTCTATCTCCCCGGCTCCATGGCTGACCTATGACCTAGAAATGTACTTGGAAAGGTCTCTGCAAATAAACACCATGTCATACATCAACAGAGGGTCCAGGCAAGAAGCTCACAAGTCCAGATGGGGGAGTGGTACTCATGCGTCACAAGTTAGGAAGCATAGTACGGGCCACAAGCCAGGCCTGTGCTACGTGGTGGGGATCCATCCTTGGCTTCGTGGAGCCGAAAGCATAAGAGAGCATGCAGATTAAGCAAACCTACACACAAATGAACAGAGAATTACACACTGTGGCAAACACTGTGAAAGAAAAGAGTGGAGTGGTGGGGGGACACACAGAGAATGATGGGGACCTACTTTCACCTCAGTCATCCAGGGAGGTCTCCCTGAGGAAGGAACAATTAGGCTGGCATAGGAAGGAGGAGCGAGAGTTGGTCAAACAAAGAGGGAAGGAAGCAAACATTCTTGGTAGAGGATAAGCTTGTGCAAAGGAGAGCTTGGTACTTTAGAGATGCAAAAGAGAGCTTGGTATTTTAGAGATGCTAACAAAAGCCAGTGTGGGTAGGAAACACAGAAGGAGGCAGGAGTAACTGGAATAGAGAAGTTGCCAGGCCTCGGATCATGCTGTACCTCATTGGCTTGGTCAAGAGTATGAGCTGGAGTCTAAGCTTATAAGGACACCCCTGAATTTCAGGCAGAATATTACATAATATAAACGTAATAAACATAATTACTAACAGCCAGCACTGGTCTAAATGCTCTGCATAAAAATGTCATCCTCGCAACCATTCCTACGTAGGTTCTATTATCATCATCCTTTCCATTTTACGGATGAGGGCAGAAGTTAATTAAGTTGCCCCATGTCACCCAGCTAGTAAAAAATTAGAACAGAGCTGAACCCACTCTAGTGCTCAAGCTCTCCACCACCTCGACAGGCTGCCTCTCAGCAGGAGAGCGAAGCGGTAGACTGATGGCAATATTCGGGTTTGCTTTTCCAAAAGTTCTCTGGGGATGCTGTGTACGTAGATGGAAGCAGAGGCCACTGCATCATCCAGACAAGAAGCGGCGGTGGCCTGGGCCCGGGTAGTGGCAGAAGAGCTGTACAGCAGACAAGGAACAGACTCTGTCCCAGGCCCTGCCCAACAAGTTCTCAAAGTCCTGAACAAACTTAGTCCGTCCTAACCCACCCCTGCATGTCCCATCACAGAATTAGAATAAGGGCTGAAAAGAGGGCTCCCTGTCCCGTGGGGCTGACCCAAAACACAGGGCTGTCATTGTGACAGAAATATCACACTTGGCTTCTTCAATCCCAGCCACTATAATTCCTAAACTTTCACATTTTGAGGGGAAAAGTCTGCCCCTTGTTTAGAATGGATGTTGTTATCCACCGGGTAAGGCCACAAATGGCGAAGACAGCCTCACGCAGGACCCTCGTAAACACCGATCAGAGTCAAACGCAGATGTAAAAAGAGGCTTCTTGCGAGCTCTTGAGCAAGCAGGGTTTCATTTAGCCGTCTTGATTGCCTCGCAGCGCCTGAGGGACAGTATGACAGCACATCTGTCAGACTGGCTTGCGCTTCCAGGAAAGCCCCGCCTATGCCTTGGTAAAATGGTCCGGGTCTTGGAGAGGACTGGTACTCAGCCATTCCCCTGGGTTAGATCAAGAGTCTGAGGGGTGTGATGAGTGCTACCTGACCTCAAATGAAAGGGTCATCTTACAGAGCTTGAGAATCAAAGCCACTGACGAGGTCTGTGTCGGTGGTGGAGACACCCTGGCCAACCGTGTTGCCACTGGCCTTCCTGTCTCCCATGACGGGTCAAATGAGGGTCCTGCTGGGCTTCCCCTTTCCCAAGATGAGCCTCGCTTCGGCCCTCTGACCGGCATGTCTGGACTCAGGGTGAACAGGTCAAGTGTGGAGTCAGGTGGGCCTCCACAGGTGAGGGTGGGACAATATGGCAGCAGCGAAAGCACCAGTTCCTTAGGTCAGTCCGTCAAAGCCTCAGTTACTTCAGTTCTGAAAGGGCCACGTGGATTTCAGAGCTTTGACGGGCTCTGTCTTAAAAGGCTACAGAAAAGGGCAAACCGCCCCTCTGAAGCTCTCCCTCGCATACCTGTCCATCCCCCCCCCCACATTCCTCTGTCCCATATTCTTCTTCCATATACTCAATTAGCTACCAGGTCTCTGTCTTCTAGGTTGAAACTTTAACACAGGGTAAGTGAAAAATGCTATGTCTTTCTCTTCTTTACAAGTACTGAATTGACTGCCTCTTGTGTTCTAAAGGGCTCCCATATGTTTTCCCTGTAGGATAACAAACCTTAAAAAGACAGCTACAGCCCTGCCCCTGCCCCCATTTGCCCCCCAAGAAGCTTCTGATGATGCAGGAAAGAGAAAGGGAAAGGATTCGAAGGAGAACCCCATCTCTCTGGGCCTCGACCCCCACTGCATTAGGCCCTGAGGACACTCCCCTCCCAAGGAGCCCTAAGCACCAGGGAACACACCACTCAGCACACGCAGCGGGAAGTGCCCTAGCCGGCTATAAGCAAACAGTCCTCGAGTGGTCTGTAAGATGCCGAGTGAGTGGCTTAATCACCCAGCAGGGTCTAGTATGCAATACATAAAACTCCTCGGAGACAGCAAGCCTGTAAATGGAAAGCATTATCATTTCTAACAGGATTAATAACAACACAGGCTTGAAACAAACACACGCCACTGGATTACTTTTCCGACCTCTTCAGGGAGACCACTGAGTTCAATGGAGGGTTTTATTTCTCTGTTTTGAAACAAGACAGCATCTCCCACCATGTGACAGCAGGATCCCTCTCCAGGGAAATCAGTCCTTGTGCATCGTCCTGTCGATGACAGGCTATGTGAAGTTCAGGGGGTCAACGTGAAACGAAACAAAAAAATGGAGTCTGGAGACGGTGCAGAGTACTGTTAGAATTCTGATTTGGGGCGGGGGGGGGGGAAGCCAAAGATCTGATCAAGCATCAGCACCTTTAAAAAGGCCTAAGGGGGTCCACGCCCCCCATTGCAGTGTTTCCTGAGCTGTTTCTTGAATCACCTGGGGTGCTTGGCTGGCCTGGGACTCCGTGCCTTGGGACTGGGGTGGGGCACTGGCCTGAGATCTGCCTTTTTAACAAGCTCTCTCAGTCCTTCTTATACAACTGATGCTCCAAACCCCTGCACTATTTCATGAATGCACCGCTGATCTACAGCTGAAGTCAGAGAACAATTCATATTTTTTTTTTTTTTTTCAGATTTTATTTGACATATAGAGAGAGTACAAGCAGGGGGGACGTCAGGCAGAGGGAGAAGCAGACTCCCTGCTCAGCAGGGAGCCGGACTTGGGGCTCGATCCCAGGACCCTGGGATCACGACCTGAGCCTAAGGCAGATGCTTAACCGACTGAGCCAATCAGGTGCCCTGAACGATAAATACTTTTAAAACTATGAGAGTCTCAACCACAACTGCCTGTAACTTGGAGATAAAACACAGTTCACTGTATTCATCAGCCAAGTCTCTGGCCCCAAATCTTTCAACAGATAGTTCATTATTTAAAAAAATAAAAAGACATTGATTTTACATTTACTTCTTTTCTTTTCCTTCACCGAAGTCTCTGTGGACTAGCAACTATCTAAAAATGTCAACACCTGGGGGCGCCTGGGTGGCTCAATCTGTTGAGCGTCTGCCTTCCACTCAGGTCATGATCCCAGGGTCCTCGGATCAAGCCCCGCGTCAGGCTCCCTGCTCAGCGGGGAGCATGCTTCTCCCTCTCCCTCTGTCTGCCTACTTGTTCTCTGTCAAATAAATAAATAAAATCTTAAAAAAATAAAAATAAATAAATAAATAAATGAAAATGTCAACATCTGGATACAGAAGGGAGAGCTGTCCCCATGGAAGGGAGGTTCCTACAAGTTTCACTTCCTCATGCTCTATCAGCCTGATACTTATACAAAATGCAGACACACTCTGACCTTGACTCCTTCCAAACCCGGGTCAGAAAAGGCACAGAGGCAACAAGAATCAAAGGACACAGAACACAGAGGGATGGGGTGTAGATTTGGCAAGAGCCCAATTCACAGCAGCCTCAGATCCAGACTTGTGATACTTTGAAGTCACGGAGCCTCACAGAGATACAACGATGGGGTGGAAACAGAAGGCATTCTGTCATATAACTTTGAATTGATAACCTCATTACCAGACCGCACCACCGAGAGTGTGCTGTCTCTGTATGTTTGTAACTCCTATAATTATCTTGTGAGAAGCATGATTATGTCATATTATGTTTCTCTATGTTAAAAAAAAAAAGTTCCATTCTCACATGTAAACATTTAAGATTCCCCATGGTGTTTCTAATATTAAAACATATTTTCTCACTTTTTAAATACATTGGAAGGCTCAAATTATGGAAGAGCCCAGTCTCTTGAGCTCTGAGACACAACCTGCTGAGCAGAGGTGAGGCTACTTCAGCACTAGTGTGATTTCCTAGCTCCCAGAAAGGACTACTGGAAATCTCCAGGCATTGGTGTCCGGAGGAACAAGAGAGGGAATTTGCAAATTAACATCTCCCTGACTGGACCTCCATGTCTTTAGTATATTGCCTGCCCTGTGGAAGCCACACACTAGGGGACAATTTACGCAGACGGTTTCTCTGCATGGCCATCAAGAGAGCAAGAGCTCAGAAAAATAGGATAGATCTTTATTCAAGGGTTTGCTTTTTAGTAGGTGAAGTTCTTCCTCCTTCTCTCTCTGCCTCCATGGCCTTGTTGGTGCTCTTTTAAGAAAGGAGTAAACAAGCTGCCATCCAAAATCCTAGGAGGCAAGGGGGAGGAAACTGTACCGGGCACAATCTGAGTGCTCACTTCTCTAGAAGGCACCCTACACAGTTAGGACATCTAACAGCCTCTGTGCTGGTTATATGGTCATCATCTGTCCCGCTCCCACCTACTCTCAGCCCTCTTCTTCTTTTTTTTTTTTTTTTTAAGATTTTATTTATTTATTTGACAGAGAGACACAGCGAGAGAGGGAACACAAGCAGGGGGAGTGAGAGAGGGAGAAGCAGGCTCTCCGCTGAGCAGGGAGCCCGATGCGGGGCTCGATCCCAGGACCCCGGGATCACGACCTGAGCCGAAGGCAGGCGCTTAACGACTGAGCCACCCAGGTACCCCTCTCAGCCCTCTTCTGTTCCTGACCGCCGACAGCTGTAGACTACATCAGCTGGGCTCCACTGTCTGCTGGCTTTCCCACTGGGTCAGCTAACCAGAGGCCCAGTAGGGGACTGGAGAAAGGAGGAGAGAGGTTGGGGTATTTCTTCCCAGCCCCCTCTCTCCTTGGATGCCACATCTTTGGGCACCATTCTTCTTAATTACAGCTCTTGCTGGGCAACCCCCTTCCAACTCTCGATCTCACTGGGCTCCGGTAACTCTACTCCTCCTCTGGCCCCCTCAGCCCAGGTGATGATACTGGTTTCCCACCGTTGTCAGTCCCTGGGTGCCTCACGGTGCCTGGCCCGCCCTCTGTGACTGTCCCTTCCATTAGTCTTCATTCAAACCATCTAGGGTGAATTCTGTTTCCTGCCAGGCGCTCTGATACTGGCTCTCATTTTAAACATAATTGCCTTTGCAAGTGAGATGAAATGCAAAGATGTGGGTCAATAAGCACGTGGGGGCCTTTCTAAGAGTTTGTTAACCTGGTATATATACTAGGCCAAGAAGAGCTGATAAGGCTAATTCATCATCAGCGTGGCCTTGAACCCAACTGCTTATCCAGCCAGAGGACGGCAATCCCGAAATACGGGGGGAGAGCCTTTAGACCCTCTGTAGTAGGTACACAGGGATTTTTCTTTTTTCCACTTACCCTGTGCTTTCCACCACCTGCATGCTAATAGGAAAAAGAACTCTGAGGCGCCCAAAGAATATTTCAAGCTCCTTTGTGGAATACAATCTGCAAGGAGGATAATGGTAATAGCCACCTGTCACTGACCTTGGACACATTTCACAAGAGCCCTGTGAGGAGGCATTCTTTGTCTCCAACTGACAGATGAGCACACAGATTCAAACACGTTGACATGGATAAGCAATGTGCCCTGAGTCCCGCACCCCAGATGGGCCTGACCCCGATGCTGTTCTTTCCTCTCCGCTGCACCAGCTCTTAAAAGAAGGAAATAAGGATTCACGGTCTCCAAATTACTCCTGAGCTGGGCCTACAGGGATCAGGCTCTCTAGTTTTAGGCAAATCAAAAACACCAAATAAAGAGAATTTTATTTTTTTTTAAGATTTTATTTATTGGGACGCCTGGGGGTCTCAGTCGGTTAAGCATCTGCCTTCAGGTCAGGTCATGATCCCAGGGTCCGGGGATTAAGTCCCACATCAGGCTCCCTGCTCAGTAGGGAGCTTGCTTCTCCCTCTGCCTGCCACTTGTGCTCCCTTTCTCTGACAAATAATAAAATCTTTAAAAAAAAAATAAAGATTTTATTTATTTATTTGAGAGAGAGAGCAAGCACAAGAGCAGGGGGGAAGGGTAGAGGGAAAGGGAGAAGCAGACTCCCCAGTGAGCAGGGAGCCCAACACAGGGCTTGATCCAGGACCCTTGGATCATGACCTGAGCCGAAGCCAGACACTTAACCGACTGAGCCACCCAGGCGCCCCAGAAAGAGAATTTTAATCTCAAGGACCTACCTACCTCAGAAACTGTAATGAAAGCGCTCTATGATATAAGCAAAAAAAAATGTATAAAGTATGTCTGTAGGGTAGACCATGCACATACAGTCCACTGTGGATACGTGTGTGGATGTGTGGGTCTATGACTGTTTATGCACAAAACTGTTAGCAACAGTTCTCTCTAGAAAGGTAGGAGACTGTGCTCTTCTGTACTGTTTGAATTTTCTACCATGAGCATGAAACTTAATTTCCTATTTCAAAAATGAGGAAGGAAGGCAAGAGGGAAATAGAATGGTTTATCTGAACAGACAGACCAATGGTTCTCAACCTCAGCTGCACACTGGGTTCACCTGTAATCACTAAGGTCCCACCCCCAGAAGTTCAAATTTAATTGGTCTGGACTATGGCATGGGCACTGGGAATCTGCAAGCAATTCTAATGGGCAGGCAGGGCTGAGAGCCACTCCCTCAGTCCTAGTCTGTTAGGAAAAAATTTAAAGCCCAGGAGAAGAGGAGGGTCTTAACTTTTTGTATGCCATGGACCACACTGGCAAAGAGGTACAGCGCCTGGACGTCTCCTCCAAATAATTTTCAAATGCATACAATAAAACTCAAAGAATCCCAAAATAAACAAATTATACTTAGATTTATTTATCACAATATATTTTTTTTAAACTTATTTATTTATTTAGAGGGGGAGGGGCGGAGGGAGAGAATCCTTCAAGCAGACTCCCTGCCACTGACGAGAGCGGAGCCCCACTGTGGGGCTCCATCCCACAACCCACGACATCACAACCCAGCCAAAACCAAGAGTCAGGTGCTCAATGGACTGAGCCACCCAGGCGCCCCCACAAGATTTTTAAATTGTGATACAAGAATGGGTGCTCTTTATCACGACACCAAGTAACAAGATCTAAAAGTAGCTCTGTGATCTACCATCATTTTGAAGTAGTGATGAGTGTAAATACTATTTGGAGATATTTGCAACCACGTGGTCTTACTGGAGACAAAGTCGGGGTACTTCTCATACTACTCTGGTCTGTTGCCTATGTGCACAACTGAAGAAAATGCTGAGTCCCGGTTAGCCTCACTGTGCATAAAGATGGAATGCTTTTCCCACTCGAGCTCACAGATTTCCCGGAATAGAGGGAGGAGGGGAGGTGCTATTAGGGCACAGAGTTCTAGGAGTCATTCGTCCCAACAGCAGCTCCATTACCAGGTGAAAGAGCTCGAACAGGAGAGAAGGAAAAAAAAAAAAATGGTAATTTCTGGTAGAGGCTGTTCCTTTTTTCTTTTTTGTAACTCTGTCAGGTTCCTTCAAGCCGTGAAAATTGTACATTTCCTAAAAACTAACTACCCTATATATTTTAATTACAGCAATATTTTTCAAGTACCACTTCCTGGGAAAGGATCTCTGTTTCTTCCACTAAAAAATTCAACTGTTTTATCTTCCTCAAGACATCCATCACATGAATGCCAATATCTTGGGATTTAAAAAGGAGGTTTCTTGAAACTTTCTAAGTGTTTAATCAATTGGTTCCTTTTCATACAGTGCGACACTGCCTACATAGAACCAAAATGGTTTTTTTCTTTAACCCGAATGTAAAATACCATTATACCATGTATTGAGTGACCATTATATTGCAGGTACAGTGTTAGGCTCTCTTCCTGAGTTAGTTCTCCTGCTCACAACCATGCTGTACTTTTATCCCGTCTCACTAATACAGAAATAAAGTGATTAGGAATTTCAAAACAGAGACTGATGTTATCACTCTAGGGGTGGGGGAGGGGTAACGGGGGAAAAAAGCCCCAAATACATAACATCTGTGTTGAAATTCCAGTTATACATGAAAAGGTAGTTATTTTTAACTAAACAATAAATTATTTTCCTGGTGTGGGGAGGGGGCCGTCACACCCACTTATCCTAGCAAGAGTCTGAGCTAAGTAGCTCATAGGCCTATTTTTCTTCATAACCACGTGTTTCTAAGGACTCCAGAATGATCTTTAAATTTCTTCCACTCTTCTTCCATTCATGAAGTATTAACAATACTCTGAATAAACGCAGGAGGGAAGCCCAGTCCAAACCAGCATGCAGGCACGTGGCTGGCCAGCACCCAGAGGTGAGAAAGAGCCAGCCGTGGGGGCAGGTACCCAGCACTCCCGGGGCCTGGCTACATAATGTCACAAACAGGCTGGGGAGGGTCTCCTGGCCACCAACAAGGTCACTATCTTCAAAGAGGAAGGTTCCTATTCCAAAACAGCAAGAGGGCTTTTGAAATGACCCTACGCAAATGTTTTGATTCGAACTCAGTTCCTTTGATTTAGTATCTGAAATGGGGTTGGGGGTAGGGGGTTAACATTATTTTGTTTTCTGCCCCCCCTATGAAATCCGTTCCTCATAAAGGCATTTAATGAGGTGGGGCAGGTTCATAATTAATGAGTCGTTTCGACATTAACCAAGCACCCTAACAGAATTTAGGATGATGCCCCAAGCTCTCCTTAAAACAGAATAAAGGCTGGGGCAAGGAACACACCAGAGGTCGCCAGGAAAACCGGGGCTCACCAACATCATGGACACCTTTAAACCAGCTCAAGAGGAAGTCTCAGTGCAGTGCCCCTTTGTTCTTTCTTATCTGTCTCTTCCATCAGGCTGGAAATCTACAAGAGGCGAGCATAGGAGGAAACTGGAGGTGGGGTGGGGCATGTCAGCGAGGAGAAAGAACTGGCATTTATTGAGTCCTAGCAAGTTTAAGGGATTTTCACATGTATCATTAACTCCTTTCATTTTTCCCAAAACATATCAGCCAAATAGTCACCTCTCCAATTTTAAAATGAAACAGGTGTCAGAGGGGTTAAGCAACTTGCTCAGAAGTGCTCAGCTCAGAACAGCAGAGTCAGAATTGGAAGCCAGGTCACCTTGGTTCAAGACCAGACTCTTCCTCCCTACCCTGCCCCCCTCACTCCTCCGATCTTGTGAGTTAAATGCAGCTCAAACTTCAAGGTTAAGGAAAATGGTATCCCAGGTTCCTAAAAAAAACAAACAAAAAACAAAAAAAAAACTTCCCTAAGGCATATTCCCTTGGGGAAAAGGGAGACTATTAGTGAATATCCAAGAAGTCAGAAGAGAAGGGGAAAAAAGGTCCAATTTTCAAAAACAAACAAACAAAAAAAAAACAAAATACAGGGTTCAGGGGTAGAAATGAATTCTAGAAACTAATGAAGTTGGTGGGTATTCAAGTTCTACAAGGAATATTGAGCAAATAGTTTGTGGTCACTTAAAAAATGTAGTCTGTAGCACATAATGGGTTTGCAAAAAACCAGTCCCTCCAGGGAAACCTTATGCCCTTTCTGGTGGGTGCCCTTAGTTGGTCAACCAGGAAATGGTAACAGAGACACAGAAGAGACACAGAGCTTCTGTTTCAGCAAGCCATGTGACCTGGTCTTCCATATGACTTCACCCCCAAACACGTCTATCCAAGGACCTGTCCAAACCAGAAGTCTTCACAAATACTTTGGTCACATATCCCATTAGTAAAAAGGGAACATGCACCCTTAAAATATGTTCATTTATTTAAAAATAATAAACATGTATATGTTACTGATATGTAAGCCCTTAATTTTAATGAAAAAAAAATAAGAGTAAAAATTTTCACATTTTCTTCCCTACCCCAAGGGTTATCCTGAGTACCAAATTTTGGAAATCACTGGCCTGGGCTCACTCCACCTGGAGCCCAGTGACCTTCACCTTCATTCCATCTGAGCCACATCCCTGACATCTTGTCCAGATCAGCTATCCTGGTCTCCACTCCCAACACTGTGGGCCTGCCCTCTATGCCTGAGAGTCCTAGCAGCACTTGGTTCCATTTTCCTGGGCTCACAGGCTTCCCCTCCCAGACTCCCCTACCTCCCTGAGCCATTTACTCCCAAAGTCCCCTCTTCCCCCAAATCCTTGTCTTCCCACCGTCATCATGCAGCAAAATCCCCAACAAACTGGATCTCACAGCAGAGTCTCCCTTCCCTTCGACAGGCAGTCGGGCAGCACCAGAAAAAGTAGATGAAGACACAGAAACCGACCACAGGAGCAGTGTTACCAGGTGACTTCAAGCTCCCCTCTGCCCCAGGGTTTCTAGCATCAGAAACTCGGACTTTTTCTTGTCCTCGGTCTGCTCCATTTCCCTTTACCCTCAGCCTGCGATTCCAAACTGGTACCCCCTCCCGGTCTATTTCCAGGAGCCGGCCCGACCTGCTTCATCCATCCATTCCAACATTTACCGAGCACGCACTCTGCGTTGGTGCCCTTCCAGTACTAGAGAGACCGGACTGAATCTCATGGCTCTTGCATTCTAGTACATTTTAGGAAACAAAACAAGGTCCGCCGTTGGGAGGGGATGAAAATAAAGCCGTTACAGAAAGGGCGGGGAGCGGGCAGGGGCCAGAAAGTCCTGGTCATCAGATGTGACCTGCTGCACTTCCTTCCGACCTTTCCCCTTTGCAATTTTTTTTTTAATTGAGAGGAAAATCGTCTATCATTGAATCAATCCCTAAAGATGTACAACTCAGTGGCATTTAGTACATTCACAAGACTGTGCAAACCCCACCTCTGTCTAGTTCCAGAACATCATCATCTCAAAAAGAAACCCCGGGCCCATCAAGCAGTTACTCCCCATTTCTCCCCCTCCTCTCTTCTCCCTCCCCCACCCCCAGGTCTCATCCCTCCTCTTGCCACTAAAGATCTGTCACCTGAAGCATTGGTCCTGAGACCCCAGGCCTGCCCCTGCCTCTACCTTCAAAACACCCTTCCTGGCTGGCTCTTTCTCTCATTCTTTAATGCCTGAACCCACAGTGACCCCGGTCCTTAGCCTCCCGGACTCCGGCCAGGTGTGCACTGCTGTGGCACACCCCACAGAGCACAGCAGTAGCCGGACGTTGCCTAGAATGCAACATGTCCAGAGTGAAGGGTCACCCCCCCCCCGTCACTCCTCTCAGCCTCCCTTCCCCCCCACCTCCACTTCAAGTTCCCGTGATCGCTTACTGGGACCACTGCAGTAGCTTCTCCCCTGCCCCAACCTCCTTCCTGTTCCTTCCACCCTTCACACGGCAGCCAGAACACCCCATCTGAAATCCAGTTGCCCGTGTCCCTCCCTTGCTCAAAGCCTCTCAGGAGCTCTCCACAGTTCTCAGGAGCAAGCCCCATCGCCTTCCCCGGGGAAAGGGTTCCTGACCCAGCCCCGTCTCCAGCAGCCCCTGCCTTGCCCTCTGTGCTCTGGGAATAGCTGACCGCTGAGGCAACGCTAGAGTTACCCCACATAACCTCTCTGCTCGGCACGCCTGCCCCCGATTCTCCCAAATGCTGCACATCTTTCAAGGCTCATGCCCCAGATTAGACTAGGTACCTTCCTGCCTGGCAGTGACCACCATTAGGTGTTTATGGATCTGTCTTCCTCTTTAGATTATAAGCTCCCTGAGGACCCCATTTATCTCATCCATTCATCTACCCACCCATCCACCCACCCATTCAACAAAAATGCCCCAGAGCCTACACGGGACCAAGCACTAGGAATACACGTCAACAAGACGAACACGGGTGCTGCCTTCCAGCAGCTGACAGGCCAGCAATGGAGGCAACAAGAAGGTGCGACAGCCCCCTACACACACACACACACACACACACACACACACACCCCTACCCCTCACAAGCGTGGCACAATGTGGGCTCTAGAGCCAGGCTCCCTGGGTTCAAATCCTAGTTACGCTGTTAGCTGTCCAACCTGGGACAATGACATCACTTCTCTGTGCCTGTTTCTTCATCTCCAAAACTAGGACAGTCGTACCTACTTCACAGGGTTGTTGGGAGGATTAAAAGAACTGATAGATATAAATCAATGGGAAGTATCCATAACTCCCTGGCACGTAATGAACACTTGTAAGAGTTAGCTGTCCCCATTAACATTGGAACAGTGGGAGTGTCTATGACAGGTCCCCACCCCAGAGGAAAGGTCAGGTGTTGCGTTCACCTGTGTATACCTACGCCTGACATATACATCCTCAGTAAACTTGCTCACTTTGGCAAAAGAGACAGGGGCTCACGAAGCTAGTTAGTGGCAGGGAAAGCACAAGCCCCCAGACCTGACTTCCCAGCTGATATTTCCTGCCCCCTTCCAAGAGGACCCTTGGTACCCAAGCCAGCACAGCTGTTCTGCATCTTCCACGGTCTATCCTTTTCCACAGCAGAAAAGCTGCCCCTTGCCACCTAGGCCCCTGCATTTACCCCCCTGCTTCCCCTTCCCACGTTTCGCCTCCAACCCTGTTTTCTTTTTGTGTCTTATGGCCTATGGTTCTTACAGTCTGGATGTTGGGAAGCCAACCAGAGATCACTGCACTCCTCAGGGAGCAGCTTAACCAAATCACACGAGCAGGTGCCAACCCTTGAACCCCACCCCACCCCCAGTCCCTCTCCAGGTCCCACTGGTCACTCCTTATGGGGGGCAACTTCATCACCAGAAAGTTTCATTTTGCTCACTCAGAGACTGTCTTTTTGGGGTGTTCCAAGCTTCAGAAGGCAGAGTGCCCAGGCACCTGGGTGTAGAAGGAAGGCCAAGTAACAGCTCTCAATTGAAAGCCCGATCCCAAATTTCCCACCAAACACCTAACTCTCACCCATGTGCCCGCTTGCTCTCGCAGTGCCTCTGAAACGCACGTCACTCTTTGGCGCTGCCGACTTGAGGATGAATGGCAACGACTTGAGGATGAATGGCAATCCAGCAGGACTTTTTTAGAGGCCGTGGTGTTTACGGAATTGCTTTGTTAGGAAACTTCTGCTTTCACACCTCAACGGGCCTCGAAGGCAGCAAGAGAACATGACACAGGAAACAAATAAATCCTGGAGAGCTATGTGATGTTCTTTATTACTTTCCATGGCTGGGCTGTAAGATCAGTTTTTAAGTACCTTGGGCTTCATTTATCTTCGTGTCTGCACCTCTGCTGAGTGTGTGTCTGAGGCTCACGGAGGCACGGAGGCTTCTCACAAGCCAGAGTGTCCAATGTCGGCTGTGCTATCTACTCAGGTGCAGGGATTTCATTTTAACATCTCACAGTAATGATTACACCACACAAATCGGCCTTCATAATAATCGTTGTGGCCAGAGTGCTAAGAACAGGGTTGGTGAACTTCATCTACACACCCTACTACTGAAGAATCGACTCTATCACTCTGTGTCATAACAGCTACTGGCTATGAAGATGTTTGCCCTGGATATGAGATTTTATGACCCTCACTTTATCTTTCTTGTAAATGCTAAAGCAGACCCATTCTTTTCAACGAATAATGGAAAACCACGTCTTAGGAAGAGAAAAACCATCTGCCTTCCCAAAAAAACCCTTTCTACATTTTTATATGAAAGAACATCCCTACTAGATGTTTCTCTTGCCAAAGGAACTTTTACCTAGCCTCAGAGGCATTTCTCTTTGGCTCTATACCTAGTGCAGAACTCATCTTCAGAAGGTTATTCAGTGTGTGCCTTACCAATTCATCTGGAGATGAGACCGCCTAATCTAATACATCTAATGGAGAACAGACAGGCTTTGGAACCAGAGACCTGAGTTAAACCCCCAATCTGCACCTTATTAGCAAGGGGCCCATACGTACAATCGAAGCCTATTATCTCAGCATAATCATTACTAGCATCCCCTTTTACTCTCAAAAGTGTTCAAGTTTGGATAATAAAATTATATGGGCACCTTATGATTATGTGAATCACTGCGAACAAGACACTTAACTTCCCCAAACCTCGGTTTCACGTGTGTTCAATGAAAACAAGGGAATCTAATTTACAGGGCTGTCATCAGCATGAAATTAGACAATGTGCTCCAGGCTTGGTTCCCAGAAGTGCCCCATATTCCCCTGAACACCAGCTATGTGCTTACGAGGTTGACTTTAGGGAAAAAATGTTACCCTGTATGTGAGGTCCTCACCTTTGTCAGTTTGAGGACCTGTATTTTCCACTTTTCATTGTGACAAGGTCTACAGAATGGTAACGGGATCTATCTGTGTCTAGCAGCTGCACCATTAACTTTGTTGTCCACCTGACCAGGAGATGAATCACTCATGGATATTTAAACTTTTATCCTCCAGATCTTCTGCATGCTGTTTGCTCTCTCCACAGAGGTAGGATTACGATCAAAATTCATTCCACACCAAACCTCTATGAAAAACAGACCCAGTAAATGCGGCTCAGAATGGGGAAGAAAGGTAAGAGAGCCTTCAAACTGCATAAAACCACCACCCCTCAGCCAATGAAGTTGGTAAATTTCCTGCTTTCTCAAGTCTTTTCCCAAAAAACACCTGGCCTTATGGATCCAATGATAGGACAGTTTCCTTGGTAAAAGGACCTGAGGTATCTCACTTTAAGTATCAGGCCAAATGGTGGATCAAGAGGGTATAATGCAAAGTGAACCAAGTCAGTCAGAGGAAGACAAATACCACATGATTTCATTCATATGTGGAATTTAAGAAACAAACGAAGAAAAAAAGAGACAAACCAAAAATCAGACTCTATAGAGAGCAAACTGATGGGTTACTAGAGGGGAGGTGGGCGGGGGAGGGGTGAAATAGGTAAAGGGTTAGATTAAGAGTATACTTAATAGTGGTAAGCCCTGTATAATGTACACAATTGTTGAATCACTATATTATACACCTGAAACTAATAGTAAACACTGCATATTATATTGGAATTAAAATAATAAAATAATAAACAGGCTATGCATAAAAAACTTACTTAAAACTTAAAAAAAGAATTAGGCCAAGTGGTACCCACAATCTTGCACATAAATCTATAAGGACAGTCAGTAGCTCAGGATCAACAGAATTCTGCTGTTCCCTTTCACAAAGAGCGAACAAGAGAGATGCTGTCACTTCATTAATAAGCTTGTTATGTACATGTATATTCCCTTTCGTCTGACAATATCATGTAACGGGGCTGCTCCTACTTCCTTAAGGGAGTGGCTTTTACTCCATGAAAAATTTGATCAGTAACTAAACCCATACAAAAATGAAGATTAAAAATTTGAAACTACTCAATTCCAATCTTCAGCATATTTTCTGAAACAAAGAATAAAAAACATGATTCCCATGATTATTTAATACGGCTGTCCAAGATATTAATGTTGAATGCGTGAAGAACCCTCCCTATGCTCAACTTCTAAAAAATTAGAAAGGAAATGTTCAGCATTTTCATGCTCTAAATATAGATTTAGAAGCTGTGAGAGGAAAAAGATGCACATGGCAGCACAATGACTCCGTGTCTGGAGGACAGCAAGGAACAGTGCAGTGGGCTCGTCTGTGGCAAAGCCATTGTCTATTAAGAGAAGTTTCCAGAAACAGAGAAAGGTTGAGGTCCTTCCCAGAAATCCAGTGATAGCTGGATAGAGTGGTGGGCACTCTACCATTCTACACTATGATTTCTGTACCACTGTACCTCTAGGCTGGACTCCCTGGGTGGCAAGGTGCCAACCAGACACCTATGGGGCTGTCTACCTCCACCCAAACCCTAACTTCTAGGAAATACCCCTCCCCCACAGGCCAGATGGTAAGGAAGAACACCCCTGGCAGCCATTTGTGCAACATATTTCTTAAGCAATGCAGTCTTTCTTAGAGTTGGTTGTGATTATGTAACTCTGAAGTATACAAAGAGGAAAACAGAAGTTGGGATGTATATAGGGAATTGTCTTGCGGAATGTCCGTGGTTTTCTCCACTTGAAAAACTGGACTAGAAATCACACTTCTGCTTAGGATTCAGATAATCAGTATGTTTTGGCTTTACATTCATCATGTACCTTGTACTGATCAATACAGCCTTGCCGGAGGAATGTTCTGACAAACCTGCCTCCTCATGCCCGATAAAAGAATGAGCTGAGGGTGAATCAAGCTCAATCCTTTGACCAGTTCCGGTATAAGAAGAAAATAAGCCAATTGGGGATAAACCCACACCCCTTCCACACCCATACCTGGCAGTCTTGGGGAAATGCCATGTTAGGAGAAGGTCAACTCCCAACAAACAGAAGAGACAGGGCAGGGATGGGTGGGCACTCCACCATTCTACACCATGATTTCTGTACCATCAACCCCCTGGCAGACTGGGGACATCCACAGACCCCTTCTCGGGATTTTTTAAAGACATAAAATGAAATACACAGGATTACAGATGAAGTCAATGATATTTAAATACAGTTACCAAACATTTTTTAAATTGTGATATAATAACACATATGCTTGTTTATTAACGCATTAAATAACACTATCTAGCAGCAGGTGTAATAACCACCATAATTTTAAAGTATTGATATTTCAAGATATCTGTCAGACATCTATAATGTGAGATGAAAATACTGGATTTCTATTGGTGACAAAGTCACAGACAATCATAATAATACTGTGATTTATGGCCAATATTCAAAAGCTAAGGATTGCTCAATTTGGGTTAGAGGTTAGTGAAAATCAAGGTGTAGTATTTTCCCATGCAAGCTCACAGCCTGAGCTTTAAGCCTGACGGAGTGGTCTGCAGTAGTTCATTTGAAACTCATGTGATAATCTGATTTAATTCCCTATGCCTATGGCTCTTCCACAGGAGAGAATGATGAGGAGACCCACAACGGAGCCCTGGCCCAGCAGGACCCAGAAACCACATAGACGGGAGGGTAGGCAGTGTGCACCATGGAGAGCCCACCATCCACACAGAGGAGCAGTATGGGGCCAACATGTTTATTCCTTTTTTCACAGTCAGCTGCACAAAATGTATGAGACACAGTTTTTTTATTTCCTAAATGGTCAGTGTTAAGAATATTTAATTCAGTTGAATCACTACGCTAGAAGAAAAAAATGACTTTACAAATCACTTTTCCCAGGGGCGCCTGGGTGGCTCAGTCGTTAAGCGTCTGCCTTTGGCTCAGGTCATGATCCCAGAGTCCTGGGATCGAGCCCCGCTTCGGGCTCCCTTCTCCGTGGGGAGCCTGCTTCTCCCTCTCCCACTCCCCCTGCTTGTGTTCCCTCTCTCGCTGTGTCTCTCTGTCAAATAAATAAATAAAACCCTAAAAAAAAAAAAAAAAAAAACAACAAATCACTTTTCCCAGTGCAGTGTTCTAACCTCTATCAGCCCTGAAGCTCCCAGCTTATAGCAAACTTCTAATACCCCTTTACTATCTCAAATCAACTTCTTAGATAACCCTCCTAAACACAATTTCAAACATATATATTTGTTGCCCTGAGAGTAATATAAATGAAAAGGAAAACAAACCTAACAGGTATTTCAATATGCAATTGGTTGGCTGAGACAGATCTAGAAGGCATAATGGGGTCATTAGTTGCTTGTGTTTTAATGTAAAATCAAAAAATGGGTCGGCTACAAATGAGGACTGGCACGGGTGACATGGTGGTGCCAGGGGTGGTGTGATTTTCAAATGGGAAACATCTCTTGGTACATTTCCCAATGAAACAAAGCACAATCTTTCTTCATCAGCTGAGAAAGTCAATGCTTACCTAAAACATACAAAATGTTCTTTGTTAATGTGTAAGATAGGGCCTCTAGGTTCAGATAGTAAACAGGTTTTGCTGTCCATGATTGTCTCATAGTGGGACATGGGATACATTTCGGAGTGTAAGACTGTTCCAGGGGCTCCTGAGTGGCTCAGTTGGTTAAGCATCTGCCTTCGGCTCAGGCCATGATCCCAGGGTCCTGGGATCCACCCCCACATCAGGCTCCCTGTCCCTCCCCCCATTTGTGCATGTGCACACGCTCTCTCTCTCAAATAAATAAATAAAATCTTAAAAAAAAAAAAAAGACTGTTCTACCCATCACAGATGGTTAGCATCCCTGGTCCCCACCAATAAATGCTAGTGGCACTCCTCAATCATTAACAACCAAAACTTCCCCACAAATTTCTAAAAAGCCCCCATAAGACTCCCTGGAGCTAGCCAAAATCCCATTGTAATTCCTAGCTCTGTCGACCTCTGGGTGATGTCAAGCTGGGCCACTGAGGAGATACTCCCCAGGAAACTGGAATTTGTGTTACAAGAAAGATGAGTCTTGCTGGGTGACTTCCCCAGTAGCTAGTGTTACCCACAGTCCTGCCCTTGGGACAAAAAGAAGCACAAGCAAGGGGAGAATTAACCAACCAGGCAGATGGACTCAAAGAGGAAGCAAAGGAGATTCCTAGGGTTCCCAGAGCCTCAAGATCCCAGGCTGCAGGAGGCTCCAGGCTCCTGGAGCCCTAACATGAATTATCCACTTCTGTTGAAACAAGCTCTATCACGTCTCTGTTGCTAGCACTCAGAAGAGTCCAACCACCTGCCTGAAATAAGGGAGGCAGCTAAGATAAAAAATACTCAAGGGGTGCCTGGGTAGCTCAGTCAGGTGAGCGTCTAACTTTGGCTCAGGGTCCTGGGACCAGGCCAGCATAGGGCTCCACACTCAATGGGGAGTCTGCTTCTCCCTCTTCCTGGGCACCTCCCCCTGCTTGCGAGCACTCTCTCTCAGATAAATAAAAACAAATACTCAAAAGAATCTATTCTAATGTCAAAGAAACCACCTTTATTAGGGGACATTTCTCAGATCTTATCTAAACTCTTCATGCTGTATTTGAAGCTCATTTATTTTGATTTCTTTCTCACTGCCAATAAATAAATGAGCCAGTGACCATTCTTCACCTGGTATTTCAGATTTTAGAAAGATGTATTCAGATCCTTCCGAAGCCTTTTCTGCCTCAGCTCCCTTTCATCAATCTCATCAGCCATACGACATAAATAACATTGTTGTCCCTACTTGACAGGCTTGGAAAATTTAGGTGTCAGAAAAATTTGGTCTTTAAGGACCTAACTAGGTCTGAATGGAAAAAAATAATTTTTTCCAAAGTCTTTCTAACACCCAAAGTCCATGATTTAATGTGTTTAAATTTTATTATGCTCAGGAATAATACCACCCTAATTCAGAAATGTGGCAATAAGGACAAACTGCCAGAAAGGTGTGATAAAAAGAAGCTACCTCTGTTTCTCTCCCACTTCCACTAATGGACTCCATTATATCACACCAAAAAAAAAAGGCACTGCTGCAATCTAATGAATAAATAACTAGCACTTGAATGGAATCTGTGTCCATTTTAATTCCAGCTAGTTTCCACAAGAAAGCCTCATTTAAATTAGAAAAGGGGGGGGCACATAATATTACTTAAAAATGAAACATTTTAGAAATGTTCCAAAAGTGTCCTATATAATGTTAAATCCCAAAAACAGTAATTGTTGAATCTAAGTAAATAGAGGAGAGATTCTGAGTATGACACAGGAAAAGGGGTAGTTCACATGTGACAGATTTGTTTAGTGTAATTTCCAGAAGAATATCAGGAGAGCTAAAGGTCACTTAATGGTGTCTTCTAAAATGGAGGGTTGCAACTAACTGATGGGTTATAAAATCAGTTCAGTGCAAGGGTCAGAAATCTTCTTCAAGAGCCAGGTAGTAAATACTTTAGGCTCTGCAGGCCAGATAATCTCTGTCACAACTACTCAACTCTGCCACTGGGGCTTGAAAGCTGCCATAAACAATACATGAGCAAACAGGAGTAGCTGGGTTCTAATAAAACTTTATAAAATCAGCAGCAGGAGTGCTGACTCCTGATCAGCATTTTTTAAGTCCACGAAATAGAATAGAAAGCATCTGAGGGCATCAGAAGCAGAGGGGTAAATACTGTGTCTTGAAACTCTTCTTGTTGTTATATACATGGATATATGAGTTAGGAGTTAATATGCATTTCTTACTGTACACTGGGGGCCAAAGCCAGTGTGCTAGAAATAAATAGTTTGAGGAGGAAAAGCAAGTCTGCTTTGGACTTAAACTGATAAGAATCTAAAAGACATTCATGTTAAAAAAAAAAAAAAAGGAAGATAAAAGGATAGATACCGACGTGGATGGAACTGGAGGGTGTTATGCTGAGCGAAATAAGTCAATCAGAGAAAGACATGTATCATATGACCTCACTGATATGAGGAATTCTTAATCTCAGGAAACAAACTGAGGGTTGCTGGAGTGGTGGGGGGTGGGAGGGAAGGGGTGGCTGGGTGATAGACATTGGGGAGGGTATGTGCAATGGTGAGCGCTGTGAATTGTGCAAGACTGTTGAATCACAGACCTGTACCTCTGAAGCAAATAATACATTATATGTTAAAAAAAAAAAAAAAAGAAGAAGATAGCAGGAGGGGAAGAATGAAGGGGGGGAAATCGGATGGGGAGATGAACCATGAGAGCCGACGGACTCTGAAAAACAAACTGAGGGTTCTAGAGGGGAGGGGGGTGGGAGAATGGGTTAGCCTGGTGATGGGTATTAAAGAGGGCACGTTCTGCATGGAGCACTGGGTGTTATACGCAAACAATGAATCATGGAACACTACATCAAAAACTAATGATGTAATGTATGGTGATTAACATAACAATAAAAAATTTTAAAAAAAAGGATAGATACCATGGGCAAGTTCTTGAACCTAAAGTATAACCTTAAAAGAGTATTTTAAAATGTATTAAATTTTTCCAAAGAATATTAACTAGTTATGAGCAGTCCAAAATGATCTTCAAAAGGACTCTAAAAATACTTCTTATGTTATTCAAACACCTGATATGAGGTTGTATCAGTTAGCAGCTGCTGTATAACAAACTTCCCCAGAACTCAGTGGCTTAAAACAACAACCATCGATTATTTCTACAACTCTATGGGTTAGCTGGGTGGTTTTGGTGATCTAGGACAGGCTTAACTGATCTTGCAAGACATGCTCAGGAGACTTGGAGCACCCAACAGTTCAGCTGCAGGCTGGCTGGTCTAGGGTAGCCTCGGCTGACACCACTTGGCTCATCCCCATGTGTCTCTCAGAACTCTCCATCCGGCTAGCCTGGGCATGTTCTCACAGCGGTGGCAGGGATCTGAGACAGCAAGCCCAACTGTGTAAAAGGCACTCAGAAACACACAGGCTCTTTTAAACTCTGTTTACAGGACGTTTGCTAACGTACCACTAGCCAAAGCATCACGTGGCCAATCCCAGTGGTGGGGGGAGGGAAGGAAGGGGGACTACAGAGTTATAAGGCAAGAAGTGTAGATACATGGAGGCCATTAACTGGGGCCATTAGTGCAATCAATCTACCACAGGCAATATTTACTGTTTGTCATCACCTTGGCAGAAGCAGAGCGATTTGACATTATTTTACATTTCCCCATTACTGTTTCTCATTTTGTTTTTCCATTATCACTTCGGAGGCAGAAAGGCAGAGTGAAAAGAACCCAGGCTTTGGAATCAGTGAGATCCACTTTCACATCCTGGCTCCAACACTTCTGGCTTCATGACCCTGGGCAAGTTCCCTCTGCCCCTCGGTTTCCTCACTGCAGGAGGACTGCTGATACCGCACAAGCCTGAACTCGTAAATGTGCACAGCTCCACGTCTGACCACAGCAGAACTCAAATCCTAAATACTGGGTTTTACAAACAGTCCATTTTAATATAGTCAAAAAAGATGAGGGAAATAAGCAAATTTCCTATGACACTGAAGTTCCTTGACAGAAATGAGGGGTTCTACATAAAGAGTTAAAAAAACATTTCTTTACAGAGTTTTGAGCACTGTGGGAGGCATAAAAATGGCCCCAGAGATGTTCATGTCCTAATCCCTGGAACCTGTGAATGTTACCTTACAGGACACATAGGATTACATTAAGGACCTTGAGATGAGGAGATTATCCTGGATTATCTGGGTGGGCCCAATCTGATCACACAGATCCTTAATATCAGAGAAACTTTCCCAGCTGTGGTCAAGCACCCAGGCTGATGGCAGAGGAACAAGAACTCAGCTCAGCATTACTGGTTTCGATGGTGGAGGAAGGGGGCACAAGCCTATGAATGTGGGCTGCCTCTAGAAGCTGAAAGAGGCGAGGAATTGGATTCTTCCCTAGAGCTTCCAGAAGGAGCAGACACTTGATCTTAGCCACAGAGGCCTGTGTTGGATCTCTGACCTACAGAATTATAAAGCAATAAATTTATATTGCCTTAAGCCACTAAATCTGCAGTTGTTACAGCAGTAACAGAAGGACTGCATAATCTTGTAATCTTTATAATAAAGGTTGACAATAAGGGAACCGAAAAGTCTCTCTTGAAGCCACTGGAGTGGGAGGAAGAAACTGGAACTTGGAGAACACTAACTAGGCATGGCATCAAAAATGGAAAGCTGTATCTGATTCTGGTTATAGGGGCAATTAGAGAAAATGTATTATGATAGAATAAGCAACTCAGAAAATACTTTATTGCAGTCCATAGGAAAGTGCAATAAAATCATTATCCATACAATCTTCAAAGATGTCCTAGCTATAGCTCTGACAAGCATGTGCTAGGGAAAAGCCATATTAACAAAATCTTTCCACACAAACTTTCTAGAGACTTCTTTTAACTGATAGCTGCTCCAGATCTGCAGCTCCAATCTGATCACTCCTACTTCCTTTTGTAGATAATATGACAATAGGGTAATATGCCCTATCGGTGTATAGCCATGGGCGGACACACATACACCCTATTTCACACAGAGTCCCAATTTAATGGGTCCATAAGCCCATGAATTATGCTCACAGCAAGGGAGAAAAAAAACGTCTACAAAAAGTCCACTGATGGATTTAAACAACAGAACCGTAAACAAGCACAACCAAACAGGCCCTCCAAACTAGGAAAACACCTCAGCCTATGAAGGACAGATTAAAGAAGCAGAGTTAGATAAGCAGGCTGAGCTCAGCCAAGAAGGCACACTAGAAGCGTCCCACAGATGGAGGAGAAGCTGAGATGCCTCTTTGACACATGACGAACCAGACTCATAGAACACTGAATTGACCTACGTGAGGACAGCCAGCTGACGGCAGAGGCTGGCCTGCCATGGTGGCAGTTTACCCATGATGCCCGGCTGCACCGTTGATCATGTGACTGGTCATGTGCACAGGCCTGGGCCAGGCAATGGAGCTTCCAGTGTGCCTTCTAGAGTTCCATACTCCTTTCTGAAAAGCCCGGGTAAGATGTATTGTTTTTTTAAACCAACCTAGGAAAAAAAACTTGCCCTTTCTGAAGCTTATTGGCCAGGAAAAAAAGAAAAAAAGGCAAATAAAGAATGGTGAATCTACAGAAGAAAAATGGTAACATTCACCCGAGAGAATTCTATCTGTACATCCTAAGTAATGGATGACGAAAGATCATCCACAAAATGTCACCTCTGGAGGCCCTTCCCCTCCAAATCCCCACTTAGTGCTGCCACTAACCCTGGTGGCTCTGAAAAATTAGGAGAGGGGGCAAGGGAAATCCCATGGAAGTACAGAAGAAATACGAAGAAACACACTGAAGGGACACAGAAATATCATACTTTGCATGAGGTAGAGATAATCCTCTCCTAACCAAGATGCGTAAGAGAAAGAGTCGGTCATTTAGAAAACTCCTTGGCATGAACACTAGTAAATAAAAAAAAATCGGAACTGAAAATAACAGATGGTTAAGGAAAAAAAAAAAAGCAGCTACAAGGAGATTGATATCAAACTCTCTGTTCTTTGAACGTAGTTGTTTCGCAGGGAAGCTGTAATGAAGGTATGTACACAGAATTTGGCCCAGCTTGTGGCCGGGTAAGTCCTTAGCCACTTTCCCCAGGGCATGTGCCACAGAACCACAGAACTCTGGGAGCCTGGTCATCTTCTGCTCTTTGAATCTCAATTCCCCAAAGGAAAAAAACAGCTTCACTAGGGGAAACGGGTTATTTCTAGGCTGAGAAGTAAGGACCAAGGCTTTTTATTTCTAAATATACAAAAATAAACATCCCTAAAGAAGAGTGATAATAAAGGGTTGGTTCTTCTTAGGTAAGCATCTCAACTGTATACTGAAGGGAGTCTACCAGCAAAAGCAAAAACAACTTGAGTGTTTCCTCAATCTTTTTTTTTATTCAGTAAGGGAATTTTCTTTCTTTATTCCACACCTCCTTTGCCATATGTAGAGGATTATACAACGTCAGGACTGAACAGAACTTTGGAGCTCATTCAATCCCCTCTTACTTTTCAACATAAGAACTGAGGCCCAAAGTGGTCACATGGGCTGCATTAATGTGTTCTTCATTTGCATACTGCCTCCCAACTGAACTGAACTCTTCCATGTGGGCCCTGACCAGAACTAGACTTTAAACTCCTTGAGCAGCTAGGGACTATTTGTTAACCAGAAATGTTCAGAATCAGGAATAGGCAGGGGCCCTGGTTTGCCCCGTGTAATCCTGGTCACATGGAAGGAGTAAAATGAAGGGAAATGGTGCTTGCTGTCAGAGCCAACTGGAAGACTCCACGAAGTACGGTGATCCCAGTGGTCAGAGGAATATTTTCCAAGGCCTCAGCAGTCTTTCCAGGATTCCACAGACACTTTGGGAATGTCCTCACTGGCTCTTTATTGGAACTGTTAAGAAATAGCCCTGAGGCCCCTGCCAGGTCACCTCTTGCCTACCCCATGCTCCTGTAGAGTTGAAATCAATGCTGAGCCCTAAGACACACACATACACACACACACACACACACACGCACACACACACAAAGAGAAGTAGGGAGAGAACGTAATTGTGAAATGCGGAGGTACCTGGGTGGCTCAGTCTGTTAAGCGTCTGCCTTTGGCTCAGGTCATGATCCCAGGGTCCTGGGATCGAGTCCCATGTCAGGCTCCCTGCTCAGTGGGAAGCCTGCTTCTCCCTCTCCCACTCGCCCTGCTTGTGTTCCCTCTCTCGCTGTCTCTCTCTCTGTCAAATAAATAAAAATAAAAATAATAAAATCTTAAAAAAAAAAAAAGAGTGAATGTAAAATCCATCCCAGACTGTATTCTTAAGATGTCAAACTTAAGGACATGAAGAAGGGGACATGTACTTAAAGGCATAATTTAAGTTGCTCAGATTCTCCCGTTTGGGGATGGTGAAAAGATCTAGACACACCACCTGCTCCCCACCAGATTCTAAGGTGAAGTTGGATATGAGCTCACAGGCACAGGGGGGTTCTAGGAGGGGGAGGGGCAGATGCCAAATGACCAGCGCATTTGCTTCCTGAATCATTTCTACAAACAAAGGAGGCACACAACTGTTATCAGTTGTTATCAATTGTTCCTGTGGGACCAAGGGTCAGAACTGAAACCCAGCTTTGTCACTGCTGCCCACTGGCTGATGAGACTTCAAGTAAGCCCTTCTCGCTCTCTACACCGCCATGCCCTTGGCTAGAAAGAGAAGAAATCCAGAAGGATCTCCCCGAGCTGCTTTCCAACTCCTGAACGTCTAAGGCTCCTCTTGGCTTTGGTTGGAAAGAAAGTGCTGACAGCTCAGGATGAGGTTGCTAGCCTTAACTAAGCATAGTCCAGCTAATATGGACTCTGGACCTAGCCCACCCGCGTTCAAATCCTTGCCCTGTCACTTGCTAGCTGTGTGTGACCACAGCCAGGTTTCACAACCTCACAAACGTCTCAGTGTCCCAATATATAAACTGGGAATGACAACAGTGCCCACCTTACCATTGTAGGGAGTAGTAAAGGAAAGAGGAAAGAAACACATGCAATCAGGTCAATTACAGAAGGTAAATTTTTTCATCCCATCTCTATGGTCCTGCCCACCTCTTGACATTTCTCCACAAGGACACGTAATATCTGTGACGATCACCAACACAACACACACCCATGAGTGGACTGAGACACGAAAGAGATCCAACACTATTACCGTGGAAGACTGTTCTGTGTAGGATACTTAGGAAAAGCATCTTACCAGCGTGACAGGACTTATAAGCCGTCTGTGCTCAGAACAACACCACTAAGGAGTGCAGCTGAGACAGGAGTGGGTGGGCGGCACACATTCCCTCCAGGGCCAGCCACAAAAAATCACAGAGGGATGCAAAAGTGAGGCTGTTAATCTATTCTAGGGGTAACCTTAAAGGGCCAACTTTTTCTTTTTTTAGTAAATCAAATGCAAACACCAGTATTTAACTCTTACAAGTAATAAAGTACTTGAATACACCTCACTCCTAAGTGCATGGGCAACAGGATGGAGAAACACTCCCTAGCCATCCTTGAGAACCACCCCAGCTGGGGCCAAGGTCTGGCAGGCCTCAACACAAGCATGGCAGGGGAGGGGGGGAAGGGGGACAGTTTACAGGGAGAACTCCACCAAACCCGGCCATAGCAGCTTATCCCCCTTGCCTGTGCTGATTTTTCAGGCTGGACAAACAGCCTTGAAAGGAAGGCTCCTGTTCTCTTTCCAGAAGGTCATGTGTTCGGATAAGAGAGCTCTGGGAGTTTGAAGAACTAAAGCGATCCTTCCAACCCCTCTCATGCACACATACAGCTTTCAAGATGTGATAAAGTCAGGAAAACATGAATTTAATTGTAGCAGTGAAAAAGCAAACAAATAAATAAAATGGCCCACAGAAGCAAACTGAGCTCAAGTCCCCATGCCTCCAGCTGAGAGAAAGAACATAGTTAAAGTACTAAGGCTCCTGGGACCCACCTTGGCGACCTTCCAAGAACTATTAGTTTGCATTAACACACAGAAAGAGAAGGTCAGATAAATTAAAAGTTCAAAAGGTAATTTTGAAGAAGGACATCTTTATCCTCAGCCCCAGCACAGGGCATGGCTCATGGGGCTGCAGGACAAACTCACTCAATGAACACACCTGCAGCAGGCAGAGGTCACATGGTGCTCCGATTCTTGATGTTAAAACAAGATGCCATATAGAATAGGGACAAGACCTAGATTAGAAACTTCAAGAAGGGTTGGGGAGCTCGCTACTCAATTTCCAACACATTAAAAAGTACAACCGTCTTCTGGTTCTTAAGAGTGACTCTATACTTGAAAGCCACTTATGAACTTTAAAGGCAGACTAGTAAAACTTGCACTGACAAGCATCGAATTTATTTGTGACCCAAACCTCTCAACTGTTCGTGGATTCTGGAACACATACATCTTCCGTCAGCCAAAACTCTCAGTTAAGTCTTCATCTGACACAAGGACCCTTTCTCAAACTTTGACATACACAACAAACCCCCAGAGACAAAGCTCCTGACAGTATGTGCTTTCCTGGGATTTCCTATAATAATATCAACACAGGAAGCCCCTCACCCCCACCCCACCCCAGCTTTCCTAGAGCCAGGAGGCCAAGACACACAAGGAAGAGGGAATAAAATGAGTCCGCACTGCTTTTTACATCTCTTGGGAAGGAGCAGGGCAACCACCTGCCTGGATGACCACAGAGTGAGAAAGGACATGAACTTCCCAACGCAAGTCTCATGATGACTGCGCCACGCAGTTTTCTGGACATCTCGGCCGGGCACACTGGCCACTGTCTGTCCCCTGCCAAAATCAATCTGAGGGTGACACTGCAGTGACTTAGATCCCAAGCCACAGGGAGCATTTGGAAAGGTGGTGTTAAGTGACTGACATCTACTAGGGATCCTGAGGAGCTACACTTCTCGGGGGAGGAGCCAAAGCCCCCACCCTGCTAGAATCACAGGGGACTCTGGCATTTCCATGCTTTTGGAGGCCAGCTGGGCAGAAGGCTGCTTTAGTTATTTTTAAACAGAGAAAACTGAATGGGAAGGGAGAAAATTTGAATTCCTATGATCTCCTGAGGTCCCTTCCAGCTCCAAGATGCTACTGAAGAACATTGCATATGCACATACTTCTTTATAAAAACGTATATACACATACATATGTGTGAATATATATATGTACTGTATTCACACCTCAAACACAAAGCACTTGAAATGTGCGCTGCTGAGATCAAAAAGCCCATGAGCTGCTTTGGCAGCGGGGCTGGGGTGCACAGATGCCATTGGCAGATCTGGGCAGAGCCCCCAGCCCTCCTGCCATCCCCGTCCGCCTAAACACCAACCCAACCAGCAGCTGCCTGGTTGTAGATGCAAACCCCGCAAAGCTCCAAACCGGGACTGCAGAATCCTTTCTCCTACTGACTCCAGGCCTAAGTGTCTCAAACCCAGGCAAGTTGGAACAAAGGTGGAGACCAGAGGAAGAGCCTAAACCTTAAGTCCAGCCACCCAGTTCTGCCAGAGTCAGG
Source organism: Phoca vitulina (assembly GCF_004348235.1). Taxonomy (NCBI): domain Eukaryota; kingdom Metazoa; phylum Chordata; class Mammalia; order Carnivora; family Phocidae; genus Phoca; species Phoca vitulina. Next base: position 93,648,043 of record NW_022589704.1, read on the forward strand.
TGTCAGGCAGAGGAGCTCCCTTCTCCTCTTGTCCCAGCTCCTAAAAGGGGCAAAAATGGCACCTTCTTCCCCCTCCTCTATCACTCCGTTTTTCAGGACCTCTCCACTTCACTCTGACTACCCGGACAGCAAGCTGGTAACTGGAGAAAACTACAAAAGCCTCTAGAAAATAGAGCTTCGCTCTAATCCTAGCAGTGCCAAAGTTAAGGGTGCTTATCTCAGCCTTGAACAATAACAATAAAAAGAATTTGTAGGGAAGAAGGAAGTGGGGGGTGGTGGTGAAAATCATTTATCAAGACAGATCTGTGATGGCTTTGCCTATCAGGAAAAACTGTTTTTTGATTTCTTGAATTAAAAACAAGGCAGTTCTGATCCTGCGTCAAGGCTCAAGATATGGGTGATAGAGTTGCTAACATGGTGGTGGTTTGTGGGGGGAGGTGCTCTCGGACTAAAATCCAACCAAGTCCCTCAGGTCCTGACAATGAACACAGGCGGGGATACCGGCTTCCCACGTGCCTCTCTTTACAATGAGATCCTGCCGCTACTACTCGAATCTGAGTGTTTCCAGGTGCACTGTTGCCATTCCACCCGAACCCCATACACACCTCAGCTTTCCCCTCCCCAACTTCACAGCTCCGTAAGTGCCCAACCTTCCCTAACTGGGCCGCCAGAGCCGGGTGCTCACAACCGTGTCCGCCCCGCGCCGGGCTTGGCAATCAGTGTCGGGAGCACCGGGCCCTAGACCTCGACCCTGGCATCTCTGAAAACGTAAGCATCGCCTGCTTCGAGCTGAGCACCCCGCTGGCGCTCCGAACGAGGCTGGACAATGCAAGCGCCACCTCTTCCCTCTTCCGCGCGGTAGCTACGAAACCACGGCTTTGTGTGTGACAGCAAGTGTGTGCGCGAACGTCCCCGGCTCACACACCCCCTTCCACCCAGTCCGCTCCCGGCGCGGGGTCCGTGCGCTCGGCGAGTGCACAGAGAGCGAGTCCACCAGGCCAGCGGCCGCACCGCCAGGCCTCTGGCCTCCCGGCCTCGGACCTGGCCTCGGGGAGCGGGGGATGACATCCACACCCCCGTTCCCAGCCGCGGGGGCGGTTGGCGCGAGCAGCGCTGGGATGTGAGCAAAAGCGAAGCAGGGGCCAGGGGCACGAAAGGGCGACAGGCGGGCGCCGCGCCCCCCTACCCGCACGCTCGCTCGCCCCCAACTTAGCACGCCGTGGACCCGGAGGGGGGCCCACAGGGGCCGGGGCGGCTCGCTACTCGGCAGGAAGTTCCCAGGGCCGCACTGAGCATGCTCTCGGGGAGTGTGTGCGCGGGTGTGGGCTCTGCGCTCCCCGCAGCCTCTCCGGCCGGGCAGCCTCGCGGAGCGCCCTGACGGGGTCGCGGGCGGGCGACCGGCCCCAAGGGATTAGGGGGTTCCCCCGGGCTTCCCTGGTCCCCCAGCCCCGAGCGTCGGTCCGTCGCATCCCTCCTCTTCTGGGCCCCGGGCCAGCCTCCCTTCTTCTTCCTCCCCACCGGCCGTTGGCTGAGCCCGCCCTGCGCGCCCCGGTCCAGGAGACCCCAGCCCGGCCCACACCCGCAGCGTGACCCCACCAGGCTCCTCAGCGGTCCGAGCGCCCATCTGCCATCCCCAGCCCGCGCCACCAAAGCCTCCTCTGGACAGTCCCTTGAAAAGCCCACAAGCCTCTTCCCCAAGGGCCCTGGGGGCCTGCTGTTTCTCTTGGGGAGGGCTGCCCCAGGCAGGTGGGCGCTTCAAGGCGCGTCCGCCGCTGCACTCCCGGGTCCCGCAGAGCGGCCGCAGCCAGGGCACCCACGCAGGCGGCAGGCGGAAGCCCCCGGCCGCGCCGCCCTCGGTGTAGGCTCTCCCCGCCGGCGCCCAGCTCCCCGCGCCCTCCGCGGTCCCTCTGCGTGCATCTCCCCACGGGGATGGCGAGCCCGATGCGATCGCCCCGACCCAGTGGCTCTCACCTCCTTGTTGAACAGCAGCAGTAGCAGCAGGGAGCGCCCGCCAGCCGCCGTCCCCGCGGGGCCCACGACGAGGCGGGGTACGGGGTCGCGGCGCCCCGAGCCTGCGGCGCGGCTACCTGGGCTGGATCGCGCCCGGGGCCGCCGCGCCTGCCGCGGGAGCCGCAGGGCCGCCGCCGAGCGGGCCGCGGCAGGGACGGTCTGCAAACTCCCAGCCCTGGCGGGGCCGCGCGCGGCGCGTCCACACTCAGCCCGGACGCTGTAGCTACGCTCCTCGGGGGCTCAGCCTAGCAGGGCGGGAGTCTGTCCGCAATTTCTCCCAACACCCCCAGCCCAACGTCTCCAACTTCTCCCCGCTTCTGGCTCGAGGCACTTGAAGGCAGGGATTCTGGCCAGGGACATTCGGCAAACTCCCCGCCCTCCCAGGCAGAGCGCTCAGCCAATTCGGAACGCCCCAGCTTCTCAGGGGCCGTCTGCAAACTCTCAACTGTGTCGGAGAGGACTTCTAGCAACCTTTCAGTTCCGCAGCCCAAAGCGAGAAAGGAGCGAGGGAGACAGGTTAATCGCGGCCATAAACAATGTGCTAGCAAGGTCGGGGATAGTGTGCCAATACTCATATGACAAAGCATCCTCTAGAGTGGTGCAGTCCAGGGGCCTCGAAGCACCAGGGGCCCTCTATCAGTGAAGCCCAGTGAGGGACGACTGGGGGCTCACCCATTTACAGGTGCATACAACTTTAATAAGTGCCCTGAGTTTCAGTTTCCTTCCTAGAATGTGTTATAGGTAGCCATTGAGTCTACCACTTGGTTTTTGTGACCTTGGACAAGTCACTTAACCATTTGAATTCAGCCTCTTTATCTATGAGCATAATGCTGCCTCAGGAGCCTATTTTGAAGATGAAAGAAAGCATATGTAAAGTACTTAGGTACACTTGGCATACAGTAGGCGCTCGATAAATGAATTCCATTTCTTTCTTTTTCTTCCTCCCGCCCTTGGATTCTATGAACACGCTGGATGAGCTAGCTGAACACTGTACTATTGTAAATTCAAAACGAAATAAAACACATCGCATGCCCTGAAGGTGCCACAAACATTGACTGACAGGACATATTAAATCCAACCAAGCCCCGGGAGAGACAGTCATACATGTACATCAGAACATTATAGATCATTGTTAAGTAGGATCTAGAAGGGAGGGAGAATGGCCTGGTGGATCACCTAAGGGTCAACATGACAAGGTTCATAACCCCAGCACGTTTCAGGCTCTGTAACCAGTCACTACATCAGGTGACTGTATGAGAATTATGCCCAACTTCCCCTTACCTTCCCTGTGGGATTTTTCCACCCTGATTTCACTGTCCTTCCTGGGGTCTTCTGTCTTGAATTTAGATCACCCTACTCTGCTGCCCACACTCCTCAACAGAGACATTAAAAAACTGAGGATCACGAAATTTTTAGACCCTAGAAATGACTTAGCTCAACTTTCTCATTTTGTGAGTTCTCAGGGCCACCCAAGGGTTAGGGAAGTCTCCAGACTCCAGGATCTTGGTAGATCACACTTCATGGCCTCTCCTGCATTGAGCTAGCTCTGGCTCAAGGCACATTAGGCCGGTCCTACCTTTAACTTCAAGCTCAAGGAAAAGGCTCTAACATTTTTTGACCAGATGAGCCCCAACTTTTCAGCCACTTGGATCCTCAGCTGTCAGAAACTGTCCAGGTGATATTTGAGAGCCCCAAGGAAATCTGCACGGGCAGGACTATTCCTCTTCAAAAGACCTTTTGGTGAAATCCCAGGAACGTTGGGAGGCATGCATTTTCCTCAGTCCCTTGTTAGAAAAGGTCTCAGAGCTCTAAGGGCACGGGGAGGGAAATAGAAGAATAGTGACATCTGGTGGCCAAGACCTTCTGTGCTCTGAATACGGATGGTGCAGATTCTAATCCTAATAGATTTGCTTCAAAGCCAAGTTCCAGCGGGTGGTTAATAACTGTACCACCTGGTTACCTAGGGATTTCTGAAAGACATCAGTCATTCAAACACTGCAGACCCACTGCTATAGAGGAAATTACATATGGTTATTATTTCAGGATCTTGTTAAAAAATGTATGTGTATATAGAAAAAGTGTAAGGGTGTGATATTCATATGTACACACATTATGTGTATTTGTATGATACAAATATATTTAGATTATATATCTTCTATTTATTTGTATAAATAATATACTTACAATGCCTTTGAAGGACATTAATACTATCTCCATTGTTTTTCTTACAAAGTTAAGATTATAATTTACATTAATAATTACTAAAGGACATTGCTTTTAGATGTAAAGATGCTTACTAAGATGGAGTTGTATATTTATCATGTCCTCTCAAGAGAGAATTCCTTACAAACTTAGAGAGGAAGAAAATAGCACAGTGGGATTTTAATAGTGAAAGCCCCGGCTGATGATGGTCAAGGTCATGCTTACCTGATGAATAGTGATTGATTTTTAGCATTTCCACCACTTGTAAACAAGGGATGTTAGGTTAAAAAAAGGAAGATATTTGGGATTACTTCATAACAATGCAACAGTGTCTGTTGGTATTGCTAAGTCTGCTCTACTTCTTTCCATATATTTGTCCCGTGTAACATACTTTAGATAATTACCCAATTATAAATGTAGAAAACACAACTCTGTCCTTATAAGCAAGTCCATTGTTTCTCAGCATCTCTTACTAAGCTCTATGTGAATTTTACTGATCCTCGTAACAACTCATGGAGCAGATTCACTACACCCATTTTATAGAAGAAACAGCTAAGACTTGGAAAAGTTATGTAATATGCCCACCCACAGGCACTGTAGGTTAGGGCCAGAGTCAGGATTGAACCCAGTTTTCCCAACTCCAGAGCCCACAAATCTTTCCATTACACTCTGTTGCCCATCCCCAGGAAACCAGGAAGAAATGAAGATCAAGACAGAAATCACTCTGAAGAGTACACTAAAAACTAAAAGGGATATTTAAGGCACTAAACACACACCACATTTCTTAACCTATTCAAGTTATATGAAAATTATAAGCAACAAAGTAACAACTGTGTGTGTAAACCTTACAAAGCTGGGACCATGTGATTCAGTCTTGAGGCAGATCTCTCTGAAATAAAAAAATGTTTTGTTTTGTTTTGTTTCGTTTTGTTTTCCTGCTCAGGACCTGAGCTATCTTTAACAGCTTGGGAATTATGCACTATGGAATCCCAGTAGAAGGTAAAGCCTCCAGTGGTAAAGGTGGTTGATAAAGTTTTTAGGATGGTACTGCTCGCAGTGCTACCAGTGACAGATGCCACGATGACAGTAGAAGCTGACATGTCTAGGGGCGCCTGGGGGGCTCAGGCGGCTGAGCGTCTGCTGGTTGAGCGTCTGCCTTCGGCTCAGGTCATGATCTCAGGGTCCTGGGATAGAGTCCAGATGGGCTCCCTGCTTGGCAAGGAGTCTGCTTCTCCCTCCTCTCCCCCTCCTCCTCCCCATGCATGCGCAAGCACGCGCTCTCTCAAAGAAATAAAAAAATAGGGGCGCCTGGGGGGCTCAGTTGGTTAAACGTCTGCCTTTGGCTGGGGTCATGATCCCAGAGCCCTGGGATGGAACCCCACATGGAGCCCCACATCGCATTCGGCTCCCTGCTCAGCGGAGAGCCTGCTTCTCCCTCTCCCTCTGCCCCTCCCCCCTGCTCGTTCTCTCTCTTTCTCTCTCAAACGAATAAATAAAATCTTTAAATAAATTAAAAATAAAATCTTTAGAACCTGGCATGTCTAGTATATGGTGACAGAGGTAGCAGAGGAAGGTCTTCACCTTCCCAGTTTTATGACGTGATTTGAAGATTTGTTTCTAAGTACACGTGCCTCTGAGCCTGACTCTAAGCTTTCCTTTAGATAAAGTCCTTTTCTCCTTAAATCAAGTAGAGTAACTTTCTGTTGCACAGTTAAGTAGCCTGATTGACACAGACATTAGAACCAGCAGACACAAACTCTCAGGAAAACAGAAGGGTGGGTTATCTGGTTTGAGTAAGACTGAGGGTTGAAAATCCAACTGGATTTAAAGCGTTCTCATGCAGGCAGCTTATAGCATAGAGTAGCAAGGTGGTTTAATTCAATTATCACTGTGCTCACCTGGAATGAAGTATCCATCGAAATCAATTTTGGGGCAACCAAGTAGCGGCTGAGGAACATAAGGACTGTGGGAGTAAGGCGGTTGTGTCTGCTGTTTTTGTTTTTTTTTTTTAAAGATTTTATTTATTTATTTGAGAGAGGATGAGAGGAGAGAGAGCGCACATGAGAGGGGGGAGGGTCAGAGGGAGAAGCAGACTCCCTGCTGAGCAGGGAGCCCGATGCGGGACTCGATCCCGGGACTCGAGGATCATGACCTGAGCCGAAGGCAGTCGCTTAACCAACTGAGCCACCCAGGCACCCGTGTCTGCTGTTTTATGGAGTTGGACAGCTTAAAGAAAGAGAACAATGAGCTCTAACTCCTAATTTCTCAGTTCAAATTCCTAAATTCTCAGCCCAAAGGACATATATACCAGGGATTTTTCTGTGATTTTTAAGACAGTCAAACAAACAAAGAAAAAACAACAATAACAACAAAATTTCTTTTTTTCTAACAGCTAGAGATCAAGATAGGTGAAAACTAAAAACGAAATTTGATCTTGTGGGTCACTGAATTATAAAACCACTTAAATGCACAGCCTAAGCACTCTTATTTGAAAGCAAGGACATCGATTAGAACAGAGTAGGACCCGGAGGACTGGATGGAGAGACATGAGAAAATCCAGATGATTGAATGTACCCATGGCCCTCAAGCTCTGTGCTGGCTTCCCTTGCCAAATGGAGGCCATGATGAGGTTCCTAGCACATCTCAAGAGACCAACTGAAAAGATAAACCCCAAAAAAGACTGAACCATCACACAGAGTTTTGACATTCGGCTGTCTTGGAAAAGCAAAAATCTGAGGAATACATGTGGTGAGAGATTCTGAGAATTCTAGAGTAAAGAAAGAAGAACACAGCTTTGGATTGGGCTGAATCTACTGATATGGAAGCAGTTCTCAAAATTCCAGACTCTGTGTTCACATGAGCAGTTGGGGGTAGTATTAATCATCTGCTCAGCTGGTGCTAAAACCCAGACTCAGGGGGCCCAGCAGAAATAATGATGCTAGCGGGCACTCATGTAGCTTTAACCAGGTGCCAAGCACTGTTGAAAATACTCTCATATATCAAGTTATTTAATCCTAAGAATAAGCCTGAGATATGTATTATCATCCCCACTTATAAAAGCAGAAACTGAGGCATTTGGAGGTTCAACAATTTCCCGCATGCAGCTTCTAAGTAGTAAAGCTGAGATTCAAATCAGTTAGCCTGGTTCTAGGGTCTGGGCTTTTCAGATCTATGCCGAAGTTCTTCTTACGAAGGGGAGATGCCAGAAATACCTTGATATTATGTAGAGAAAGCAATCCAAGAACTTAGGGAAATAATATAAAAGATTTATCAGGTGTGACCTACTTATCCATTCTAATACTAAGTTCTCCAGGACGGCCCAGAAGACACATACTTGCCTCGCACTGAGCAGCCCAGTGGTGAAGGGAATGCCAGTATTTTTGAAGAGCACTACCGTGGCTTTTCTCTGGAGGCCAGACCTCATGACACAGAGTTGTACCCATCACTCAGTTCCCAAATCTGCTGACCACCAACCAGGAGCCCCTTGAATGAAAGAGAGACTGGACATTTGCTGCAAACCCCAATGGACAGTCATCCAAAAGCCATTCCCAGTCCCATTTTCTTTGCTACATACCACTTCAGAGTCTGGAAAGCCAGATTCTTGCATTTTCCTGTCTACAAGACTGGGTGTTGGGGCAACCAGTGACCCAGTTCTGGCCAATGAGATCTAAGGAAAAGTGTGCTGAGGGATGCTGAAAAAGATGATTTGGTTCCTTTTAATAGAGATGTAAGAGGAAATAGGTTCTCACCTTGACCACCCTTGTACTTCTTGCCTTTGAATGAGGTCATGATGCCTGGAGCTGCAGCAGCCATCATTCAAACATAGGGTATAAAACTAAGTGTAAAAGCCACTCAGATGATCAGTACATAAAGATGAAAAGAGCCTGGGTCCTTGAAAGACCATGCCCACAACCATGTGCCTCCGGGCTTCTTGTTATATGAGGGAAACAAATCCCTACTTCTTAAGATATTATTGGTCCCCTTTTCTAACTCTTGCAAACTAGCGTATTCCTCAATGATAAAGGAACCCTTCAGGAAGGGTCCAAAATAACATTACAGATATGTACTATGTATCTTCCTTCCAACACCCAGAAGAAATCCAAAAATTGCATATATTGGTGTTCTGTCTTTCCTGAAAACTTTAAAAGGGATCCATTTATATCATTTACAGAAATGCATTAAGAAAAAAATTCCCTTTCTCATTCTATCTACTTTGATCACAGCATAGAGCGCTCCAGGGCATCTTGCTCCATAGGCCTCCAACTCTTTTTCTCTCTCTTTTCTTCTTGCTCCTTTCCCACTGCTTCTACCTTTATGACGTAGACTTCCTGGCTTCTAACCAGCAACAGTGAAGAGGGAGGATGGGGCACTTGTAACTGCAAAATTCCCTTCGGTGACTCCCAAGTTTCCTACATGAATAATTTTTGTTCCCTCACATATCATTTTTTACTTTAACTTTTTAATTGTGTTTACAGTTGCTTCTACGTTTCTGTATTTCAGATTCCTATTACTCACTGACTTTTATTTTTAAAGTAAAGATGTCTTCTCTTGGAAGATGAGTTGGTTTCAATCTAAGGTCAAGCCTCATGTCAAATGTTCACAAAGTGCATATCTTAAAAATAATAGTATATATTTTGAAAATAATTCTAATGCTTAAGATGGCATTGTATGTAAAAGCAGAGAAGCTAGGATTATTCCTACATAAGATTGTATTAATGGTCCTGTATTGGTCCTATATATTGCAATTGCTGCTATAACAAATTACCAGAAACACAGTGGCTTAAAATAATACAAATGTATCATCTTACAGTTCAGAAGATCAGAAGTCCAAAATGAGTATTAAGAGGCTAAAATCAAGCTGTCAACAGAGTTGGTTCCTTCTGGATGGTCCGAGGGAGACTCTGTCTCTTGCTTCTTCTAGCTTCTAGAGGCTCTGGCAATCCTTGGACCCTCGTTGCATCACTCCAATCCTTGCTTCTCTTATCCTATCATCTCCTCCTGGCTTTGACCTTCTTGCTTCTTTCTTATAAGGACCCTTGTGATTATATTTAGGGCTCACCTAGAAAATACAGGATAATCTCTTCATCTAAAGATCCTAACAATGATAGGTGCAAATTCCCTTTTGCCATATAGAGGGTCATCCACAGGTTCCAGAGATTAGGAGATGAACATCTTTGGAGGATCCTTATTCAGCTTACCACGGTCTACATTCTGGCCCCCAAAGATTCACATCCATCCCACATCAAAATACATTCACCCCATTCCAATGTCCCCCAAATTCTCAACCTATCACAGCATCAAAGTTCAAAAATCTCTCTGAATATTATCAGTTCAAAAGTCCCAAATCACTTCATCTAGATAAAGAATGAGTGAGGTTCTGGGTATGATCTATCCTGGGGCAAAATTCCTCTTCATCTGTAGATCGGTGAAGCTAGCAAACAATTTATTAGCTCCCCCAAGTACAATGTAAGACAGGACCAGGACAACAGTTATAGACATTCCCATTCAAAAAGGAATAAAATAAAGGGAAGGAAGAAGTCACCTCTGCCAAGCAACTTTGAAATTTGCCTGTGAAAACTATTTCAAGGTCTGTGATTAAACCTCTGTGGCTTTTGGCTCAAATTCCTGAGGCAAGAGTTTATCCTGAGTCATTCTTTCTTTTTCATGAAAAGTAGAACATGTTTTTACCACCAAGTAGTTTTATCTACCTGTTTCCTGTCTTTGGAATTTGGGGAGTCCAGAAGTCTCTTTTTACTTTGTGCCCCCTGTGTCCCTTTTGGTGCAAGGTGGCAACATTTCTCCTATCACATCCTTAAGCGCCTTGTGGATCTCCCATGTATGTTACAGAGATTCCCTCCATCAGATAAAAGACTCCTCTATAGATTCTTCCTGCAGAGGCCCATGAGATGGCTGAGGAAATCCATGAGTCACATGCTTAATCTCTCAAAGAACCCCCTGTGTTACAGAATACCGTGACATTTTATTTCTTTCCAGGTACTAGCAAAAGATTGTCCAGACACACACTCAGCTTCCTCTTCAGGCTTTCTTTCCTTACAGTAAAATCTCCTAATTTTGGTTTTTTATACATTCTGGGTAGGTTGAGAATTTCCAGAATCATTAATTCCTGGTTCCATTTGCTTAACATTTATTTTCTCAATGTATCTCTTTCTTCTTGTATTTTACTACAAATAGTAAGATTCAGCCAGATTGCATCTTCAACACTTTACTTAGAAATCTCCTTGTTAAATATCCAAGTTCATCACTAACAAATTCTTTCCACATAAATATAGGACACAATTTAGCTAACCTTTCTGCCACTACATGACAAGAATCCCTTTTCTGCCTGTTTCCCATAACATATTCCTCATTTCTCCCCTGAGCTCTCACTATCAGAGTCTTTAACATCCATGTTTCTAAGAGTCTGTTCAAGGGTTTTTCAAAGTTTCAAACTTCAAATCATGCTTCCAATTCCAAAGCCACATCCGCATTTTTAGGTATTTGTTACAGCAGAGCCTCACATTCACATACCAAAATCCCTACTGCTTTTCACTTGCCACTATAAAAAAATTACCACAAACTTAGTGGCTTAAAATAACATAAATTTATTCTCTTACAGTTTGGAGGTCAGAAGCCTAAAATCAAGGTGTTAGCAGGGCAGCATTCCTTCTGGAGGCTTTGGAGGACATTCTGTTTCCTTGCCTTTTCCCACTTCTAGAGGCTGTCCCCAGTCCTTGACTCATGGCCCCGTATCACATCAACCTTTCTCCTTCTGCTTCCCATATCCTTCTTCTCATTCTAATCTTCTGCCTTTCTCTTTGAAGGGCCCATTGGTTACATTGGACCTACCCAAAAATCCAAGATCATCTCTCCATCTTAACACCCTTACTTTAATCACATCCGAAAAGTCCCTTTTGCCATATGAGGTAATATTCGAAGGTTCCAGAGATTAGGATGTGATGTCTTTGGCATGTATTATTCAGCTTACCCCTGGTCCTAATTCTTCACCTCTCCTTGGAACCATGCCCCTGGCATGTCATTTTGTAGCACATTCTCTTTGTGGGTGGAGTGTCCTCCTCACCCTTGAACTCTGGCCTTTGCCCTGTGACTTGATTTGGCTAATAGACAAGAGGCAAAAGTGATGCCTTCAAAGGGTTTCAAAATTCCTCCTGTCTTTTGAGCCACTGCCATTGCCATGAGAAGAAGTGTTTCTATCAGTCTGGCCCAGCGATCCCACAAGATGGGTGAGGGACATGTGGAGAAAAGCTGCCCCCGCCAAACCTAGCTTAGAGTGGAGCCCCCGGCTGCTCCACAAATAAAAGAGAGAGCCCAGGTAAGAGCAGATAATCTCCACTGCTAACCCTCAGATGTGAGAAATGAATGCTTATTCTTGAATGCCATGGAGTTTTAGGGTGGTTTATTAGGCAGCAATATAAATCTTTTATTTGCACAATAATTTTAAGGCTTAAGGAAAAACTACCAATGGCCACAATTGTTCAGAATACCTAGAGTCATGCGAATTTTAACACACATATACACACTCTTCATTTTATAGTGTATCAAACTTATTTTTTTAGGGCTTTGTTAAAACTGCTTCCAAAGAAAATGTCTGGGCTGGAGCAAAGTGAGACCGGAGAAAAAATTGGAGAAGGCAATGATCATCTTTCTTGGAACCTCCTCAACAGAAGCTTAAATAGTGAGGGAGCCCTTCAGCCTTCCCGAAAAAAGGCTTCCAAAGACCAGAAAATTCTGTAAAGAACACCTTCAGGTATTGCACATGATGCTTTTCTTTGTTTTACAAATTTTGCAAATTCGAAAGGTTTTCTCCAAGTGTTTTCTGCAGCACTAGCTCCACTGTCCCCGTTGACGTTGTTGCTGTCGTAGGCGGGTGGCAGTTGTGTGCCCACAGCTGATTGTGTGCATCTCTTCCCAGCTCCGTGTTGGGCGGCTCGGTGACATCAGGTTGATAGCTAGTAATGAGCCATGGGGGGAGTTTTTGTATCACGGAAATCTAGCTTCAATTATGGATGTGTGCATTGGGTCGTAATAGAAAGTGCATTTCTTACACTGGGTCATGGTCAAACGCTGTGAAAGCATGGCTCTCAGAGTGATTGAGTAAACTTCAAGTCCCTGCGGGACTAACAATCTATTTGTGTAAAACATTTCTGCCCCTGGAAGCAAGGCTTGACACGGCAGTAAAGCAAATGGTGATGCTACCCAAATTAATTTGGAAATGGGCATTTTTCTATGGACATTTCTGCTGTGGGCGTTCAGTTTCTGTGTTTGTCTTTGTCCTCCATGCAGCTGCAGGAGCTGGGGGGCAGGGTGTGTGTGTGTGTGTGTGTGTGTCTATTTCACCCTAATGTTTCTGGCTACGAGTTGCAATTTCTGTCAGTAATGGGGAAAGAATGGAATGGGTATTTTGCTTGCATGACTTCAAAAGATAGTGGTGATCCCTGCTGACCTTCTCTCCGTCCAGGCTCCATGCCGCAGGAGTGCCACTCTGGAGTGAAATGGGGGACAGAACTGGCTTTGAACCATGCTAGAGGCCCTTGTCTGCAGCCAGCAGGCACTTGCACAACAATCTGAGAAAACTTATGCTCCGGAATAATTCACCAGCTCCACTGGGGCTGGCAGCTAGAAGCAAATCAAGTTGGCCATCGCTAATGAAGTTTGGAACAATCTCTGTCAGACAAGAATCTTAAAATCTCCTTTTGTGGGTCCATCCTTACGAGAAGGTTGAGAGGCTGCTTTTCTTTGGATTTCCGCATTTTGATGAAACCCACGACATATTTTGATAAACATACTGAACGTCTTGCTTTTGCTTTATGACTTTCTGTGCATTCCAAACCTCAGACATATTTAGGCCCTGGGTGCCTCTTCCTGCCCATGTCAGTTGAATTCCCCACTTTCACTGTAGCAGAAGTTTAAACAGGGGCACTGGGTAGGTACTGATGGAAAGGGAACCTTCCTGGAGCCATACAGTGCAAACCCTTAGTCAAGCTTTGTTTCACAAAAAAAGGTGGCATTGGCAGGACTTAACCCACACCCCAACCTCCAAAGCTTCACCATTGGATCTGATCAAGTGACACCAGTCACTGTTGCCTAAAAAGTTATGCAGATGCGGTATCAAGTGGAGCCCTTAGCCACCCCTATACCCTTAAATCCAACCGGACTGGGGCCAATGAGCCCCTGCTAGAGGGTAGCTGCCGCGTAGGGACAGTGCTCCAGAGAGCAACACTTAGCCAAGAAAAGTAGAAAAGAGTGACAACAGCAATCAAAGTTCTAGTAGTCGGCATCGCTAATTCCACATTGCAGACATGATTCCGGGTGCTTTATTTGTATCAAATCACAAAATTCCTTGGAAGCAGATGCTATGAGTATCATTTTACAGTGGAAGAAAACTGAGGTTAAGTAACTCGCTCAAGATCACAGAGGCAGTCAGAGGCAAAATCTGGATCCAAACCCGGGAGTTTGGCCCCGAGGCTCAGGCTCTCGGCCAGACAGCATCTCACCCCTAATTCTGTAGCCTAGGTTCTCCCAAAGGGCCCTCCTCACCCTGTCCTTGGCTGTCTCTCCAGCCTCACCTTTCCCACCTCTCAGGGCCCTGAAGCTGCAACAGTGTTTGTGGAAGCTTCTGCACAGAGGGCCTGTCACGTGAGCAGGGATGCCACAGACTCAGTCTGAAGTTCTGTTTCAAAAGATAAATCACCTTTAAACATTAAAAAAAAAAAAAATCTGATGATGCATCTTACAATGGATTACAGTGATAATGATCACTGTGGTGTGATGCCAAAGTCAAAGCCCCTAAAGTAACAATCATAGTCATAGCTTACACGCATTTGCTTGATAAGCCCTCACAACGTTAAACTTTACCTGAGCCCTAGGGGTGCCTGGGTGGCTCAGTCAGTTAAGTGTCTGCCTTCAGCTCAGGTCATGATCCCAGGGTCCTGGGATGGAGCCCCACGTCGGGCTCCCCGCTAAGCAGGGAGTCTGCTTCTCCCTCTGCCCCTCCCCCTGCTCATGCTCACTTTCTCTCTCTCTCAAATAAATAAAATCTTAAAAACAAAACAAAACAAACTTTACCTGAGCCCTGTTTGCCAGGAAAACAGCAAGGGTTAAGAAATCCTCCTATCGTTTTGTTTTCTGAAATGCCCTACCCTTTTGTGTTTCAGAAAACAGCTAAAGGCAGAGAAGCCCTCCCCTCCCAATATGACTTAGATCATCACACCCACCTCCACTACCCCTCACAATTCCTTTATTTACCTGGTTCTATAAAACCCCAGATCCTCTTCCTTTTCTTTGGGATTCCTCATTAATAGATTTTCTCCTTATTGCAACAGCCTGAAGAAACTCACCTCCTCCATTATCCTGACAGTTTGGTGCCTTGACTCCTAGGACGGGTCTTCTCCTTCAGATTCTCATTTACTCCACTCAAGTAACCAGACCCCTCTGTTACCACCCTGTGCTCCATTCCTGACTGGTGACTGGGGGACCCACTGGTCCGCCTGACTCCTGGTCCTGTGTTCCAGACTCTTGTCCGCTCAGAGTACCCTAAGAAGTTGATTTTGATTCTTTTTGAGTACAGGTTTCCCCCGCCATTTGAAAGCAGAGTGTTCCTATAAAAAGTTTTGTAAGCAGAAATGGCATAAAACAAAGAACAGGGCCACTTCCCAAAAGTTTGAGTTATGTCACTTTGCTTTTATGAAAGACTTAGCATTAGTGCCTGTTTTGACTAACGGGAAGAAATCTGAAGAGGATTTTCACTTTTGTGGAAAAAGCCGGTACTGTACTAACGTAGGTCTTTCGTAAAAGTGATGTGGTGTAACATCAACTTTCAGGAAGTGGGGGGTACCTGTACTTGGTGATTTCTAACTCCAGCTTCTCACGGTTTTATGATCTGACCGTTTGTGATTTCTGCAAATGGATCGATGGTTTATAGGGATCCTGTCTCTGATGGGTGAGAGACGACAGATCATCCATCTTGTTACTCTTTTCTGTTTGTCAATTTGTCTGTTTTTAGCTCAGATCAATTAAGAATGCATAACCAATGAAAAGAGAACAGCTCTTTGATGTGAAGCAGTGGGTTTTGTAATTCTTTGTTTATGTGAAATTTTAAAATTGGATCTATAAACTGTCTATCTGTATCCATATGTATATGTGTCTGCGATTTTATAATATATTCCTATATTCAGATGGTATTACCAAATTAGATTATAAAATCCCTTAAAAAGAGCTCTATTCTGATTTGCTTAGAGATAGATAACACTTACATGAATTGAATATTCCTAAGGTTCCCATAGGATGCAGAGAGGCTGTATTTTGGGGTCTGTTAATAAATTTGTTTATTTTTGTGTCACTTTGAGAAATTGTACTAAAGGAGATGTGTTTTTGTTAAAGAGAGAGAGAGAAAGAGAGAAGAAAGACAGCAGTTTTCTCCTAAAATAAAATAACTGGCTCTTCAAGAATGAGAAATAAGAAAGTTTGGAACAAACCTGAATGGGTATAAAAGTTATAGCGAGTTTGCAGAAAGGCAATTTTAGTTGCCATGATCAAAGCTGGTTAAGGTTTATGATTGATCTGCAAGATTTTTTTTAAAAAGCTTTGGCATCAGGACACCTGGGTGGCTCAGTTGGTTAAGCACCTGCCTGCTCCTGCTCTCTCTCAAGTAAATCTAAAAATCTATAAACAATCTAAAAATCTATAAAAAATCTATATAGATGGATAGATAGATTTTATATATATATATATATATATATAAGCTATATATATATATATATAAAAGCTTCAGCATCAATTGTACTGATGAAAACTAGAATTCGTTTTTTTTCTCAATTAAGATGATAAAAGTTTCTGAGATTATTGGTCTGCTCCTGATAAGAGTTTGCAAAAGTTTACTCATACCTTTTGTGTCATCTGTCCAGATAACAAGAACTCTGTGTGTCATAAGAATAATTTCCGGAGCTTTATGTTGACTTTGTCATGTCTGTAATTATTTAAGAGAACAAAGCCTTTCACTTTTGAAACGGCTAAGTTAAGGTTCTTTATCATCATGGTATCTCTTATGTTTACTTTTTGATTCTATTACTGTCATTTTGATTACATTGGTAGCTACGTATTATTCTCAGTAACCCAGGATCCTATCTTAACCAGTGTTCAAATTCTCCTGATAATTTTTGGTATTTTGCCTTTCCTAAATTGAATCCTAAAAAGTCTCTTTTACTCTTAAGTCCATCTTTAAGATTTCCCAGAGGGTCCCCCCAAAATCACAAGGGACTTGTGCTTTTCCCTCATAAAAAAGAGAGGTGCTGGGAATAATTAGGTTTATTTGATACATTACCATTGATGAGTTGCATGGAAAACTTTGTCAAATCAGAAAAGATACCTAACCTTCCCTAGGTTAAATCCACATGGGTAAAATGTTACTAATATAAATATTTAGAAATGATATGCTGTATGGGAAGCTCCTAGAGAATTGTCAGCGCTCTCCCTGCCCATGATATGCTTCTATTACTGAAAGTCCATGTGCTACTTTGTATAAGAGTAGACAAAAACAGTGTAATGTCACTAGTCATAATTTATTTTTTAAATGTTAATTTGGTAACAACTTTACTTCTTTAATTTGATCTAGCATCCAGGCCAGTGGTTTTCAAGTGAGGATTCACATTCCTGACCTATGGAGTTTTCTTGATATACAGAGACTTAGGACCCACTTCAGACTTAACTGAAGTATCTTGATACTTGATACTATCAATATATTCCTGGTATATTCTAATTATGTGCTTAATGCCCATTGTATATTATGTCTCAGGATTATTTTGTGTTTTATCTGAAGATATTTTTCTCTGTAAAGATTATGTTCACCCATTTTTAAAAGTTAGATGCAGTATCTACTGTTCTTTGAAAATAGGACTAATTATTATGTTTATAGATACTTTATCTAAAACTTGTCTTGGATTGACTTTGTTTTGCACACCACAGGAACATCCCCCAATTTGCTTTTTAGCTACATTATTCTTGTAATTAACTTTCATCAGATCTTTCACTTTTGAATGGTGTTTTTAAGTAAGCTCTATGCCCAACGTGGGGCTCAAACTCAGGACCCTGAGATCAAGAGTCGCATGCTCTTCCAACTGAGCCAGTCGCATGCCCCCAGATCTTTCACTTTTGAACATGATCAGTAATAAAGTAACTACAATCATTTTGAGTCTTTTGTCACCTACAGATAAGTCTTGCTTTCCTCTGATCCTTCCATGAGTGGTCTCACCTGTACCACTCAGCTATATGCCCGAGTGCTTTTCTTCAACAGCAGACTGTCTCAGAGCCCTGTGGAAAGGGACTTTGCCAGGTACTTTTTTGGCACAGGCTTCTGAAAGCCTCATTTAAACAAGGTAGAGATAAATGGATGGAGTCAGAATTTCCAGGACATTTGTCAAAAAGCAGATGGGTTCATGAAATTGCTAATCCAAGTTGCAGTGGAAAAAGAACTAATTACATAGGACTGAATGATGAAGGATGAATGTGGCTTGTGTTAGGAATATTGTTCATATTTTAATATCCTATTTTCTGGATATAAAGAACCCCCTGTCTTTTCTCTTAAGCTGACTATAACTCATAACAATTTAATAGATTATGCTTTTATGAACAGAAATAACATGTTTATCTTTTTCTGACCCCTCCAGAATTCGGGAACTATTAAATGTTCTCTTTTCATGGCAACATACTGATTTGAATAGGTTCAATAATTATCAGTCTTCCATGTTAGCAAGACAATTGGAAACATTAGTTATGCAACCATGGCCTTACTTGGAATGACATATTTGAAACTGATGCTCATTTAATCAGATATGACCAAGCACTTTTAAGAAACAAAGGTTGACTTTATGCAGCCAATGTTTATAAAGCCTCCTTGGAAAAACTGTCCTTGTATCTGCCTTACACTAGAGTTTCTAGTGTGACAGGTGAGTAAGAAAAGTCACATATATGGGAGGCTCAGGAAAATTAGGATTTGTTTTTTTTTTGAACTCTAAGAAGAGTGGATTTCACTGAGATCTATAGGTACTGCAGGTGAGATCTGTGGTAAGTTCTTGGCTTGATTTCCTAGCTTCCAAGGATTTTAAAAGTCCAATCTGAGATTCTTTTTAAAAGCTTCCCGAAAAGCAAACTTAAGAAGACCTACATAATGGTAAATTACCATTCTTGCTGCATCTATGTAAATCAGCTGGCCAAATGTGATGAGATTGTCCTTATTTGGGGATCAAGAATAATTTTTCTTTGAGATTATTTTTGATCAAGAGGAGGGTGACTGTAAAGAAAGATTTTGTGTCAGTGGAAAACCATGCATTGCCCAGAGCACTTTTTTCCCAGTTATTAGATTCTGGCCCTGTTGTTCATTGCCGTTGAGCTATTTTGTGCTTCTCTGTTGAGTGCAGAAAACTGATACACAAACTCTGTCATATGTGGTAGAAATTTAGTTGATTTTCTTCTTTCCCCAACCCTTGGAAAAACCACTTGTGGTATCTACCTGCAAATTGGATTGGATCCTGTTGCTCTGCCCACATTGCCAATAATACCAAATTTTCCATTCTTTGAGTTTCCTTCGGTATCTAGCACAACAATCCACACTAAGTTTTCCAGTTTTTCTCCCTCCCCCGCTGGGCTGGTGTCATGGAGAACTAAAACCTGATCACCCAGATTCCTGTCTATTGAAATTCTAAATTGCCTTGTTCTCGCCCTTGGAAGAAGCCCTGAGAGTCAAAGTCCAATGACTTGACACAAACCTTCAAGGATTCATCGCTGCAGCAGACCATGCATGGGCCAGATTTTTTCCTGGACAAGCTGCTCTTGGGGCTCCTAAGGAAGCAAGTCCAGTGATGCTTAGGTCATGCATGTCCTTATATGAGAGGTAACCAACACCGTGCACATCACCCGAGCATTGACATTCTAGCTTTAAGAAACCCAATGAGTGGTGTTGCATAACTGAAAGATTTTCCTCCACTGACCTGGATTCCACCAGACTGGTTACCCTCAAGGTTCAACTCCTGACTATTTAACACAACCTTCTATAGTAATATTTTTCTTTTTCTTTTTTTTTTTTTTAAAGATTTTGTTTATTTTTCAACAGAGAGAGAGAGAGACAGCGAGAGACGGAACACAAGCAGGGGGAGGGGGAGAGGGAGAAGCAGGCTTCCCGCGGAGCAGGGAGCCCGATGTGGGACTCGATCCCAGGACCCTGGGATCATGACCTGAGCTGAAGGCAGACGCTTAACGACTGAGCCACCCAGGCACCCAATATTTTTCTTTTTCATGTAAGATGCCTGATATCCAGGACTTCAAAAAACCTGATTTTTGCCACCACCCCTCAACAACAGATGGTTCAACTGATTTTATGGGAACAATGCCAAGAACAGTCCTTGAGAGACTATTTCTTAGATTTTGCTTCGCCCCCACTCAGGAGGTTTATGAATGTTTCTGAGATGTTCGGGGATGAATAATACTCATTCATCCTGAATGACAGGGGAACTGACGGTGTTGAACTTCATCTGAGCCCTATGCTCCCCAAAAACAGTGACCATTAGGAAATTCTCCCACACTTTTGTGTTTAGGGAAGTAGACTGACCACAAAGAATCACCCTTTCCCATTTGATATAGGTAAGACCCACCTCCACTCCACTCTTCTTCACGATTCCTTTACTTACTTGCCTCTACAAAACCCAGACCCCATTCCTGTTATTTGAGTCATTGCTCTTTAATGAATGTTTTCTCTATTGCAATAGCCAGGATAATATTATCCCTTTAATTGTCTGGTGTATTTAGTCTTCCATACCCTGTAAAATAGATTCTGGCTATGTCAATAGGCTCTGGCTTCTGGTTCAGTTAGGGCCTATAAGGAAGACTTGGCAGAATATTGGAGGGAGAAGGGAGATGGTAGTTGGGGAATTTATTCTCCTGGTTGTGCCTTATACATCTTTCTTCTACACAACTCTCCCCTTCTGAGTTCCAAGACCTACACCTTCCCCTCATCCCTTCAGCCTGAAGGTAATGACAGCTCTTTTGCCACTGGACCGCTGGACACTGAGTTTCTCCTGTGGCTGTTCTATACCCCTGTCTCTCTCAATGGTCTCTTTGTAAATAAACACATAACATGAGAGTGCTGTTTTCTGTTGGGACTCCGCTTGACATCATTTATTTTAGGACCTCAGGAGACATTTTGGTCTTTGGGAACCCATTGTCCAAACACTCTTGGGAAGGACAATGGCTTCCCATTTTTTCCCAAATCACTTTCGAAGAACAAGGTCCACCATGATCTGTCCCCTTTCTCACCTCTACACTTCTTCTCATTCATGCTTGAGTGAATTCATGCTTGAGCCTCTTGAAATTATTTGAAATTCCTCAAATGTGGAATGTTATTTTACCCCATCATACCTTGTCCCAGCCTGGGACATACACTCATCCACATCTGGTAAACTCTTACCTATCTTTCAGGATCCAAGTCCAGTACCCTTCTCTAGAAATATGCCCCACCTGTGCCTCTTGGGCAGGGCTGCCCACTCCCTCCTCCACATCCCTCCTCTTTTACTGACCTCTAGGTTCTGCACCTTCAACACTCTCCTGCCATGTATGGTTCCCTGCTACAAATCTTCCTTGATTTATGATGGGGTTATGCCCTGATAAATCTACTCTAAATTGAAAATGTCGTAAGTCGAAATGCATTTAATACACCTCATCTACCAAACATCATAGTTTAGCCTACCTTAAATGTGCTCCGAACACTTATATAAGCCTACAGTTGGGCAAAATCATCTAACACAAAGCTATTTTATAATGAATTGTTGTCTATCTTATGTAATTGATTGAATACTCTATTGAAAGTGAAAAACAGAATGGCTGCGTGGTACAGGATGGTTTTAAGTGTATTGGTTGTTTGCCTTCCCGATTACATGGCTGACTGGGAGCTGTGGTATCACAAGAGAGTATCATACCATATACCACTAGCCAGGATAACATAAGAATTCAAAATTCGAAGCACAGTTTTTACTGGATTCTTTTCACTTTCACACCATCTGAAAGTCAAAAAATCATAAGTTGAACTACTATAGGGACTGTCTATCCATTCCTAGGCCCTTGAAGGCAGGGACTGGGTCTTATTTAATTCATGCTAATGTATGACTTACATATATTTAGCACTTGAGAAATATCAGGTTTGTTAACTTACAACTGACTGAATTAAACTGAGAGTCCAATTCCCACTTGCAAGGGGAGGGGTGAGGTGTTGGATCTTGACTTCTGCCTAGAGTGGGCCCCACATTCCTTTTATAGACCTAATAAGAAAGGAGAGGAAAGAAAAAGCTTCATGGGTAATATCTCAGCAACGAACTGGGTCATAATGAAGCTGAGGGTATTCAAATTGGTCTTCTCTCTCGGGAGGCAAACTACATAAATTAATACACTGAACCATGGCCTGAAGAGACCAGAGGCTTTAATAAATAAAGAGCTGCACTGGGTCAAACAAGAATATAACACTGCCAAATGTCCTGGCGTCTCAGTTATAATAACAATGTTTCCTGGACCAGGGCCAGAGAGCAGCTCAGAGAACATTAAAGAATTTTTGTTCTCCTCTTAAAATCCTCTTTGATTGAAGAGACAGCTTTGGCATCTCCCCAAAGCAAAGTGGACGTCTCCAGTCTGCTCAAGGCTCCTGCTTGATTCTGGCTTGAAAGGAAGGCTATTTCTGGAGCCTTTTTCTCTGTACTGTTCTCTCCTTGGTGGCTTCTCCATTTATTTAGGACAAAAAACCAACTGGTGTTAAGGGATAATTCTGCCGAGTATGGCTGGGCCTTTGTTAACAAGATCTCTTTCATAGGGAAAAAGAGGGTAATCCTGGAGATGAATGGCCCCTACTACATAATAGAATATTAGAATATTTGAGCAAGAAGGGACCTTAGAAGTAATGTCATTCAATCACTTATTTTACAGATAAAAAATCTAAGGTCCAGAGTGGTGATCAAACTCGCTCAAGGTCAGAGAGTAGGGACAAAATTGGTTTGGGATTCCAATCTAGAATCTAGGATTTCAAGCAATACTCTCTGTTCTTTGAAATATCTCTAACTTTCAATTCATTCATCAATCAAAAGTTACCTTAAGCATTTATTAAGAGTAAAATGCCCTTCATTCTACTATTAGGAATAAAGCTTAATTTTTACAAACTCACAGTGTGGTAGAGATTTCTAGGGTTTACCCATATCTGGTTTTCCTTTTCTTTTGGTCACATGAAATGACTAGACTTCTCTGCCCCCCACAGTTGGGAAAGACCATATAACTAGTTCTAACCAATGGGCTTTGAGCAGAAAGAAGTAGCTTGTGTCAATTCTGGGCTGAGACAGGAGATGTCTGGTGTGAGACCTCCAGCACTCTTCCTAGCTGTAATGACTAAGGAGGCTGCTGGTCAAGTCTTGCATGAGCCTGGATCTTGAATGATTATATGGAGCAGAGTTCTCTGCTGACCCATGTAAGATCTGTAACATGTGTAAGGAACCTTTATTGGGTTAAATCACTGAAATTTGGGGGCTGTTTGTTATTGCAACATAAACTTAATCCATCTGGCTTAATATGGGATGAGAAATGATGAATGTTAATTTATAATAACATGTAAATGATTATAGGAGCTCTTTCCCTGGGATCAAGTTTTGATATCAATTTATAGGGAGGATGAGACAAAGACCTTTTCTTTTAGAATTTTATAATCTAGTGTTGGAAAGAGAATGTGTATAGTTACATGGGATGTTATGAAAACTGCCATTAGAGTGCAGAAAATGTGTTTTGGGGGAGGGAGATGATCCTCCACGGATAGGAGAAATTATGAAAGACTCAATGTTCAATGAACATTAATTGAGCTCCTCTTACATGCAGGCATTGAAAGAAGAGGTCTTGAGAGAGACTGGATTTAGAACTTCAGAGAAGTTAGGATCATTCAAAATCTTATAGGAAAGGAGATGAAATCCACTTCATTTATGTTCTTCACAAACTTTGCATTGAAATTTCTTGAGATTCTGGAATTTGATGTTGAATTTCACTTTGGAACTAAACCAGAAGCCTCAGGCCTCTATTTTCTGAGAGTTTAGAAAGAATGGCATTAGTATGGTTGTTTGAAAAAACCCTGGTCCAGGCAGAACTCAGACTCTTCCACTGACTGTGTCAATTTGGGCAAGTTATTTAATATCTCTGTACCTTAACTTCCATGTCTGTAAATAAGAGAGATGGCCCAAATCAATGTTTTCAGTTGTGTGTTTTGAAAGTGTGTACAGTGAAACACTTGTTTCCCAGGATACTTGATGGAAAAGGGTTCTGAAGTTGGATAACTTTGGGAAATTCTGTCCACTCAATGGATTTGAGATCCCCTCCTAGAGATTCCCGGAGGTACTCATTAGCTTAGGAAAGTCTCTAAAAAGTCCTCCCACAAAGAAACTTGTTTTAATTTGCTTAATTTAGTATTTCTCAAATTTATTTGATTATAGATCCACTTTCCCACCCCAAACCAAAAAGCAAAAAACATTTGTTAGTATCACCTGGAACAATTACTGTTTGACATGCTCCTTGGAAAATGCTGATCACTGACCAGCATGATTTTGTAACATGAAGATGTTCCCTTTGTTTTCTAGGTTCTCACAGCCTCAGCAAACTATTTTTCACTTAACATCTTCTTCAACTTTTCTGTGAAGGGCAGTAAGTAAGTCATCATAGATCAGGCTAGTGCCCTTTATTCCAGATTCATTAAAAAAAAAAAAAGGTGGGTTAGAAAAATAAATCTTTTACATTTGATGATTGTTCTATACTTTACACAAATTCATTATTCCCTGCTGGCTGTACATTATGGTGACAGAGGAAAGTGAGAGACACTATTATCCTTGTTTGAGGCATAAAGCCTCAAATCATTTTGCTATCCTCACAGAATTTATCATCCAGTGAGGTAAAGAGACAAGTAAATAATAATAATAATGGCTATCGCTACAAAACCGCTTATTAATTGCTAAGCCCTGTTCTAAGTTCCTCATGTGTACAGGCAAACCTCTGAGGTATAGTGGGTTCAGTTCTAGAACACTACAATAAAGTGAATATTGCAGTAAAATGAGTCAAATGAATTTTTTTGTTTCCCAGTACATATAAAAGCTATGTGTACACTATACTGTAACCTATTAAGTGTGCAATAGTATGATCTCCAAGAAAACAATGTATATACCTTAATTTAAAAAAACTCTTTATTGCTAAAAAAAAAAAAAATTGCAAACCAACATCCAAACTTTCAGTGAGTTGTAATCTTTCTGCTGGTGGAGGGTCCTTGCCTGGATCTTGATGGCTGCTGCCTGATGAGGGTGGTGGTGGATGCTGAAGGTTGGGGTGGCTGTGCCCATCTTTTAAAATAAGGCAACAATGAAGTTTGCTGCATGGATTAACTCCTGCTTTTGTGAACGATTTCTCTGTAGTATGCAATGCTGTTCAACATCATTTTACACACAGTAGAACTTCTTTCAAAATTGAAGTCAATTTTCTCAAACCCTGCTGATGCTTTATCAACTAAGTTTACGTAATATTCTAAATCTTTTGTTGTCATTTCAACAACCTTCACACCATCTTTGCCAGGAATAGTTTCCATCTCAAGAAACCCCTTTCTTTGTTCATCCATAAGAACTCTGCATCCATTCAAGCTTTATCATGAGATTGCAGCAATTCATCACATCTTCAGGCTTCACTTCTAATTCTAGTTCTCTTGCTATTTCCACCACATGACAGTTACTTCTTCCACTGAAGTTGGGAACCCCCAAAGTCATCCAGGAGGGTTGGAGTCAACTTCAGAACTCCTATGAATGCTGATAAATTAACTTCCTCCCATGAATCACAAATGTTCTTAATGGTATCTGGAATGGTGAATCCTCTCCACAGGTTTTCAATTTACTTTGCCCAGATCCATCAGAGGAATTGCTATCTATGGTAGTTATAGCCTTATGAAATGCATTTCTTAAATAGTAAGACTTGAAAGTTGAAATGACTCTTTGATCCTTGGGCTCCAAAATGGATATTGCATTAGTAGGCATGAAAACAACATTCATCTCATTGTTCATCTCCATCAGAGCTCTTGGGTGACCAGGTGCATTGTCAATGACCAGTAATATTTTGAAAGGAATCTTTTTTTTCTCTGAGTAGTAGTTATCAACAGTGGGCTTAAAATATTCAGTAAACCATGTAACAAACAGATGTGCTGTTATCCAGGCTTTGTTTTTCCATTTATAGAACACAAGCAGAGTAGATTTAGCATAGTTCTTAAGCACCCTAGGATTTTCAGAATGGTAAATAAGCATTGGCTTCAACTTAAAGTCACCAGTCATATTAACCCCTAACAAGGGAGTCAGCCTGTCCTTTGAAGCGAGGCATTGACTTTTCCTCTCTAGCTATGAGGTCCTAGATGGCATCTTCTTCCAATAGAAGGCTGTTGCATCTACACTGAAAATCTGTTGTTTAGTGTAGTCAACTTCATTAATTAGCTCAGCTAGGTATTCTGGACAACTTGTAGCTTCTACATCAGTGCTTTCTGCTTCACTTTGCACTTTATGTTATGGAGATGATTTCTTTCCTTAAACCTCATGAGTCAACCTCTGCTAGTTTCCAATTCTCACCTGTCTCAGAATTCACAGAATTGAAGAGAGTTAGGGCCTTTCTCTGGCTTAGGCTTTGGCTTAAGGAAATGTTGAGGCTGGTTTGCTCTTCTATCCAAACCACTAAAACTTTCTCCATATCAGCAATAAGGCTGTTTTGCTTTCTTATCATTCAGGTGTTCACTGGAGTAGCACCTTTAATTTCCTTCAAGAATTTTTCCTTGGCATTCACAACTTGGCCAACTGTTTGACACAAGAGGCCTCACTTCTGGCCTATCTCAGCTTTTGACATGACTTCCTCACTAAGCTTAATCATTTCTAGCTTTTGATTTAAAATGAGAGACATGTGACTCTTCCTTTCAACTTGAACACTTAGAGACCATTACAGGGTAATGAATCGGCCTAATTTCAATATTGTTGTGTTTCAGGGAATAGAGAGGCCTAATGAGAGGGAGGTAGATGGGGGAACAGTTGGTTCATGGAGTAGTCAGAACACACACAACATTCATCATTGAGTTTGCCGTCTTATATGGGTGAGGTTCACAGCATTCCAAAACAATTACAATAGTAACATCAAAGATCACAGATCACATATCACCATAACAAATGTAATAATAATGAAAATGTTTGAAAGATTGCGAAAATTAACGAAACGTGACACAGAGACGTGAACTGAACAAAATACTGTTGGAAAAATGGTACCAATGGACTTGCTTGACACAGGTTGCTGCAAACCTTCAATTTATAATATCTGTGAAGCACAATAAAGTGAATTGCAATAAAATGAAGGATGCCTATATATTAACTCATTTGATACTCAACACCTGAGAGGTAGGTACCATATCAACCCAATTTCTACAGACAAAAAAAGAAAAAGAAAGAAACACAGTTAAAAAGACTAATATTCAAGGTAACACAGCCAGTAAGCCTCAGAACTAGGATTCAAATCATGGCAATTCGGCTCAAAGTCATAGTGTTGAATACTGTCCTATCCTACCCTTTCTGTATGGTAAGTATCGGGATAGATGAGCACAGATAAAACACCTACCTCAGCCAGTGAATAGGGTCAGAAAAAGTTCCTTGAAGAGATGGCACTTGAGTTAAGTCTTAAAAGTTGGAAAATAATTAGCTAAGCAGAGACTGCAGAAGAGTCTTTCTAGATAGAAGGAACAGAATACATGCCTGGAGATGAGGCAGCAGGTGGCACCTTTGGACAATTGTATTTAGCTTTGCAGGGCAGACGCATGGTGTGTGGGGAAGGGGCAGTGGGACAGAGGAGACTGGTGAGACTGGCAGGAGTCAGCATGTTCCAAGGTTCTAGCATCTTCTCATAGAGGCACTGATGAAGAAGGAAGGCATTGACAGCTCTTAACTAAGAATGCCACATCCTCAGAGTTCATGTCAATTTGGGAGGGATGACCTTATTGTCAAAAAATCCATTTAAGAAGCTACTGCAGTAAGTAATCCATATGGGAGGTGATGAAGTCTGAAATAAGCGATAGTGGCACACAAAAGTAGAGACAGATAAGACATATATAGGAAGTGGAACCAAAGGGCTATAGGGTAAGCTGGGTAAGCAGAAAGGGGATGATCAGACACCAGCCTACCTAGGACAGAGTCTCTAGAGGAGGGTTTCTCAAGGGTTCCTTGGTACCACCGATCGTTTGGGCCAGATAATTTTTTATTGGGGGGAGGTATATGGCTGTCCCATACATTTTAGGATGTCTAGTATCATCCCTGATCTTTACTCACTAGATTGCAGTACCACTCATCCTCCAAGGTCATGACAACCAAAAATATCTCAAGATATTGCCAAATGTTTAAGGGTCAGAGTGCTGGGAGCAGGGGAGCAGATAAAATCATTCCCAGTAATGTTTCTCAACATGTGGCCTGAAGACCAGCAGCTTTGGCATCTCCATGGAACTTGTTAGAAATGCATGTGCTAGAGCCCCAAATCAGGTCTACTAAGTCAGAAACTTTCAGGTGGATCCCAGCGATCTTTGAACAAGCCCTCCCAGGGAAGTTTGAGAACCAGCAGTATTGGAGAAGAGGAGGCAGACGAGGTTGCGATCAGATGAGATCAGATGCTATGGACAGGGTTGGGTGTGTCAGCCCAGAAGAGGGTATATTCTAGATGGAGATGAGGTTAAGTCCTAGCAACCCAAGATTGAAGCCAGCTCAGACCACTTTTCTCTGAAGCTTGGGTGTAAGGGGGTGGAGGGAGGGCTAAAGGATCATGTAGGATCCAAGGAAGGGGATTTATTTTTTGGATGAGGCTTAAATATGTATATAAGTTTAGGCAAAGAGCCAGGAGGGACAGAGCTTAAAAGCTGAAAGAGAGAGAAGTAGAAGGTCTAGGAGAGATTAGTTCAGAAAAAAAAGTAAAATTTGTGAGTAAACAACCCAAAATATCAAAAAAGGCAATGATAAAGACCATGGTATGGTTTAGAGTGAAATCTCATGGGAGAGGTAGGGAAAAGTTCATTCTTTGGGTTCAAAGTTGGCCATGGGAACACATCTGGACCCTGGGAGGGTCTCACTGAAGGTTCAGGCCTACCCTATACCCATGCAAAATAACTACTGATTCAGGCTGAGGACAAAGAACAGAGTCCTCAATTATCTGGACATACCAATTAAAAGGTGCTTCCTTTATTTAATGAATTTCATCACTCAAATTAAGAATAAATTCTTTCTGCACCTGATTGGTCCATTTATCTTGCACACAGATTCTGCTTCAGTGGCCTGGAAACTCTAGGTTCATAAATCACTGTACAATCCTGGATTCTTGGCATGAGAGTACCTTCAGAGGTAAACTGGTCTCTGCCCTCTCTTTGGGCAGGTAAAGCATCTTTATATTCACAGGGAATTCAACTGAGTACCCAAGAGAGAAAGAGACTTGCTCAGAGGAACAGAGAGTCACCTTGTTATATGTTAAGTGTTAAATGATGTGCTTTCCAGGGGAAGGAAGTCCAATTGATCCGTGACCCATGGATGACTCAGTGGAGATTGGGAATAATAGGAATGTCTGTGGAGGAGAGGATAAGAGGCAACATCTAGCCAGCAGAATTTTCAACTAAGCTTCCAGTAACAGACTTACCCCTCATTCTTTGGTCAGCCAATGCTAAGTATACCAAGGTGAGCAAGGTCTGTTCTTCACTCTCAAGAAGCTCACCGCCTAGTGGAAAAGGAAATGCGAGCAAATCATTGCAATACAATGTGATAGGTGCTGTGATTGTTGCAAATACAGGTGATCTGAGAGCGTACAGTGAGGAGAGGAGAGAGGAGAGAGCCATTCCCAACAGAGAGGAGAGCATGCATGTAGTCCTAGAGGCAAGGATACATGGTGAGTACAGGGAAGAGCACCCAGTTCTCTCTGGCAAGGCATAGGATGCAGGGAGCAGGGGAATGTCGGAGATGGATGGGGTGTGGCTAGGTCACAATGGGCCACAACAGAGATTCCCAAACTTTCTCAGCTCATTGCTCTTTGAGTATGTCAGTTATTTTCCCCCAGGGCTCTGAGGCCCAGAGAAACACCAAGTATGAAGTAGTTGGTCCAAACAGCTTAATAGGTATTTATGTCCAACAATTATTACCATTTGAAAAAAATACATGTAAGTTAAAGGAAAACCTAATATTATCATTCTATTCATATTCAAAGGATCACAATTCCTTATGAATAGGACATATGTAGCTATTGGACACTGTACAATTTCTCAAACCTTGGAATCAGATTGGGGACTGCCATTTTCATTTTCTGCTCCACATTGAATTTGGGGTGACATTTCCTTGTTATCATCATGCCCTCCCAAACCCCAGCTTTGCAAAGACATGATGTTATCAAAAAGAATATAGTTGGGTCTAATGCTAAACTGTGAACCATCTCAGGCTACTGTCCCTCAACATTGAGCCTTGCTGCATTTCCGTCAAAAAAAGGTAAAATATCCTGAGTTCCCCTGAGTCCCCCACAGTGCTCTGAGGCACCCCAGGGCCAAGTATGGGAATCCTGGGGCCTCCTGGGGCCACAATACAGTTCATGGTTTCTAAAAGAGGGTTAGCAATGAAACCACGAAACTCAAAACCGGGAGTTAGTAACTGGGGACACTGAACAGTTGTTTACACTGTTAGTGAAAGACAGAAAATTCTTGAACATATGCAAAGCAGATTGAGAAATGAAACACTGGAAGGGAAAGATTATAGCAAAGGAGATACTATGGGCTTGGGAGATTATTTTTAATCCTTTACAAATGGTTTTGATTTTTGTTATACAGTGAGAAGCCTCAGCCACGGCGTGAGGAGGAAGGCCTGTCGATGGTGAGACTTACCCTGGTGAGCCATTACGCTCTCCTTTTTGTTTTTTCGGTGGTGGTGTGCTGTGTGCGTGTGCATGCACGTCTTTTCTGGTTCAGCCAAGCATAAACAACTCCGAAGTAATTGCTGTGGACTCTAGGGCTCTTACGCTCCAATCCCCAGCTTTGGATAAATTGTTAGCGGAATTCTAGGATTTCCAAAGGACTGTAGCAGCAACAAATGTCAAAGGAGGCAGAGGAAATGAAAAAAAAGAAAAAGTCAGCAGGCAGCAAAGACCTAACTTACCTGCAATAGAAAGACCCCCTCAGTGAAGGAGATAAAGGGGAGAATGAGTGACCTTTATGCAGGGGAGACGAGATAAAGTCAAAGGAGCTGGTGCCATGAAAAGCAAGGGGAATGAGAGCCTGCAGAGAGAGGAGCATTTTCCTGTCACTTGGACAGCGGTGACATTATTGAGTCTCTGCCCACGTTGCCTCTGACAGAAATTGTCTCTCTGGACTGCCTGACGAATGGATAGGGACACTCCTACGAAGAACAGGCAGTTGGCTGCATAGAGTGATTAGAAGTCACATAAACTTCCCAGCCCTGGACCAAAAATAACCTCCCCACAGGCCTACCACCAAGCCTGAAATGCTCACCATTGTCACTGTGCATCTGAATTGGGGCACTGTGTCTCCAGGGGTCCTCTCTTAAAATAGAAAGGTGTTATTTTGGAAGGGTAAAGCATTAACCCACCCACGTTTGTCCACATCCTTAGCCAATATAATCTAATGAATTGGCTAATAAGTATTTTACTGTATCCAAGTTTATCTCTTCCTGTATAACACATTGTCCCAAAACTCAGTGGCTTAAGTCCATAAAAATGTATTGTCTCCCAGTTTCTGTGGGTCAGGAATTCAGGAGCAGCTTAACTGGCAGTTCCAGAGCAGGGTCTCTCATGAGGATGTGGTTGGGAGGCTGGCGGGGGCTTCCGGGTCTGCATGTGATGCCTTGAGTGCTTCCAAGATGGCTACGCATGTGGTTCTTGGCAGGCAGCCTCAGTTCCTTCCCACATGTGCCTCTCCGGGGAGCTGAGTACATGGCTGTGGGCTTCCCTCAAGAGTGAGTGACTCCAGAGAGAGAAGCAGGGAGGGAGCTACAATGCCTTCCATGTCCCGGTCTTAGAAGTTACACTCTCACTGCTGGCATACGCCATTCCTTGGGATGAAGTCACTAAGTTCAGCCCCTACTCAAGGGGAGGGTAATTAAACTTCATCTGTTGAATGGAAGAGTATCAAAAATTTGTAGACATATTTAAAACTCACCACACCTAATCACCCAATAGCCACGAAAAGATGAGGAATGAGGCAGGTAAGGATATTTTTTCTCAATGGCTTTATTGTGGTATATCTGACATGCCGTACAGTTGACCAATCCAGCGGTTTTCAGTACAATCATGGTGCCACACAGCCATCACCACTCTCTAATTCTAGAACATTTGCATCACCTCAACAAGAAACCCTGTATCCATTAGTGGCCACTCCCCATTCCCCTCTCACCCAGCTTTGGCTTTGGGCAACCACTAATCTACTTTTGGGTTAGGTAAGTTTTGATTGAGGAACACAAGATCAGAATGGATTTCTATCCTGGTCTTCCATCTTGCTAAGGCTGGTCAGTGGAGGGTGGACAGAGGCAGGAATCTGCTTCCGACAGCAACAGAGATAGTGCCAGGTCTTCCTGTATGCTGCAAGCAGCACTCAGAGCTTACACGGAACTTCTCTCTCACCACAAGTAGCCAGAACACAAACGCCATATAGGAAACTGGCTCTGCCTGGTGCTCTAGTGGGGTCCCTGAGCAGCAGACCAGCAATCTGACAATCCCGGTGCCTTCTTGGGGGGAGACATGGCCTGAATGGAGCGCTATAGGTAGATAGATGCTGAATTGAGAATCAGATCATCTGTGTTGGGATGCCAGCTCTGCCCCTGACTAGCTTGTGTCTTTCGCCAAGTCTCATTACTTAAATTGAGCCTTCCTTGTGGAAGGGTGCAGATTCTCCTTTTGATTTCTCTCCGGCCTACCAGTTCTTAAGACCCACCTTAAAAGTACCATCCTTTCAATTTTGTTATAAGAATTAGACATATATAGACTATACTTAGCCTGAGAACTTTGTATATAGCATGTCTCCAATAGAGGATGGTTACTACTACCGTTTTATTTCCTTACTATTTGTAAGGTTGCTAGGGAATAACCTGGATTTAGGCTGGGAGCCTCTCAATAACCTCTGGGGTATTTTGGGGTAGGAATCCAGGTGAGTCCTATTTGGATTAGCTTACTGCAGTTTAAGACACACCGGCCCCCTCTCACCTCCCCTGGGGCTGCTCCAGCCTTTCTTTTGAACGGAGGGTGAATCTGAGAAGCTGTTTTGCTCTCACTGAGCTTTAGAAGTACAAGAGATTAGAAATACTGCTATATACGTGTATACATTTATATAAAAGTTGGTTTCTTCCCTTTTAAATGCACACCATTTAACAAGCCCAGACAGACGCAAATGCACTGCTTTGCAGTGTTAGCATAAAAAAAAAAAATCTACAATCCAAACAAACGAGCAGCTTGGCGCAGCTGCAGAGGCAGAACGGGAGGAAGATGCATAGCTGGACGGCTCTCTCCCTGGTCTCCTGTTCCAGATTTGTGCACGGTCAAGAGCAGTGTTACACGGGCCCACAGCCTCTGTTGCCCTCCTTGGTGCCATCAGCCCAGACATGCCTTATGGCAGAGAAAGTACCAGGAAAAGAAGCTTCACTTTGAGAAAAGAGAGAACAACCTGTCCCTCTGTGAACCTTCCTTCCCGAGGCTGGCATTCCCCTGGCACTGAGTGGGTACAGAGAATTTACTGACACCTCGACACCCTTCCTTCCTTGCATGGTTGGGGGACCAGCTCCGTAGGGAACTTCTGACTATCCTCATCTCACCTGGATACCCTATCCAGCCACTCACTATCATGTTCCCACATTTTATTTCCTTCATGCACTACATCTCAACATTTTTTTATTTGCTTATTTGTTCAATTTCTCCATACCAGGGGAACATAAATAAGATCCACTGGCATGAGGGAATTCGCCATCTTTCTATCCAGCATCCCAGTTTCTGGAACTGTGTGATATAGAGCATTTGGCACGTGTTGCTGAAAGAATGAATAGAACCATTTAGTACTATCTCATTTGATTCCTCCGAAACCTGAGAGAACCACTTTCCTTGGCTTTATTTTATAGATGGAGAAACTGAGGGTCCTGATTCATGAATGACTTGTCCAAAGCCACACAGCTAGTAAGAGAGAGAGCCAGAGTCTGAATCAGCTTCTGACTTCAGATCCTTTGTTCTTTTCTCAAATCCTGCTACTATCCTGCCTACCACATGATGATGTCCCTGCTTCTAGAAAGTCATCCCATCCCCAACTGTTTAAGGTTGATGAACTACTTGGACCATGTTTTCTTCCTCAACAGGAAGTTTCAGCTTTCTGATTATGTCTCATGAGAAAGCCACCAAAGGAAAATGTGTCCTGGTTGTCATAAGCTTAGATGCATGATCCTTTCCATATATATATATTTTAAAACTGCCATTAAGAATTCATTGGAACTGATATGATCTCCAAAATAATAAGTGAAAAAAGTAAGATGCAGAACCCACTGTGGGTGGAAAGCTACTGTTTTGGTAAAAAGGGAGGGAAGACTATTCAATCCCAGTTACACTCCTTGGTATTTACCCAAATAAGTTGAAACTTTATGTCCACGCGAGAACCTGGACATAGATGTTTATAGCAGCTTTATTCACAATTGCCAAAGCTTTGAAGCAACCAAGATGTCCTTCATAGGTGAATGGATAAATAGACTGCGGTCCATCCAGAAAATGGCATATTATTCAGTGCTAAAAAGAAAATGAGCTATCAAGCCATGAAACTACATGGAAGAACCTAAAATGCATATTACCAAGTGAGAGAAGCCAATCCGAAAAGGCAACATACTGTAGGATTCCAACTATATGGCATTCTGGAAAAGGCCCAACTATGGAGACAGTAAAAAAAAAAAAATCTGTGGTTCCCAGGGGGTCAGTGGGGAATAGGGGGAGCACAGGGAATTTTTTAGGTCAGTGAAACTATTCTGTTTGATACTATAAAGATGGATACATGACAGGCATTTGTCAAAACCCATAGAATGTACAACACCAAGAGGGAACCCTAATATAAACTATGGGCTTTGAGTGATAATGATGTGTCAACATAGGTTTATCAATTATAATGAATGTACTACCCTGGCAGGGGATGTTGGTAACAGGGAGGCTCTG
The DNA here is from genome assembly GCF_004348235.1 of Phoca vitulina. Taxonomy (NCBI): domain Eukaryota; kingdom Metazoa; phylum Chordata; class Mammalia; order Carnivora; family Phocidae; genus Phoca; species Phoca vitulina. The sequence goes on from NW_022589704.1 coordinate 93,682,525, forward strand.
CATGTGTGGGGGAGGGGGTATTTAGGAAATTTCTGTACCTACCTCTCAGTTTTGCTCTGAACCTAAAAATGCTCTAAGCTTCTACTTATAAAATAAGTCACAGAGATGAAAAGTTCAGCATAGGGAATATAGTCAATAATATTGTAAGAACATTCTATGGTAACAGTCACTACACTTATTGTGATGAACATTAAGTAAGGTATAAAATTGTTGAATCACTGTTGTAAACCTAAAACTAATATAACATTGTTTGCTGATTATATTTCAGTTTTTTTTAAAAAGGGGGAAAAAGCCCATTTTAAAAATTTAAAAATTTAAAAATAAGATTAAAAAAGGGAATGGAGGGAATACTTATACATGTCATTTAATTTTTCTGGCAGGATAGATAAGAAATTAATTACATTAGTAATTTCCAGTGAAGTAATTAGGTACCTGGAGTCATGGGTTGGGGGAGAACTTTTCATTGCAAACCCTTTTGTTCCTTTTAAATTTTACAGCATGTGACTATATTATATACTCAAAAATAAAATATCTCATCTATAGACACCATGATCACACCCAGAATCTGCTTTAGCTAAAGTCTCATGATACAGGTGAGTTCTGAATACTCAGGTGGGGTTTCTCTTGCCTTTCCAACAAAAAATGGCAGGGCAACAGGATGCTGGCTGGGGACTAGGGGCAGATCCCATGTCAGCTCTCCCAAGCAGACACATCCAGACAAGATGCCCATCCCTGCAGGATGTGTGGTTTTGTTTTGTTTTGTTTTGTTTTTTTAAGATTTTATTTATTTATTTGACAGAGAGAGAGACTGCGAGAGAGAGAATACAAGCAGGGGGAGTGGGAGAGTATGAAGCAGGCTTCCTGCTGAGCAGGGAGCCTGATGCGGAGCTTGATCCCAGGACCCTGGGATCATGACCTGAGCCAAAGGCAGACGCTTAACAACTGAGCCACCCAGGCACCCCTGATGTGTGGTTCCTGGCACTGTAAGGGCCTGTCCCTTTGGGAGACCCACAGATTATGTGCTCTGACTCCCCTCTTGCCCTCTAGTCCTCCGGTCCCCCAATTGGGAATGAAGACCCCTTATCCTGCCATCTTGCTGAGGCAGTCTCCTCTTTGGAAAAAAAAGGTGGAAGATGGATGAGGGGGTTAAGGCTTGGGTTAGTGGGGGGCAGGCAGGTGGACACTGGATGGGGGTGGTGGGGTAGGTTAGTGGGTGTGGACAGGTGGAGAGTGGTGAGGGGTGGTCATGTGGGCAGGGGGAGGCATGCTCATATGAGTGGATGGGTAGGGGAGTATGGACTAGAGATGCAGAGCTATAAGTAGAGACGGGGCTGGGGCAGGTGCTTAGGACAGCAGTTACTTTCTCTGAGCACATTCTCTAAAAGATCTTTCAATATTTTTTCCCACCAGGTAATTTGTTGATATGCTGGTTGGTAGTATTATGTTGAAAAAAATAGTAACAAGAGCATGTGAAACCAGACAAAGTTGGCAAAGGGAGTTGCTGCTCTTTTTTTAATCTGTTCACTTTTCCATCAAGTATGAAGTCAGTGTCCTTGTTGCCCCTGCCCCTAAGGTTGGAACCTGCCCACTCCTCTGTTTGGCTCCCATCCCTGTATTTTTCTCTTTGTGGACAAAGTGGTGAGAAGTACCACACTCAGCTTACGGTCCCCTTTCCCCCTCCTCGTCTCTCCTTCTCTAGATGACTAGCAACCCTTTGGTGCCATCCTGGGTTAGAAAGCTGAGCAGCTTGTACAAGACTGAGAACTGAAGGCAGATGATTTCCTGTTTACCGCAACTCCTCTTCCCAGGAGGTAAGAGCACACTAGTGGCCTCACCACCACTTGAGGACTCCAAACATCCCCCAGAGATTCCTTACCCAGCCAGTGCCACAGCCACTCGAGTATCCACTAAACTCAGTGCCCTCTCTCAGGCACTGGTGTGGCAGGGGCTAAGAATCAAAGGGAAAATGCCATTGTCTGAGGAAGTCTTCATTCAGATAAGGGAGGCACACACCATACTTTAAAAACCCCAAACATAATACCATAGTGGACTAGCAGCAGAAGCACAAGTGTGCAACTAATTACAGATAGGGAAACAGATGGCCTAATCCTCCTGGAATATGTGAGGAAAACCTCTGCAGAGCAAGGTTAGGTAACCTCTGGCAGATGGCAGAAAGGCAGGCGGTAGTTCCTGTCTCATCTGTCCTCCCCACTCTTTGAAGGCTAGAGAAGTGCTCCATCATTAGCATGTCAGAGCAAGGGCTTCAAACAAAGGGAAAGGCCCCCGCCTTTTTGGCAACTTGAAATTCTAAGAGGATAAGAGAAGTTGAGGGGAGGAAATGCTTTCCTGTATTTCCCCTGCCCTTCCGATTTGGAAGCATTCCACCCTTTGGCTGTCTCTGGTTGTGTCTGTCCCACTAACCATGCTTGGGAAATGTCTGTCTGGCACTTCTTCACATTGATTAGTGCTGTTGGCAGAACCAGGGTCCCCTAAACATGTTCCTCTCATAATCCCAGGAACCTGTGAAGATGGTAGGTTACCAGGCAATGGGGAATTAAAGGAGCAGACGGACTTAAGCTTGTTAATCAGCTGGCCTGACAAAAAAGAGATTATCCTGGATTGTCCAGGGGGCCCAGTGTAATCATGGAGTCCTTAATGTGGAAGAGGGAGGCAGAAGAGTCAGCATCAGGGTGATGCAGAGTGAGAAGGACGCAACCTGCCATTGCTGGCTCTGAAGATGGAGGAAGGGGCTACCAGCCAAGGGCTGCTGGTGGCTCTAGAAGCTGGACAAAGCAAGGAGAAGGATTCTCTCCTAGAGTCTCCAGAAAAGATTGCAGCCATGCTGAGCTTGATATTAGCTCAGTGAGATCCACTTCAGGCTTCTGATCTCCGGAACTATAAAATAATCCATTTGACTATTTTCAACCACCAAGTGTGTGGTAAGTTGTTACAGCTTCAACAGAAAATGAACAGAATTGGAAAATTGGATCCTGCTTGACTCAGGTCAAGGCAAGGCCTGCCTCCAAAGTCTTCCTGGTGGGGGTCAGCTCCATCAACATCATCCATAAAAGAGGATGAATCCTACACACTGGCTTGAGCTGGGGCAGCAGGGAAGGGTCTAGAAGACCTAAAAGTGGTCTCTGACCTTTTGCTCCCGATGTCTTGAGGTGAGATGAAACAAAATGGTGCTTGATATTTGTAAGAGGAGATGATAGAAGCATTTTCTTAGAGGTCCAGGCATTAAGAGTTGGGGTCAGTTATGGGAGAAAGAAGGGCATAAGCTCAGGTGGCTGAAGCAGAGTGTGTTTGGTCTAAAGTTTGACAAGGACCTAGGGAAGTGGAGCCTAGGGAAAGATGCCCCAGCTTGAGGGGTCCCCAGGGGCAGGGGGGCTCTAGAGGGGAAGGTGCATATCCACTATTAGAAAGAATGATCTTGGCCTGAGGGATTCACTAGCACACAATAAAGAGTTTCACTTGAAGCTCATAATTTCTTGGGAATTACAAAACTAAACCTTGTGGATTCATCAAAAAGGGGTAGTGACCACTGAATGGTGTGACAGCTATAACTTTTAAAAAATTCAGCAGAAACTCATTACTAATTCATTCCTAGAATCAGCTTTTTAGAATCCCCATCTTCAGTGCTCATGAGGTACAGAATTGGGCTTTACAAGCTGTTTATCTTTCCAAAGTAAGGGCAACATACCATGTGTCCAAGCCTCTTCTATTCCTCAACCTTCCCCCACTGACTCCATCTTCTTTCCTCAGGAAAAGAGTGGGGAGTATGGAGAGGAGAGGAGGGCCAGCATTGGATGGAACCCAGAAAAGCATTTCTCTCACTCATCTTGCTCAGTGGAGGGGATCTCTGCTTAGTGTTGTAGGAAGCATAACCCCTAAAGTGGGTGGAACGTGTTGGGGGGGTGCACATGTGACAGCTGTAGGAATTCTTTGGGATATACTTTGGGTTTCCTTTAGCTAGAACCCAATCCTTAGGTTTGGGACTTCTAGAAGCCGAGCTCATGTCTGTTTCCATTTTTTCACCCACCCCACCCCTCCATCCCAAGTGCCAAGGAGAGTGCTGGGCACAGGACATTCCATTAAACCCTTGCTGAATTTCATGGAACTAAAGGTGCAGCCAGGGTCCTCTCTCCCTCCCAGCAACTATGACTGAAGATCTCTTTTCCAACAGATTCCAAACTTCTCTACATACTAGGTCACAGGAGGTTAAATGAGATGATATACCATTAATGTAAATTAGGGAAGATGTCATTAACTGAATACTTCCAGTAGGAACACTACTGGATGACTAAGACTTTGGAATATAGTCTAACTTCTTAGTAAAGCAAACTAAGGATAACTGAACTTGTCCCCTGTCCCAACCATACTTCTTCAGTTTCTCTCCTTCCTTCTTACATACCCACTGAATGACACAGGCCTCTGAGCACATCAGATTCCCTTTGGCTGGTATGCCCTCCCCGAGTCCCTTTCCTCACCTATCTGGCAAACTCCCATTCATTTTCTAAGACTATTTGTGCATGATGTCTACCAGGAGACCTTTCCTGATGCTCAGGTGCCTCTTCCCCATGCACTTCCATCCTAGTGACTGCTACCTGTTTCAAGCATAATTAGTACTCTTCATCTTCAGGGACTTTGTATCATCACACACTAGCAAAATGCCTAGCATGTAGTAAATTCTCAATAAATGTCTACTAAGTGACCCTATGTGAGCCCCTATTACTGACTGAGCACATTTTACTATGGGCATCACATTATGCTAAGCTTTATATATATACTGACTCATTTAGTCACCCCAACAGTCATATAAAGTTATTTATTCTCCCATCCTACAGATTGAGCAACTGGGCCTGGAAAAAAATGAATAACCTCCTGAAGTTTTCCAGGTCCATCAGTGGAAAAGCCAGCATTCAAATCCAGTGTCTATCAGATTCTGTGGGTCTTCTAAGGTTCCTAAAAGGGTGATAGGCTACTGCTTTAGTTTAAAATAGAAAAGATTAAACACCCCAAAAACCAATAATCCAATTTAAAAATGCAGAAGACAAGAACATACATTTCTCCAAATAAGACTTCCAAATGGCCACCAGACACATGGAAAAATGCTCAACATCACTCATCATCAGGGAACTGCAAATCAAACGTATACTGGGATACCACCTCACACCTGTCAGAACGGCTAAAATCAACAACACAAGAAACAACAGGTGTTGGCGAGGATGTGGAGAAAAAGGAACTCTCTTGCACTGTTGGTGGTAATACAAACTGGTGCAGCCACTCTGGAAAACAGTATGGAGGTTCCTCAAAAAGTTAAAAATAGAACTACCCTACAATCCAGCAATCATACTACTGGATATTTACCCAAAGAATACAAAAACACTAATTCACGGGGATACATGCACCCCTATGTTTATGGCAGGATTATTACAAAAGCCAAGATAGGGAAGCAGCCCAAGTATCCATGGATTGATGAATGGATAAAGAAGGCGTAATACACACACGCGTGCGCGCGCGCGCACACACACACACACACACACACACACACACACAATGGAATACTATTCAACCATAAAAAATGAAATAAAAAAATGAAATCTTGCCATTTGCAACATGTATGAATCCAGATAATGCTAAGCAAAATAAGTCAGTCAGAGAAAGACAAATACCCTATGATTTCACTCATATGTGGAATTTAAGAAACAAAACAAATGAACAGAGGAAAAACATACATATAGAAAGAGACAAACCAAGAAACAAACTCTTAACTATAGAGAACAAAGTTATGGTTATTAGAGGGGAGGTGGGTGGGGGGATGGGTGAAATGGGTGATGGGGATTAAGGAGTGCACTTGTCGTGATAAGCACCGGGAGTTAAATAAAAACTTAAAAAAATAAACTAGAAAAGATCAGAGTGATAGATCACATTATTTCTCCCACTTGTTCTTCAATCCACACGCTTTGACATGTGAGTGTATAGTTCCTACCATGAGAAGTGGAGTTTATTTTTTTACTCCATTGATAATTGGGTTTAGCCATGTGATTTGCTTTGACCAAAGGAATGTTTGTGGATGGAAAGTGAGCATAGAATTTATTTTATTTTTTAATATAAAATAAGTATTTTATTTAAACTAAAAATACCAGCTTCCCCCTTCTCCCCACAAAAAACCCTCAGTTCATCCTTAGAGTGAGCACAGACTTTAAACCTATTGATAGGCATGGGCTTATTCTTTGTGTTCCTGCTTTTGCCCACCAGAAGACCATTGGAAACCACTGATTTGAGGAGAATGAGAGACAAATGGAGCAGCCCTCATCCCCACTCACAGCTTGATGCCAACTTAGCTGAGGTCAATTTAACAACCCACAGATGACTGAGCAAGAAAGAAATACTTCGGTTATGTCACTGAGTTTTGGGATTGTTTATTAGGCAGCATATTTTGGGCAACAGCTGATGAATATAGTTAAGAATATAACTTTATAGACATAAAATAGAATAATATATTTCCTTCCAGTGAAGACCCCAAAAAAGGGCCTCTATCTTTTAGATACATTGAAGAATTTGTTGATGATAACTGTGTTGTCCTAGATTGGTTAATTGGGGAGCACTGGAAGATTTTTTTCCAGGATAGCTTAATGAAGAGTTATTTTTCTGGAATAATACAGACTCAGACATGGTAAGAGAATAAGCTACAGGTCTTTTTAAAATCCCTTAAAACCCTGCAGATTTTGTTGACCTGTAATGATTTAGAAAAGGAATTTAAAAAGTTTTTGAAGGCACAAATACATAACCTTTAAAAAAAAAAAAACCTTAGACTGGCAACCTTTTGATTAAGAGGCAAAATTGTACTATTTACTTTCTGGGAAGGTTGAGAACAACTGTACCACTCCACGGTTAATGTAGAAGTATAAGTTAGAGGCCAAAGAAAAGAAAGGATTTGGATTGGGGAAAAATATGCGCCCAGACTATGAAAGTTCACATCACTCACACATACCTCCATTAAATTCTATGCTTTCGAGCAAACTTCTGCTGAATCCATAGATTGAAAAGCCCTTCTCTGGGCTATCTGGGGAGGGATATCAAGCTCAGAGTGGTGAGATTCATGGCAGGTTCCCCTTCTTGGAGCTCAGGCTTGGCCTCCGGAGTTGTCAGCCTCCTTCTTAGACACCAGGAGGGAGACTGAATGTTTGTGGTCAACCATGGCAGACTACCGAAGCATCCGTTGTACAACTGCCTCAGGACCAGTGATTCTTATGATAATAAATTTCATGTCGATGAACTTCTGGGGGGTGGAGATGATGATCTTCAATACTTCAGGAGCCTCTTTCTCTTCTGTGATTTTTCTTTAATTAATTGGACAAGTTCCCCCTTCCTCCAAGCCCCCAAGAGCAGCCAGTGAAAGAATTAAAGAGAATTGTTAAGATTTATAGCACCACAGTCTGACCTACTTTGGAGCAAGCACATTCTGGGGAGGAAAGGAGCCCAGATTTTAACTGTTTTCTTTGTGTCTAAATCCTTCCCTCTTTTAGTTCAAGAGGGCCAAAGACAAACGTTGTTTCATTGAGATTTAGAGAATTTCATTTTCCGTTGTGGATGGTTGACTAATAAGCTTGATTCTCCTGTGGGTGAAGGCCATTACATAAATGAAGAGCCTTTGTAGTTGGGTCAAGAGAGCAGTTTTAATTTCAGCTTCATTAAAAACTCCAAATTCAGGGCAAAAATCTTAGCACTTGCTAAAGCAGACCAAATTGGAATGATAAATGTTTAACTTTCTCTGACAATCTTAGAAATAGAAAAGGGGGTGGGAGAAATAGATGATGGGGATTAAGGGGTGCACTTGTCATGATCAGCACCAGGTGATGTATGGAAGTGTTGAATCACTGTATTGTACCCCTGAGACTAATAAAACACTGTATGTTAATTACACTGGGATTAAAACAAAACAAAACAAAAAACCCCAGAAAGGTGAGGGGGGTAGAACTTCCGATGAATAAATGTTACTTGACAGTGTTGCTTGAAGTCTTCTAGAGCATTCGTTCTCTTAAAAAATAGCTATGTGAAAAAATTTAGAGCCAGTGGTGGAACAAAAAATTTCAGATCCAGGTAATTAGTCAAATGTTTCAGAAGAACTTTAACATTCATGATTTTTAAGCTTAATGATCAACACAAAAACAAAAACAAAGAGTCAGACTCAACCCTTTCCAATCAACAAATACTAACTCATGACCCTACATCTCCTGGAGGTCCCAGAGCTCCTCCAGGAGAGGAGTTTAGGCATTGATCAGGGGTGGGGTGGGGGGACACAGTTTTTTCTGGAGCTTCTTTCCCTGTCCCATTGTTTGTTTGTTTTTTTTTTAAGATTTTATTTATTTATTTGACAGAGAGAGAGAGACAGCAAGAGAGGGAACACAAGCAGGGGGGAGTGGGAGAGGGAGAAGCAGGCCTCCCGCCGAGCAGGGAGTCCGATGCGGGGCTCGATCCCAGGACCCCGGGATCACGACCTGAGCCTAAGGCAGATGCTTAACGACTGAGCCATCCAGGCGCCCCTCCCTGTCCCATTGTTTAGCAGAGTTTTTCTTGCATGTATTTCCAGCTGCCACATTGTTCTGGGTCCAGCTTATCCATGCCACTGTTGCTCTGTTCCCACTCTACCCCCCTCTCCAGGACAGCACAACACACATTTAGTGACAGTGTGTATGTAACTAGAATCTACACATATCTGTGCACTAACTACTGTCACAGGTGGCACAGTTTAATGGAAAGCACTGGAAGTGTCAGGAGACTCATTGCTGCACCACTGTAATGGTGAAAATATCCTAAGCATTCACAACCTGACAATAGGTAGATATACTATGAAACAGCCGTAATATAGAATACTACAGGTAAATGTTTACAGGTAAATGTTTACAAAAATGCAGGTAAATGTTTACAAAAATGTTGAATGAAAAAAAGAAAGTTGCAGGAGGATCCCAAAGTATGACAGTAAGAATATATAAGCTAAAGCATGCAGAAAATACACTATCTAACATGTACGTGTGTAGTAGACACTGAAATCTTCGTGGGCATGAAGAACGACACTCAGGACGGTGGTCACCACTTGGGGGTCAGGTGGGGAGGAAGAGCAGGATGGGAGAAAAGGAATATGGGAGGCTTCCTTTATATTTTTATTTCTGAAATTGGGCGGTGGACACAACTTACTTGCCTTATTTTCTATACTTTTTTTGCATGCCTGAAAAAATTTTCAGTATAATAAAAAAAATGAGAGAGTTCTATAGACTGAATGGTGACCCCAAATCTATGTTGCATATGTTAGAACCTAATTCCCAATGTGGTGGTATTAGGAGGTGATGCCTTTGGCAGGTGATTAGATCATGAGGGTGAAGCCCTCATGAATGGGATTGAAGTCCATGAAAGACACCCCACAAAGCTCCCTGCTCCTTCCACCATGTGAGGACACACAAGGAGACAGCCATCTATGAACCAGGAAGTGGGCCTTCACCAGACACCAAATCTGTTGGCGCCTTGATCTTGGACTTCCAGCCTCCAGAACGGTAAGATATAACCGTATGTTATATCTTACGTGTCTGTTATGTATAAACGTCACCAAGACTGTGGCATTTTTGTTACAGCAGGTGGAATAGACTGACACAGAAAGTCAGCCTCAAGCTCGAGGGCCTGAACTCTCAGCGTTGCCCCCACGTGTGCTCACCCTGGGCTCTGTCGGTCTCATTTTCTGACCCACGAGATGAAGAGTTTTCCCCAAAAATCCTTTAGGGCCTTGGGTGCCAGCCTGAAGGAAGGAGACCAATCCCCCTGCCTGTCTATCAGCACCCTCCCAAGGCCGTGTCTGGACAACAGGGTGAGGAAAAAAGTGAAAAACTAAGTGATTACGTACAACCCCAAATGCCTGGCATTTGGATATTTTTAAAAAATTGTACTGACCTGCTACTTCAGCACCTGCTGAAGCCACCCCAGCGGGATGGGACTCTTCTGTTCTCCAGTTCTCCAGAGAAAGAAGATTCTACAGTTTCTCTTGGTAGCCCATTCTTGTATCTGGCGAGCTCTACTAACGAGAGCTGAACATGAGGAAATTCAGCTACAATCATCCCCTTTCCCTTTACCCCTTAGTGTTTTTATATTAGCAAATGTGGAGACTTAGGTAAAAATCACATGACATTTTTAAATGTCACTAAAATAATATTTCTTTTGGAGAAGACTTAACAGCTTGATGAAATGCCTGTGATACATAACACTAAATGACAAAGGAAGATATATTACCATATATAGTATGATCCCAATTCTGCTAAAAAAAATTATATATACACATGCAGGTACACCGAAGACTGGAAGGAAATGCATCTAGGCAGTGGAATTATGGGTAATTTAAAATTTCTTCATACTTAAGTGAATTTTTCGATTTTTATAACCTGAGCATGTATTACTGTTAGAACCAGCCCGTCGGTGGGTATGCATTGCTATTTATTTTAAAATGTGGTTTGTTTTGGATGGGAAACAAGTTTCTACCACTGTCCACCTGGCACTCACCCTGGCAGCATGGAGGGGCCTGGGCCCCGCTCTGAGTTAGTGGGCAGCCCTCCCCAAGACTCATTTATACTCGAAGCCAGGTTTTCGAAAACCTGGTCTCACGGAGGCTTTTGGAGTTCTATTTGCCACACTGCAAAGGAACACACACATTGCCAGAGAGGATTCGAATGCTTCCAGAGAGTTACAGAGAGGAGAATGGAGTGGGCTCCGATTGCCAGTATAAAGTCTCCATCTAGGGAATGATAAAACGCCCCGATGCATTTCCTCAGCCCAAAGCCTCATTCGAGACATCCCCTGAAACCACACAAACGTCTCTCTCTTCGTCAGCTTGGGCTGCCAAAACAAAATACCAGACAGTGTGGCTTCACATTGATCTCCGCACTGTTCTGGAGGCTGGGAAGTCCAAGATCAAGGTGCCGGCAGGGTTTGACTGCTGGTGAGAGCACGTTTCACGGTGAGGTAGGTGGCCGCTCTCTCTGTGTCCTCACTTGCCCTCCCTTGGCCTTTGCTCGGAGTGTGTGTGTGTGGAGTGTGTGGGGTATTTCTTCTTATAAGGGCACTACCCCTATCACCCTGAGGACCTTGTCTGACCCTAATTACCTCCTCTAGGCCCTGTTTCCAATACAGTCACATTGCAGGTTAGGGCTTCAACATATGAATTTGGGAGAGGGGGACGCAGTTCACTTCCTAGCAATGTCCTAAAAGTGAACTTTGGAGAGCCCAATCTGCCTTCTCTCTGTGGGGTCAGCCTGCCAAGGCCCTCAACCCACCTGCCTCTGCATGGACCAGTTCTTTGAAGAATAGTGATGGGAAGGACACAGACCAACATAGAAGTAGGTGGAAAACACACAGCTTTTGTGGGGAGTACACAGGGTAATAACACCTGGTAAAGGGCAGCACCTGTGAGGAAACCACCATCCAATCCTGTAAGGTTGGAAGCGAAGGGATAAACTCCACGTGTGCAAGGATGCCTGGAAATGGGGCCCCAAAGATTTATCCTTCTCTCCAGAACTCTCTCCCTACTAATGACAGCCATTAAGGGATTTCTCCTCCCTCTTAAGAACCCCCCTCCCAAAGGTGCCATTGCTTTTCTCTTCTCAGTTCCCTGATGTATACAAGCAACCAGATGGGTTCACTTAACCAGGTTTTACTTCTGTGCACACTGAGTCATCTAGGAATTTCCTTGGTTGACAACTCAGGGTACTTACTCAGTGTTACCTCCTCCAATAGTATTCTTAAAAAAGGAAATGACCAGTTGGCAGAGACTGGTTTTGCTTTAGAACAATTAGTAAAGAGACTGTGGGATGCACCTGGAGCTGAGATTGGTCCCCACGGATGCCTGTCACTGTGTTAGTTTCATTCTGACTTATGGCTGCAACGGGAGAGAATTTCCCATCCTCTTCTTAGAATGATGACATGCTTCAAATGACCCAGCTCTCTGGGAAATACTTGCTGGATGCACACATGAGAAAATGACCAGTCAGGATGTCGAACACAGCAAGCACTTCCATCATCATCGCCAACAACCATCACAATAATAATAGTTAATATTTATGGACTATTAACCATGTGGCCAGAACTTTGGAGATGCCCAGAGGTATCTCGGAGGGCTTGGGCAGAGAGAGCTGGGAGGTAGCAACAGCATCATTCTGTTTTCCATATTGGCAGTCCCATAAAAGGTATCATTAGAAGGAGGGCTCCACTGCTAAAATTTGAATAGCATTGCTTCACTCAACACTCTCATTGAGAAAATCAGGTACCAGAGTTAGGAAGAGGTTTAGCAAATGGCACACAGTAAGTGGCAGAGTGGAGATGGGAAACTAGGTCTCCAAGACAGTGCTCTTTCAACCACGCTCTATCACCCTCTGCCCATGATAATGCCATCAAAGTCACAATAAGGTGATCTCTGGGTTATCAATTGGGTGACTATAATAATTAATGTCATATTGAGGCCCCACTATGTGTCGGCGTTCAGCTAAGTACTTTACAGGTATTAATTTATTTCATTCTCATGAAAATCCCAAGAAATAGATAGTATTATTGCCATTATTTAACAGATCCAGAAATTGAGTCACTGAGAGATCATGTAACTTGCTCAAGGTCTCACAGGAAGTGTGGGAGGAAGCCAGGATTTGACCTCCAACAATACAGCTTCTCCTGACTGGTATATTATTCTACATCCCAGGCTGAAAAGAATTTACACTGAAGCAAAGATACACAGAATTCATCCTTAGCTTTTCCCTCTGCTCACCCTATTCTAGTCACCCTATTTTCCAACTTTTGAGAAATGAAAATTTTAGAATCCTCAATGGATTCGTTGAAATCTCTGCACAGAAGAATTAGCAGTGAGAGAATTTTTTCCACTTTATAGATGAGGCGCCTTACAGAGGCTTATTAGACCTAACTCACCATTTCTCATTCAGCAGATGCAGATAAGGTAGGAAATTGTGTATGTCCGAATCCCCAAACTCCGCTCACCCAACAGCATGAGTGGTCTTAATGTATGTGGAATAAAATGGTTGTGTGTGTATGTGTGTATGGTGGGGGGAGGCACCGTGGGGGTGGGTGTTGACAGATGAGGGTAGATAAGCATCCTCAGTGGCCTTGAAATCCTTCAGCTGCTGTGCATCACACAGAAGCCACTGGAAGCTTTAAGAGAGTGAGTGAACAACAGCCATCTTTGTGTTTTAGAAATATTTTGCATGGCGAAGATTGGATTGGAGTTGGATAGTCTCCTTGAAGACTACACAGGAGAGTGGGGTTCAAGGAATTGAGTTAGGAAGCTGTTGCAGTTTTCCAAGAGAGAGGGGTGGGTGCTCTGTTTATGCAATGGCAGAGATGGCCGAACAATATTTGTAGGCAATCCACATACCTTGAATGCTATGCATTTCAGAGATGAAAAATACTTTCTAGCATCCCTTAAGCTCTCAGGAAACCCTCTAGTGTTGATTGGATATAAAAGTGGTTGAAAGCTCATGGTGTGTGGATGCCTGATTAGAAATTTCAAACTAACTAACCCCTGTCCCTGGGGGTGGTAGAGGATGAAAATTAATGTGTATATTTATTACACTGTTGATGCTACAGAATTTAAAAGGAAAGTACACAGCTGACAGCATTAACCAAATGATGTGGTGATGATTGACAGCTCAAAGGAAAGGTGAACTGAAAGAGATTTTTACCTTCCAGGATCCTTCTGTCTACAAGGAAGACAAGACAAAAAACATACAACAGTTCCCTGGTCAGATGAGGCAATGTACTACGAAGGATCTAAGTGCAGGTGGTAAGAGGGACAGGTGTTCTCATAGTTGGTGAATGGCAAGATGGACTGAGTCAGGAGGACACTAGCTTTTCATTCATTTAGCAAATATTTACTTAGCAGCTACTATGGGTCAGGCCCTGTGGGGATGGATCAGCGAAGGAAATAGACTGATGAGTCCCTCCCTGTGGGGAGCTCACATTCTTGGAAACATTCTTGGAGGGGGTGGGGCTTGAGCTGGATTCTGAAGGAAGGGAGCCTTGATAGGCAGAGAGAAGACAACATGAGAGGGGGGGACAAAAAGTAGGAAACCCAGGCAGAGGAAATACTTAACAGTGGGAAACAATGAGAGGCTTGGGAAGTGGCCAAGGTCAGTTTGTGCTTGGGGATGGGGGCAGCAGGAAATCAAATGGGAGGGTGAAATCAGGAAATGGGCAGAAGACATGAACAGACATTTCTGCAAAGAAGACATCCAAATGGCCAACAGACATATGAAAAAGTGCTCAACATCACTTGGCATCAAGGAAATACAAATCAAAACCTCAATGAGATACCACCTCACACCAGTCAGAATGGCTAAAATTAACAAGTCAGGAAATGACAGATGTTGGTGAGGATGCGGAGAAAGGGGAACCCTCCTACACTGTTGGTGGGAATGCAAGCTGGTGCAGCCACTCTGGAAAACAGTATGGAGGTTCCTCAAAAAGTTGAAAATAGAGCTACCCTACGACCCAGCAATTGCACTATTGGGTATTTACCCCAAAGATACAAATGTAGTGATCCGAAGGGGCACATGCAACCCAATGTTTATAGCAGCAATGTCCACAATAGCCAAACTATGTAAAGAGCCTAGATATCCATCAACAGATGAATGGATAAAGAAGATGTGGTATATATTTATATATATACAATGGAATATTATGCAGCCATCAAAAAGTGAAATCTTGTCATTTGCAATGACATGGATGGAACTAGATGGTATTATGCTAAGCGAAATAAGTCAATCAGAGAAAGACAAGTATCATATGATCTCACTGATATGAGGAATTTGAGAAACAAGACAGAGGATCATAGGGGAAGGGAGGGAAAAATGAAACAAGATGAAACCGGAGGGGGAGACAATCATAAGAGACTCTTAATCTCAGGAAACAAACTGAGGGTTGCTGGAGGGGAGGGGGGTGGGAGGGTTGGGGTGGCTGAGTGATGGACATTGGGGAGGGTATGTGCTATGGTGAGCACTGTGAATTGTGTAAGACTGATGAATCACAGACCTGTACCCCTGAAACAAATAATACATTATGTTAAAAAAACAAACAAACAAAAAAATGGGAGGGTGAGGCTGGGGCTGGGCTTGAAAACCTGGCAGGGGCAACTGAATGTTATCCTGTAAGCATTACAGAGCCCCAGGGAGAGGATGCAAGCTTCTAGTTGAAAGGAGGAGGCAGCAAAGATAGCAGAGCAGATGGTGGGGCAGGAATCTGTGGCCATTTCAGAAATTAATTATTTTTTCCTTGCTTGCTCTGCCTTGTCTTTTTCTCCACCCTCTGAGTTTTAAAGATATCTAAAATGTTGTAATTATGTCTGAATGCATAAGAAGAGTAGAATCAGGTGAAGACAGCACAGATCCATGGAAATTATTATGTTAATGACTTAGCAGTAATACAGACAATGTTCCCAGAGTGAACACTTAACCATTCTACTGGCTACTTAAGTATACTGTGAGCTTAAGGATAAATCCAGGCGACTGATATGCTTGGATGGAGTGGGTCCCTGGGCAGGGTCATCTGAACATAGTCCTCCACTGGAAGTCCCTCATGGAGAATTTAAATTTAAAAGGATGATAATAAAGTGAAGAATTAAGAGCCAATAAAAGGGAGGGAAAATGGATAACATCTCCAAATTCTCTCTCTCTTATTCATACCACATGCTTTATGGAATCTTTTATCATTCTGACACTTGCCATTTATATTCCCAGCATCCCCTCCTGCCAAATTTATTTTACTCATACTACTGAGGAGAAATAAAGCTACTTAGGCAATTCTCTAGATTGCTCTGCCAAGTGTAGACCCTGTGATGATTTCAAGTGTCCCAAATCCCTTGAATTTCAAAGCAAAGATGTGCATCATGGCTACCTTGAAAAGGAACATGGGAGTGTTCCCTGTTTGACCCAGATGTCCCCAGGCTGCTACAACCTGATGACACAAATGATCGTGGGGCAATTGTGGGAATGCACAGTCTCCCCCAGTGATTTCCCGGGGTCTCCAGGGCACCTCACTTGTGCTCAGAAACACATCTGCTCACGTCCTGCTTGCTGCTGGTGTCCCCAAGAGAATGCTCTCTTCTTGACACACCATTCCTTGAACCCCTGGGCTGCCTGTGTGCTCCAAAGATGAGACTTCGGGGTGGTCTATGGTGAGCTCTTGTGCTTTATCATTGAGGCCCTGAAGCATTAGTGTTGCATCCAGTCTCAGTAAGTCCTTATGGCTTTCAGCCTTGAACCCCTCTCTCTATAGAGTTCGACACTAGGCTGTCAGAAACGTGCATCAGAATGTGTGTTGCAGATGTGTTTTAATATTGAAGAACTGGAAGTAAACTGATTTTCCATCAGGGGAAGAAATTGGTTAAATAAATTGCAATATATTTGTACCGTGAAATAACATGCAGAACTTGGAATGAATTAGAAATCTTTCAGATGACTTGGAGGGATTTGAGTTGTAAATAAAAGATGTAGAAATGTATATGAAATTTGATTCCATTTTTGCACAACAATGGAACCCCTCATATGTTTTAGGATATGTGTATATGTAAGGGAGTTGTTTAATATGGTCTTTATAAGGTTCTATCAGTATTAAGAAACAGAATGGAAGGACATGACTTAGGTTGTTATAAAGGTATCAGCCATCTTCTGTGTCCCACTTCACATCTTTTCAGTTCACCTTTAAAAAAAAACTTGTTAAAACTTTTGAAAAAATGTGGTAAACTACACAACATAAAATTCACCATCTTAACCAATTTTAAATGCAGTTTGGTGTCATCAAGTATATTCACCTTGTTGCGCCACCATCAACACCATCCACCTGCAGAACTTCGCTCATCTTCCCAACTGAAACTCCATACCCATTAAACAGTAACTCCCCGTTCCTCTCCCCAAGCCCCTGGCAACTGCCATTCTACTTCCTGACTATGAACTGTACCAGATATATGTGGAACCATACAATATTTGTCTTTCTGGGACTGACTTAAGTCCACTTAGCATAACGTCCTCAAGGTTCTTCTGTATTGTAGCATGTGTCAGAATTTCTTTTCTTTCTGAGGTCGAATAATATTCCGTTGTATGTATATACCATATTTTGTGTATCCATTCATCCAGCTTGGGTTGCTTCCATCTTTTGGCTATAGTGAATAATGCTGTTGTGAAGCTGGGCATACCAATATCTCTTTGAGAACCTGCTTCCGATTCTTTTGGATGCATAACCAGCAGTAACCCTTCTAGACCATACGATCATTCTATTTTGAATTTTTTTGAGGATACACTATACTGTTATCCATAGCAATTGCACCATTTTATGTTCCCACTTACAGGACGTAAGGGATCCAATTTCCTCACATCTTCACCAACATTTGTTACTTTCTTCTTTTCTTTTCTTTTCTCTTCTTTTCCTTTACTTCCCTTTCCTTTTTTTCCTTTTCTTTTTGGTAGTAGCCATTCTAATGGGTATGAGATGGTATCTCACTGTGATTTTAATTTGCACTTCCTTAATAATTAGTGACATTGAGTATCTTTTCTTGTACTTATTAGCTATTGGATATCTTCTTTGGAGAAATGTCTATTCAAGTCCTCTGCCCATTTTTTTCATCCAATTGTTTTTCTTTCTTTCTTTCTTTCTTTCTTTCTTTCTTTCTTTCTTTCTTTCTTTTTCTTTTTTTTAGTTGTAGGAGTTCTTTATATAGTCTGGATATTAACCCCCTTAACAGATACATGATTTGTAAATATTTTCTCTCATTTTGTGGGTTGCTTTTTCATTCTGTCGATTGTGTCTTTTGATGCACAGAAGTTTTCAATTTTGATATAGTCCCGTTTGTCTATTTTTTTCTTTTGTTATCTATGCTTCAGTCTGCCTTTTATGCCAAATTTTGCTGTAGCAACCAGCTTCACACAGGTATAACTTGACAGACCCACCCTTCAGCTCCACTGCTTGCCCTTACTTAGGATTTCTGAGTCTATTGTGCAGCATGCCTCCTGGATCCCACCTAGTATCATGCATGACTACACAACCTGGAAGGTCAAAGTGGGTGACACCCATATGGCATCCCTTGACCAATGGGTCTCAGGAGCTGGTAGGTTAAGGCTCTCTTCTTCCTTCCTGCAGGTGGGCAATTCCAAGGTGCATTCCACACAACTTGTCAGGTGTCTGAGCTAGGCCCCAAAATGGCCTGCCCAAAGAGGTACGTGTAAAATCTCTAGAACCTATGAGTATTATTTGAAAAAAGGGTCTTGGCAGATGTGCTTCAATTAATGCATAGTATAATGGATATAGACAACAATATTGTAATATAGTCATCAAACTTGCTAAGAGACTAGAACTTAATTATTCCACTAAAAAGAAAGGATAACTATGTAATGTGATATGGGTGCTAATTATCACTACAATGGCAATCATATTATAACATACGCATGTATCAGATTAATATGCTGTACACCTTAAATTTACACAATGTCATATGTCAAATATATTCAATAAATAAATAAGGATCTTGAGATGAGATTATCCTGGATTCTCTGAGTGGGCTCTAAACCCAATGACAAGAGTCTTTTTAAGAGCAAGGCAGAGGAAAATTTGAAACAGATAGAAGAGGAGGAAACACAGACACACAAAGAAGGTAATGCAAAGGCAGAGCAGAGAGAGAGATGCAGTCATGAGACAAGGAATGCCAACAGCCAGCCGAGGCTGGAAGAGGCCAAGGAGGATCCTTCTCCAGAGCCTTCAGAGGGAAGACAGCCCTGCTGATACCTCAATTTCAGACTTGTAGCCGACTCATCTATGAAAGGATTAATCTCTGTTGTTTCAAGTCAACAAGTTTCGGGTGATCTGTTACAGCAGCCACAGGAAACCAACACAACGTTCTCAAGAGGATCCAGCCATAGTTGCCCACAGTTGGGGCAAGCTCAATAATTGAAGGACTGGCCTGCCTTCCTTCTGTATTTCACTCTTCCTGGGGCCCCATTCCTATTCCCTAGGATCATTTCCCAAAATAAATTCCCTGTGTGTAAGCCCTGGTCTCAGGTTCTGCTTTCTGGGGGGAGGGGGTGGGGATGTAGGCTAAGACACTTGGTTCCAGAAGTGACCCTAGAAAGTAGAAGCTCAGGAAGGGACTATGGAGCTGGCTCACTCACTGGGCAGACAGTGATGACTCTGGTGCTGGTAGTAAATGGGCTGATAACAACTCCAGGCATCCAGTGCATTATGAAACGTTTGAGGCTCAATGCTCTGGGGAATGCAAGGACACAGCCAGTAAGTTGTAAAAGACAACTTATTTTTTCTTGTACCTCCTACTACCAAGTAGGAGATAGTACATTTGGTGTGCCTCTTTCAATTTCAGAGGCTGCATTTGATACATTTGGGAATATTGCCCTTACCCATTGATTGGGTAACTCAGAATCCTGTCAATTTTGAGAAAACTCTGTAGCAAGCAGGGTCAGGCTTTGGGGCAAGCTGTTATCACTTGGGTCATAAGACCCAGCAGATCCAATAGTGCTAGAAGTACCCACGGTAGATGAAGATGCTTGTGTGGGTCCTGGGAAAGCCCTAATAGGAAAATCACAGCCTACACCCCTAGGGTTCTGGATCAAGGTCATGCCTTCTGCAGCCGAGATTTACTCACCATTTGCAAAGCAGCCCTTACGTGCTACTCGGCTCTAGCGGAGACTGAGCACCTGGGACCTGAGCTGTCGATCAAAAGTAGGGCATTAGGGCATGCACCAAATCATAAGATTGGACAGACAGAGCAGCGATCTATCATACAAAAGAAAAGGTAGATTTTAGATTGCACATGAAGAGGCATGGAAGGCACATCAAGTCACATGAACAGGCAGCCCTGACTTCCATGCCACCTATGATTGCTGTACCATTATGTCCTGTCAACTTACGCCTGTAGCCTCATGGGAGTTTCTTGTGAACAACTGACACAGGAGGAAAGAACCTGAACACTATCCATAGATGGATAAGCACAATATGTTGGCACTAACTGAAAACGGACTCCTCTGCCCTGTAGCCCCACCCAGGTATACTCTGTGGGACAGTGAGAAGAAAAATCCTCTTTGTTGGAAGAGCTGCAAGCAGCGCATTGATTACTCAATTTGTATGGACACAGAGATGGCCTGAGATATGGTGATGCATAGAATCCTGGCAGTGGTAAGTGCCTTGGCTGAGTGGTCAGAGACCTGAAAGGAGCAAGGTTGGAAGATGAGTCAAGGTCAGGAGATGAGGTGTTTGTACTCACAGGAGTGGGCACAGTGTGAAAGGTTTTGGGGTCTCATGTTAATTCTCACCAGAGAGCATCTACCACAGAGAATGCCCACCTTGTGTGAATAAGAGCCAGCCTCTTTCCTTGGCCACCCCAGGGCTTCTTCGATAATCTCCTGAATGCCGTAGTAATAGAGATCAAGGCTATATGCCTGGCCCAACAGCATGAGCTCCTTCTCTTCAAGGCTGATTTGGCCACTGCCACTGATGAATGCCAGATTTCTAGCCAAATAAATTGCAGACAAGCTCTTCACGTGATAGCATTACTCAAGGAGGCCAACCATCTATCTGGAGGCAAGTGGATTTCTTCAGATGCCTTCACCTTGATGGGGGCAGCAATTTGTTCTTATAAGAAATGACACCTACTCTGGATATGTGTGAGATCCCACCCCCTGGCTGTTAGCATCACCATCCAAGGGCCTACAGAATGCCTGATTTAATAGCATAGAGTCTATATAACATTGTCTCAGATAAGGGACCCATTTTATAGTAAAGGAGATATGCCATTGAATGCATGACTATAGGAGTCACTGATTCTACCATAATGCACATCACCTGGAAGTTGACAGCTTAATGGAAGGATGAAAGACTTACCAAAGACTCCTTTAAGATGTTATCTTGGGCACAACATTCAGTGGTGTTGGAGTGTAGCTTTCAGGATGTGTTATATGCACCGAACCAATGGCCAGGGTATGGTCTGTGTCCCAAATAGCTAGAATACATGGATCCTGAAACCAAGGGGGTAAAAGAAGGATTAGTCACTCTCACCATTACTTGTAGTGACCCACTTAAGGAATTTATGCTTCCCACCTTTAACTTTATGTTCTATTGGATTAGAAGTTTCCCAGGTGGAAGGTAAGGGGTTTGGAGGCATGCTTGTACCAGAGGGTTCTGCTGAACTTGAAGTTACAACTACTGCCCAGTCATTTTATTTTATTTTTATATTTTAAGATTTATTTATTTATTTATTTATTTGAGAGAGAGAGAGTGCTTACCTGAGTAGGGGGAAGGGGCAGAGAGAGAGAATCTTCAAGCAGACTCCCCGTGAGGTGGAGCCTGATGGGGGGCCTGATCCACGACCCACGAGATCATGACCTGAGCCAAAACCGAGTCAGATGTTCAACTGACTGACCCACCCAGGTGCCCCTGCCCAGTCATTTTAGATTCCTTGAGCCAGAGGATCCTAAAGAACTATATTGGTGGGGATAATTGACTCTGAACACCATGAGGAGCTAGGGTTGCAGCTCCCCAATGGGTTAAGAAAGGAGAATGTTTAGAAGCCATGAGACACTGGTGCTGCAATCCAAGGCGTAAGTATAAATGGGCCATCCCCAAAACCATGACCCAATAGGGGTGAGAGAACTAAGGCCCAACCCTGCAGATGAAGGATGAAGGTCTGGCTGAAGGTGCGGAAAGTCTGGAATAGGTGTGGGGGAGCCATGATGCTCAACAATGGTATTGGGACCATGTGTGGCTGGGAGGACTGAAGCTTGGTCCACTAACTGTCCTGCATGAAGCCTTTTGTAGAGATTGCTACTAGCTACCACATTAAGGACCCTGTGACTGACTGGACTCCAGAAAGGGCATGAGCACATCTGAGTGGTATAAGGAGTAAATCATATTGGACATCTCTCATGCCTCATGTCTTACATCTCTCCAGCCTACCTCTAACTGTGTCAGTTGCTGCAGTGACCAGTGCAGATATAACCTTCTGGCATCTTCCCTCTGCTACATCTCATTTCTTACTTTCTCTGTGGAGTCCTCTCTGAAGCCACTCTATAAGAGGACTGCTAAACCAGCCTGGCCTCTGCTTGCTCATGTGCAATCTAGAAGAGAGCATTCATACTCCATGTGGCAATCCTTGACCAGGGGGAGATAGAAGGTAGTGAACAAATACGTGCTTCTACCTTCCTTCCCACAGGTGGACGACTCTGGGGTCAATTCCACACAACTCCTTAGAGGGTCTTGGGCAGATGGAGTAGCAGTTGCTCATGGAGTGACCAGCTCAATAAAGCACCCTTGCATTGGCTTTTTTTCCTACCCTGATTTATACTCTTTCCAGTTCCTCATGCCTATTCTCTGGGTCACTTCCCCAAATAAACTATTTGCGTGCAAACCCTTGCCAAAGTCTCTGCTTTCTGGCTAAGACACGTAGGTGACTTGGGAAAAGTAAAGGTAGATGTGGGCTGCTGATATGGGTGAGAACAGAGAGAAGTGGGGAAAGGTGTCCACAGGAAAAATTATTTGTACTAGATCTAATTTTTGTAAAATGACATAGATGTGTGTATGTAGACATAAAGAGATGCTTGCAAAATGGTCACCCAAATATTTGCATTGGTTATCTTAGAATGGTGGGATATATTTTCTTATATTTTAAAAGCATTATTTTTTATAAGTTATTTGAAATATTTACACTGAATGTGTGATATTTACATACAGTAATCAGAAAAACATTGCAAGGAAGGGGGTATAAACGGTGGGGAAGGAAGTAAGCCTTCAGGCCAAGGTGGGAGTTCTCTCTCCAGACATCTGTGCACAAAGCTCTTCCTCCTTCCTGAAGCCAGAAAACAAATCCCTCTCTCTCACTATCAGCTCAATGTAGACAGAAATTCCAAGGCATGACCAGAACCCACTAGTTTCATAGCAGTGGCCAGACTTCAATCTGAGCTCAACTGGGATCCCCTGCTCTGCATACGCACAGTATTGCAACCTGGTTGAAATGAGATGACTCAAACCCCAATTTGTAGGGAAAGAAAGAGAAAGTTCTGAGCTCATAGGGGTTTGTTATTTCCTCAAAATTCTCAGTTATACTAGCTAGCAAGAGGGAGATCAGTAGGCTTACAGATTACAAGAATGAATTGGCTCTTCTGAGAAATGTCTTCTTATCATCTTCTTTCCTCCATTGCTCAGGGGTCCCCACATGGGGTGAGAACCCCACTCAAGGCCTCCCTCTGGGTCACAGGGCCAAGTGTCTTATTTAAAATTATCCTCAATACAGTTTGGCCCAGGTCATCCCCTAACTGGGCCCTGAGTGGAAAACACATGAGGCTGTGCTTTTGGGAGGCAGAGGAAGCTACTGAACCTCTATTTTGAACTAGGATTTGAATTTTGGAAGATAGAGATAGGTTTCTAATTTGAAGAGTATGTAGTTCCGCCTCTTATAGAAGAAACCTTCCGGGGAGAAGATTCTAAATATGAAGGATTTTTAAATGTGTTCTAGAATGAAGAAGGTTGGTAAAGTCAGATCCAAAATCCTGGTTTGACAGCAGATTTGCACGCTGTTCGATCTTGACTTTTTCCCACTGGAAAAAAAATGGAATGAAGGCTGATACTTGGCGCTTGATTCAACAATTGAGAAGAGAGAGGGGCGCCTGGGTGATGAGTCAGTTAAGTGGCTGACTCTTGGTTTTGGCTCAGGTCATGATCTCAGTGTCATGAGATGGAGCCCTGCCATGGCTCTGTGCTCAGCACGGAGTCTGCTTGAGATTCGCTCTTCCTCTCCCTCTGCCCCTCCACTCGAGTGCTTGCTCTCTCTAATAAAATAAAATAGATCTTTAAAAAAAAATAAAAGCAGCAAGACCAATGTTTCTACCACTCAGTAGCTATTAAACAAATTTATGAGCATTATTGCTCATTATGGAGAACCATAATTTACACATTGAAGCTCTCAGATTTCACTGTTATCTTTCTGCTGTCCCCCAAGTTTGGGTTTTCCTTAAACCTCACATTCATTACCATCTCCACCCAACCCATTTTTCTTTGCCTTAAGGCTTCTTTTACTTAGTGAAGAAAATATTCTCAAGGGCATGTGCCTACTTTGGGAAGGCAGTTGGTGGGGAGTGCTGGAATAGAGTGCCTGAATGTCTTTGTTTGAATGTTTTTGTGTTTTTTAAAAAGATTTATTTATTTATTTGAGAAAGAGAGAGACAGAGAGCATGACCCTGAGCTCATGACCTGAGCTGAAACCAAGAGTTGGAGGTTCAACGGACTGAGCTACCCAGGTGCCCCCCAAATGTCTTTAAGATAAATCTTTTCTCCCATCTCAGCGGGCTACCTTGAGGTGTGGGGGTGTTTATCCCAGGTCTGGGGGAGCCTAGTGGCCTCAATTTATATAATATTTACATATTATATATTATTTACATATCTGTGCAGCCTAGGAACCTTCTGGGGTGCTGGAAATGTTCTCTACCTTGGCCAGGGTGGTCATTACCAGGTATATAATATATATAAACTAATTGATTTCGTATACTTGATTGTATATAAGGTATGCTTCAATAAAAAAAATAGTTAAAAATATATATGCCTTCAAATGTGCATGGATAAAACCTCAAACCCTCCTCCTTAGGACTTTGGACTTTGAAATGCAAAACTGAAGGTCATTGTTATTTTACTGGACATTAAACACCGCTAAGGCAACGTACATTTTTTTTATTATTATTATATTATGTTAATCACCATACATTACATCATTAGTTTTTGATGTAGTGTTCCATGATTCATTGTTTGCGTATAACACCCAGTGCTCCATGCAGAACATGCCCTCTTTAATACCCATCACCGGACTAACCCATCCTCCCACCCCCTCCCTTCTAGAACCCTCAGTTTGTTTCTCAGAGTCCATAGTCTCTCATGGTTCATCTCCCCCTCCGATTCCCCCCCTTCATTTTTCCCTTCCTGCTATCTTCTTCTTCTTCTTTTTTTAAACATACAATTATTTGTTTCAGAGGCACAGGTCTGTGATTCGTACATTTTGAATCAACAGCAAGTTTGGTTAGTAGGTGCATAACTGCAACACCGTTTCCTTTCCCAGGAGAAAATTAGAACTAGGAAGAAACGGACCTTCTATCACATGGCATTGTGATAGGGAGGTGGCCGTTTCCACTCAGTTGATTAGTTTTTTTCTTCTTAAGATGACATTTGATTTATAGCTGACAGTACCCCAGAATGCGGTGTAGTTTCAAAACTGAAAATGCTCAGTTCTGGAGTGATTTGTCAACAGCTCCTGCTTTCAGGATCCTTTCCCAGGAGACTGCCCTGGACAGCCTGCCTCACTGTGCTGCTGGGGGCCCTCGCCTAGAGCCTGGGGCTGGACGGGGCAAGCCCTCGTGTCATTCCACAGGCCAGGGGTCCCAGCTCTGTGTAGCTCTTGCTCTCCCCACTCTGGGCTCTTGAAACAGGACAAGACGCAGTCCAAACCACTGGCCAGGGGTCTGTTTACAACTTGTGTCTGTTAACAACTTGGAATTGTTGCTTTTTTTTTTTTAAGATTTTATTTATTTATTTATTTATTTATTTATTTATTTATTTATTTATTTATCAGAGAGGGAGAGATCACAAGCAGAGGGAGAAACAGGCAGAGGGAGAAGCAGGCTCCTGGGATCAGGACCTGAGCTGAAGGCAGATGTTCAACCAGCTGAGCCACCCAGGTGTCCCAGAATTGTTGCTTTTATTATGTTAACTTAGCCACTCTGGGTGACCTGCCCAAGCTGTTGACCTCTCAGGGCTTCAGGTTTTCACCTGGAACATGAGGGAACCGGTCAGATCCAGTGGAGGGTACCCAGTGAGGCTGCAGGGGAGACTCACCCGGAGAGGTTCAACCCAAACAAGGAAAGCGCATATAGTAGTAGACATTTTTCAAGCCTTTGACTTAAAGAATGTCAGTCCTTATGTTTTTCAGACATGAAGGACATAGTGTTAAAATTTTTATTAAGATTCTATGTTTGAGCAATCTCTACACCCAACATGGGGCTCAAACCCACAACCCCGACATCAAGAATTGCATGCTCCACCGACCAATACAGCCAGGTGCCCTGCAAAAGACACATTTTTAAAAATACATGCCTGATGGTACAATCTTCTTCACTCTCTATCTCACTGAGTGGTATTTAGAATACACTAGCAATGCAACTAGGTACTCTGAACATGTTCTATAACCTGCCCATCTTCCCCCTTCACCCACCTCAAGTCATCCATTTCTTGTTAGAATAAATGAAATCATCGTTTGGTTATTATTATTATTTTAAAGCGTTTTCTTTTGAAATAATCTTAACTATAAGAAATGGCAAAAATAACACAGAAAATTCCCATGTACCCTTCACCCAGCTTCCCCCAATAATCTCTTACATAACCATCATCACTGGTTATTATTTTACAGCATGATTCACCTCCTCCCCCACCCTTAGCCCCAGCCCCCTCACCCCCGGCAATCAGTCTTGGCATCTGAAAGAGCCTAGTATCAAACAGCAGCAGGTTTGCAAGGCGAGCGTGAAGAGCTGAGACTAAACCTCATTTCCTGGTTCCTATCCAGAGCTCCTTGTGTCATTATGTGCTCTGGCTTCACAAGGAGGTTAAAAAAAAAAAATCCCCAAATGAAAACTTATGATTTATTTATTTAAAGTAGAGGCAGTGAATAACTCATGAATTCATGCATTTGCTTATTATTCTTCCTTGCCATGGAGATGGATGGATGAATTGATTCATCTCTCTGCCTACACATCTCTCACCACTGCAATGGGAAAATGATGTGGGCTGGGGAGGGCAGTGAGGTGTGATGGAAAAGGGATAGAACCAAGACTAAAGATGTAGCCCTAGTTCTGCCAATGGAATGAACTTGGTGAGTCACTCTCTGAGTCTTCATTTCCTTTTTTGTAAAATGAGGGAGGAGGCCTGGGTAGGGGTGAAGTCAGAGGCTCAGATTGTTGCATCTAAGGAAATGGCATGATAGGATGGGTTCCCTGGGAAGCTGACTTTGAGAAGGGGGTTAGCACGCAGGCTGCTTGTTAGGAAGTTGTCAGAGCAATGCTGTGGAAATGGGGCTGGCGCATGTTTGGCAGAAGGAGAAGTTGAGGCCCAATGGAAACCTTGGCCAACTGCATGGAGAGCTCTGGGGCTAGAATGCCCTATGGTATAGCGTCATTAGGGGTGAGCACGCCAGGCCTTTATACCCCACATCCAGTGGCCTGAGCTGTCCCAGGACTGGCTGGGTCACTGGCAAGTCAGCGGTCTGCAGCGTCAGCCAGGTCTTCTCAATGACACTCTCAATTGCTGGAACATTAAGGGTTTCATTGAAGCGTCGTCTGGGAGGCTCACCACAGTGTCCACAACCGTGTGAAAGCACAGGGTGCTGTTAATGAACAGGACAATGAGAATAATAGGATATTAACATGTACAGGGATATTAAAGATCATGCAACTCAACCTTGTCAGTGAACAGGAGAGGAAAATGAAGGTTTCCATGACTTGCCTCAGGTCCATGGTAAGGTCACAGCAAAGTCCTTTGTCCTTCTCTCCAATCATTCTTTCCAGGACAGGGTAGCTCACATGCTATGCACGGGAGGGACTGTCCATAGGAGTGTAGAGAGGACCAGGCAGGCCACCAGCTATCCTGAGGGTGCCACCAGCCCTGGCCAGGGAGGCCTGGAGCCCTTACTGGTACTTTCTAAAAACTCTTTGACCCCCAGTGCCTTCAGCCTTTCAAAGAAAGTGGCACTCATCCTGCTGGCTTCTGGGAAGCCCATCCGGGGAATTTTTTTCAAGTCAATCTTTTATCCTTGGTGCCTGGTGAAAGGGTATTAGGATGAAGTTCGAGGCAATGGTTATTTGGTGCCCAGAGGCCTTTGGCCACGGGGGAAATCCATCAATTCATCACCCAAAGCTGGATTGACAGTGCACAGAGCCAAGCCTGAGACTATCGGGAGCTGGTATTTTCCCTGGATTTGCACAATTCCTCTGTGAGGGTCGTTGGGGCCCTGGTTAGGGAGGCCCAGTGGGCTGGGTAATGAACTCTGGTTCCTGCTGAGAGCCGGCCCCTGTGCCCGGCAGCACTCAGGAAGGGGTAGGAATCAGCAAGAAAGCGTGCCAGAAATGGTTACATTTTGTAAGGAATGTGTCTTATCTTGTTCCATTCACAGAGGAAAAGAAAACATCAGCTCCAGAGCCAAACCTATCTCTCAGGGTAATCCATCTCTGTTCAGCTGCTCCCTGCAAATCTCTCTTGCATTAGCTTTCCCGGGCTTCAGACTAATGCACGCGCTATATTCCTTGGAAATTTAATAAGAGTCCTACGTGTCTTTTGAAATTCGTGTTTCTGTGTCTTATCTCCACCTAATGAGTTAATATGGAAATTAATTTAGTGCTCATCAGATAGAGTGAATTGTCAAGGTATGGGTTTCTTTTAACCTTGCTGAAAATTCTCCCCGCGCCCCCTCTCTGGCAGCTGAATACTTAATATTATCCAAATAGGGGAAAACACATTTGCTGCAAATACACAGGAAGTACTTTAGAGCTGAAGGGATTCTCTAGCTTTTCAAGCCTGGATCTGACCTAGCCTTCTCTGCTCAGGCTGGGCTCTCATCACTGCCACTTGGCTCCCCCCTGGGTACCCTCCCATCGAACTGACCTCTAGATGTTTCCTAAATGCTCACATTTTTCCAAATCTCTGTCCCTTTGTATACATATGCTGGTCCTTTTGCCTGGGCCACACCCTTCCTTGCCTTCCTCACCTGAGAAACATCTACTTCACTTCAAGACTGCTAAAATGTCATTTCCTCGGAAAGATTGGGGGTGGGGCTCCTTCAGTACTGGGAACAGGGGGTGGGGACAGGGACACCCTCCTGCAGGTAAGCATATGGGAATTCCTTTCAGAGCTGAGATTCTGATCCACTGCTCCCTCCCTCCATGGAGAGAATTTCTGCAAGGGAGACCTGTTCTTATTTATAGGAGGCTGACCTCAGCCACTGCTGCTTTCTGAGTGATTGCTTTTATTTGGCTCCTACTGGATGGATTGTCAGCAATTCCTGTGGTAGGGCCTGGTCCGCCACTGTTGGTTTCTTGCACTTAGCAGTCCTAGCAAGAGAGCAGCTCATGAGAGTCTTCCTCAATGGATACAGGAAGGAAAGAGTAAGGGAATGAAATATGAACAGGAAATAAATTTATTTCCAAGAGACAATAGCTGGAAAAATTGTTTTTCCTCTGATTTAGAAGATAATAGCTTAAAAAAAAAAAAGCCGTTCTCTTTAAGAGAAAAAAGTAGGGGCAATTGGGTGGCTCAGTCAAATAAGCCTCCAACTCATGGTTTCAGCTCAGGTCATGATCTCAGGGTTGTGGGATCGAGCTTCCTGTCAGGCTCCATGCTCAGCTCAGAGTCTGCTTGAGGATTCTCTCTCCCTCCCTTTTCCTCTGCCCCTCCCCCCACACTCGTGTGCACACGCACTCTCATTCTCAAATAAATAAATAAATAAATAATTTAGGAAAAAAAGGTAAAAAATTCTCCAGATCAGAAGCTAGACAGAATATTCCAGAGTTCTGAAAAATTGAGAACAGTGAATTCATGCCCCTTGGACCCAAAGGGCATGTGCAACCCAAGTGTTTGCCTTTCCCTTTCAGGGGCCCTTCCTCCAGAATATTTGGGCGGGGGGAAGAAGCTTCAAATGTGCACCCCTGAGGTGTTCCTCTGTGAAGTAGGATCCTCTCCCTTCCACCCAGCACAGCCATGGGGCCTCCTCCTGCACCACACACCAGCTTCAGTAACCCTAGCCTCCCACCCCCGACCCATTTTGTACTCTGTCCACCCAGAGGGCAGGAGCTTGGCCAGAACCTCCTTCCTGCCACCCCATTTGTTCACTTCTCATAGCAACCTCTTGTAAGGCTGTCTGGGAGAACCTGATTTCGCTGAGGGGTGGGGAGCGGTAAGGAAAGGAAATGGCAACGCAGGAGGGAAGCATTTTTTACACTGTACTTTATATCATCATCTATGGTAACCACAAGAAAAGCCATTAGCTCTACATAGAGATGACACGCTCCAGTTCCCAGCCTTGTTCCCTCCCCTCAGATCATCTTCCTCTGGAAGAGAATCAGAGGGCCGCATGGGTGGCTCAGTCGGTTAAGCATCCCACTCTTGGTTTCGGCTCAGGTCATGATCTCAGGGTCATGAGGTCGAGTCCTGCATTGGGCTCAGTGCAGAGCCTGCTTAGAGTTTCTCTCTCTCCTTCTGCCGTTCCCTCCCTCCCTCTCTCTCTCTCTCCAAGAAAGAAAGAAAGAGAGAAAGAGAGAAAGAGAGAAAGAAAGAAAGAAAGAAAGAAAGAGAGAAAGAAAGAATGAGAGGCTACCGTGTACATTCACTACCCAATTTCAGGAGGTGCCATTTACTTAGAGTGTAGTAGAAACAGTGCCCCTAAAGTTCTGCAGTGTAGCAGCCCTGAAGAGAAGTCTCTTCAGACCTCCAGGGCTTCTGGAAAGGCCCACTGCCCTATCCTGGGTGGCTGGTCTTGCCTAAGTTTGGCTTCTCTCTCCCCCATCTTCCCCCTCTGGAGACAGCCACCTCCAGCACCAGGCAGGTTGGGACAGCCCTCTGTGGGCTGTGGCACTTGAGGTGGGTCGCTTTTGAGCTCTTCTTGTCAATGCGAGGTTTACTCACACAGATTGTTCTTTCTGTTGTCCTGGGGGTAATTATGGACTGAACTCCCCAAGACATACGCTAATTCTCTCAGATATCTATACTAATAAAGTAAAATGTCTTCATACATAGGACAGTTATTCATGTACTGACCCCATCTCACAATGGGTTATGTTACTTCCTAGTATTAGACATGATGATGTGAGAATCCTTTTAGCCTGGTCTGGGCCTTTGTGAAGGAATAGTGTCACTGAGAGACCCTTTATCCATTAGTGGGAAAACAAAGAAAGCTACTCTCTGGGGAGGCACGTTCACTTTCTGGTTTCATGTGGTTCTAGTTGCCCTGAGAACCCCCAGGCACTTTGTAGGCATGGCCTTTCTGCCCATTCTCAGCTCTGCAGGCAGGAAGGCAGTCCGTCACTAGAGGCCTGTCCTGGGAGGAATTAAGGTGCCTGCTTTCAGGAAGCTCCCCACACGTGGGGAAGCCACGTCTTCTCCCTGGCAGGGACACTATAAACTCTTGAGCAGCACAAAGCAGCTAACACTGTCTAGCACACAGCCTGGGATACTGAGGGCTGTGTGGAAGAGATCCCTGCTCAAAGATGAAAGAGGTTACCCACCATACTGCAATGCCGGACCAGAGAAGTGTCTTCCATTTGTATATTCTACCTTGGGTTTCCCCATCTTCCCTGTCCAGTATTCGCTGTAGGACACTCTGTCGTGGCAGCTGTAACTATGGGGAGGAGGGAGCCTGGGTTACACCTGATGGGCCACTGAGCTCATTCATTATGAGAGATGTATTCAATTTAGGGGCCATTTTTTTTTATTATGTTATGTTAATCACCATACATTACATCATTAATTTTTGATGTAGTGTTCCATGATTCATTGTTTGTGTATAACACCCAGTGCTCCATGCAGAACGTGCCCTCTTTAATACCCATCACCGGGCTAACCTGTCCCCCCATGCCCCCCCCTCTAGAACCCTCAGTTTGTTTCTCAGAGTCCATAGTCTCTCATGGTTCGTCTCCCGCTCTGATTTCCCCCCCTTCTTTTTTCCCTTCCTGCTATCTTCTTCTTCTTCTTCTTTTTTTTTTTTAACATATAATGTATTATTTGTTTCAGAGGTACAGGTCTGTGATTCAACAGTCTTGCACAATTCACAGCGCTCACCATAGCACATACCCTCCCCAGTGTCTATCACCCAACCACCCCATCCCTCCCACCCCCCACCACTCCAGCAACCCTCAGTTTGTTTCCTGAGATTAAGAATTCCTCATATCAGTGAGGTCATATGATACATGTCTTTCTCTGATTGACTTATTTCGCTCAGCATAATACCCTCCAGTTCCATCCATGTCGTTGCAAATGGCAAGATTTCATTCCTTTTGATGGCTGCATAATATTCCATTGTATATATACACCACATCTTCTTTATCTATTCATCTGTTGATGGACATCTAGGCTCTTTCCATAGTTTGGCTATTGTAGACATTGCTGGTATAAACGTTGGGGTGCATGTACCCCTTCGGATCCCTACATTTGTATCTCTGGGGTAAATACCCAGTAGTGCAATTGCTGGGTCATAGGGTCGCTCTATTTTCAACTTTTGAGGAACCTCCATACTGTTTTCCAGAGTGGCTGCACCAGCTTGCATTCCCACCAACAGTGTAGGAGGGTTCCCCTTTCTCTGCATCCCTGCCAACATCTGTCGTTTCCTGACTTGTTAATTTTACCCATTCTGACTGATGTGAGGTGATATCTCATTGAGGTTTTGATTTGGATTTCCCTGATGCCAAGTGATGTTGAGCACTTTTTCATATGTCTATTGGCCATTTGGATGTCTTCTTTGGAAAAATGTCTGTTCATGTCTTCTGCCCATTTCTTGATTGGATTCTTTGTTCTTTGGGTGTTGAGTTTGATAAGTTCTTTATAGATTTTGGATACTAGCCCTTTATCTGATATGCCTTTGCAAATATCTTCTCCCATTCAGTGGTTGTCATTTGGTTTTGTTGACTGTTTCTTTTGCTGTGCAAAAGCTTTTTATCTTGATGAAGTCTTTAGGGGCCATTTAATGTGCTTACTCTGAGCTGTGTTGCTGTGTTAGGTACATGTTACTTAAAATTAAAGATAAATCATACACATTCTAAGCCCTAAAATGATTTCAATCTAGTAGAACAGCGTTTCTCAAACTTTTGGGGCCTTGGTATATAGTAAGAAATATCTTTTTAAAAATTTATAATTCATTGTGGTAACAAACCCACATAATATAAAATTTGCCATCCTCGCCATTTTTAAGTTCAGTAGTGGTAAGTACTTCACCCTGGTGTGTAACAGATCTCCAGAACTCTTCACCTTGTGAAGCTGAAACTCTATACCCAGGAAACAATAACTCCTGTAGAATTATCTTTTATGTTGCTACACAGCATGTGTGCATGTGCGTGTGCGCACACACTCACACACCCCACTGATGCAAACATCTCACGAAATGATCTTGCTCTCATTATAGGGGACACACATTCTGATATTTTCCTTTATTCTATTATACTCTTATTTCTATTCTATGCTATTCTTATTCTATTCTTCTTTACTTTTGAAAATGCTGATCATGAACCCACAACTCATGTCAGTACACGTTAGTTGGTTTCACACCTGTGCTTTGACAAGCTCTCCAGGAGAATAGAGACAAAATCACAAATAGCCATGTGACAAGGCGGAGTCAAGTTTGGGGCACAAGGCAGAGGAAGGAAGAAAATTCTGGAGGATTCTCAGGAGGGAAGAAACCCACTGAGTCAGCAAGATCATGAAAGGTCACTTGGGAGGAGGTCGTTATCAGAAATCTACCTCAAAATCTCAATGCGATTTCAACTGTGAGTAGATCTGGGGGAGGAGGGGAGGAGGGCATGGGGTTAAAAGGAGGCTGCTCTAGGCACATGAAATATGAAATGTGATCCTGACAGCACAAGTTAGTAACTGAGTAAATTTGTGCCTCTTTCTCTTATCTGTACAATGGGGATAGTAATACTATCTGCCTCTTAGTGACATGAGGATTAAATGAGTTAACCCCTGTAAAACTTACAAAGCGCCCAGCACATAGGAAATATGTGATGCTAGTGCATTGCTTACATTATATTTAATTTTGCACACATCGCTTCTAAGGGTCTCTGGTCCAGACATCACTGCAAGAAACAAAACGGAAGGTGCTTTCCGTCAGGAAGCTGCCTGAAGGCTATGGAGTTACTGGCATGGATTTAATAGACTGTCCTCTATGGAATAGTAAGTACTAAAATAGTCAAAGCAGTGATAATAATAACTGAGTGAATGTTCAAGCACGGTATTGAATCCTTCATGTGCATCCTTTGCTCTAATCTGTGCAGTAGTTACACTAATATACACCACTAACACCATCATTCAAACCGAAACCCTGGGCCATATGGATTCTATGTGGGTTCTTCGTAGGGAGACCTCTGCCTCCATCCAAATCACACTGATTCGGAAGCAGGGAGTTTTTCAGGTCGAGAAGTCCCTTTAAATCTAGACAGGCTGGGGGGATGGTTTTGTGGTAGATGGCAGGAATCCCAGGTTCTTTTGGAGAAACAACCAAGCTGGAACTCTGCTCCCACAGCTACCCCAGGCTGCAGAGAGCATTTCCTAGATAAATCATTGAGCCAGACTTGAGAGCCGGCCTGAACATTTCCTGCCTCTGAGGCTAATTCTATCCTTTGTAGAAACCCCAGGCTACGCATTGTTTAGCTGCCTGTTTCCTGGTGGCCAACCTCGGGAGCTCTACCAAACCCCATCTTTGGTGGCCTCCTGACCCAGAGTGCAAATTATTGAGTTTGCTGTCTTTATCCTGCACACTCAGCTACACGACAACTAATTGAAGACCAGGCACGAAAGCTCTCACTCCTTACTCAAAAGACCAGTCTCAGGCCTTCACTCGAACCTGCTCACTTTTTTACTGGGTATAACTTTGATCAGTCCAAATAGCTGGCTCTCAATCTTGAAGCAGGTACAAGGAGCATCAGATTAGATGGGACTGGGATATGTGATGGTTAGCTTTATGCGTCAACTTGACTGGGCCAGGGGATGCCCAGATTAAACATTATTTCTAAGTATGTCTGTGTGGGTGTTTCCAGAGGAGATTCAAATCTGTGGACTCAGTAATGTCCGTGGACCTCCTCAGTGCAAGTGGGCATCACCTGATCCCTTGAGGGCCTGAAGAAAACAAAAGGCCAAGGAAGGAGGGATTTGCCCCTTGTTTCCTGCCTGATAGAGAGTTCGCCTGATAGATATCCCTTAATCCTGGGATATCCATCTTCTCCTGGCCTTGGACTGGGATTCACGCCATTGGCCCCTCTGGTTCTCATGTCTCTGGGCACAGGTGGGAATTATACCGTCGGCTCTACTGGGCCTCCAGCCTGCAGAAGGCAGGCATGGGACTTCCAGCCTCCAGCTGCTCACAAGAAATCTCTTCCTATGTACACATCCTGCTTGTTCTGTTTCTCTGGAGAACCTCGGGAATATAGTAGGTGTGGGGGTGTCAGGGGAGGCTGCTGAAGACAGGCATGCTGACTCCAAGATTGAGGGAAGAAGATACTGAGACATCACACATAATAAATGCACGTGCGCAGAAAACACAGCACCTGGAAATATTTGGGAGCATAACCACTTGCTGTGGCTTTGTAGCCCAGTGGATCCTCCATGTGGCAAGCCAGGGGCAGGAGACCCTGAATTCTCAAGGCACAGTTAACTAACTGGAAGCAGGAGCAGGCGTATGTGAAGAGAAAATGATGGAGGCATGGCGGTCAGCCCCAGTTCTGCCACGCACTGGCTGTGTGACCTTCAGCAAGTCACTGTCCCTCTCAGAGTCCCAGTTTCACATGTACCAGATGGGGGTGAGGTGTATAATAATAGTAGAACACCTGCTACAGCATTCTTGTGAAGACAAGATCATATAGATAGAAAGTCCTCTGTGAGTTTCAAAGCACTAAGTAAATGTTTGAGTTTAATTATTCAGCTCAGTGTTTAAGGAGAAGAAATGTGTGCAGTAAGATTTAAAAATAGTTCTCTCCAAAACTGGAGGAAAAGAGTTTTTGGAAGGGAAAGGGATGACTTTCAGTTCTGTGAAGAATCTACTTATGTGGATCTCTGTCTATGTATCTGTCTATGTATGTATGTATGTATCTACCTACCTACCTATTATTTTACTTACCTATCTATCGAGAAAGAGAGAAAAATGGAAAGTTCCAGGGATGATAAAGTAGAGATTCTGAAGTCACCTGTGTATAATGTATATGTTCATTCATTCATTCATTCGTTCGTTCACTGAGTATCTACCATGGAGCTGGTCCCTGGCTAGGTGCTGGGGATACAATGATAAGAAGAGAATGATAAGACTATGGTCTGAGCCTCATTTAGTCTCGGGGGGAATAAAATAATCCCACCAATTAATGCATAGTTACAAACTTCCATAGTGACTCTGAAGTATAGCATGGGGAAGCCAGTTTGCCAGGGTTTAAATTCAGTTTGCTGTCTGGGTGACATTGGGCAGGTTACTTAGCTCCACCAAACCTCAGTTTCTTCATCTGCTCAATGGGGAATAATAATGACACTTACCTCTTATTGTTGTTCTGAAGATTAAATCAGATAATACATCTAAGGTAGGGTTTCCTAGTCTCAGCATGATGGACATTTCCTTGCTGTGAGGGGCTGTTCTATACATCGTGGGATGTTTGCATCCCTGGCCTCTACCTGCTACATGCAAGTAAGCATCCTTTCCCCACACTGTGACAACCAACAATGTTTCCAGACATTGCCACATGTCCCCCAGAGAGCAAAAGTGTCTCTGGTTAAGAAGCACTGATCTAATGCCTTTAAAGTGCCAGGCACATGTTGAACACTCACTATATGTTAGCTTTTATAATTTTCATAAAGAAAAGTTATGCAGAAATAAGACCTAAGATTCAAATCCTTATATTGTCATTGACTGGATGTGGGATCTAATCTTGGGAAGATTAATGAATGTAGGCATCTCTAAAAAATATTATCACACATAACTTACTTAGTAGATCTTAAATAAAATAATGTATTAAGTATTAATCTAGTTCCACATAAAGTTATCTAAAATAATGTTTGTGTCTTTAAGGCAGGAGTCGACAAATAACAGCCCATGGGCAAAATCAGACCAGTCTCCATTTTTGTATAGCACATAAGCTAAAAATGGCTTAAATTTTTTTTTTTTATTATTGAGCTGAAATTCTTGTAACATAAAAATGAACCATTAACCTGGAAATGCAAATTGGTGCAGCCATTCTGGGAAACAGTATGGATGTTCCTCAAAAAGTTAAAAATAGAACTATCTTATGATTCAGCAATCACGCTACTTGGTATTTACCCAAAGAATACAAAAACACTAATTCAAAGGGATACATGCACCCCTATGTTTAGAGCAACATTATTTACAATAGCCTACATATGTAAGTAGCCCAAGTGTCCCCTATTGATGAATGGATAAAGAAACTGTGGTATATAAACACCATGGAATATTATTCAGTCATAAATAAGAATGCAGTCTTGCCATTTGTAATGCCATGGATGGAACTAGACGGTATTATGCTAAGTGAAAGAAGTCAGTCAGAGAAAGATAAATACCATATGATTTCATTCATGTGTGGAATTTAAGAAATGAAACAAATGAGCAAAGGGGGAAAAAAGAGGAGACACAGAGCAAGAAACAGACTCTTAACTCTAGAGAACAAACTGATGGTTACCAGAGGGGAGGTGGGTGGGGGATGGGTGAGATACATGATAGGGATTAAAGAGTGCACTTGTTGTGATTAAAATAAAAACTTTAGGGCACCTGGGTGGCTCAGTCCGTTAAGCGTCTGCCTTCGGCTCAGGTCCTGATCCCTCAGCTCCTTGCTGAGTGGGAAGTCTGCTTCTCCCTCTTCCCTGCCATTCCCCCTGCTTGTGCTGGCTCTCTCTGACAAATAAATAAATAAAATCTTAAAAAAAAATAAAACAAATAAAAACTTAAAAAAGCCACATTAACCATTTTATTTTTTTTGCGTTTTTATTTTATTTTATTTTTTAATTTTATTATGTTATGTTAGTCACCATACAATACATCATTGGTTTTTGATGTGGTGATCTATGATCCATTGTTTTCGTATAACACCCAGTGCTCCATGCAGTACGTTAACCATTTTAAAGCATATAATTTAGTGACAATGGCTTTCAAACTTTTTGATTCTTTTGAAAAAAATCAAAAGAATATTTCCTGATGTGAAAATTATATGAAATTCAAGTTTTAGTGTCCACAGAGTTTTGTTGCAACACATCCCCACTCATTCTATGCTGCTTTCCCACTACAACAGCGGGGTTAAGTAGCCACGATGGAGACCAGATGGCCCGGAAAGCCTAAAACGTATTTACTCTCTGGCCCTTTATAAAGAAGGTTTGCTGACCCCCGCTTTAAAATGGTAACAGACCAGGGAAATGAAGTACTTGCTTTCTGGAAATAATGTGCTTCCTCCTTCTTTGTTTGCCCTGCTTGCTGATTTTAGGGAATGACAGAATTTACTCGAAAATATGAGGCACTGGTATTTTTCTCCACCAATCTGACTGATGCAGTCAGCAGGATCTCTAGGTTTGTGACCCTGGAGGCCGGTGAAGAAGACAGCACCACGGGGACCAAAGGCAGGCACGGTCGCCTCCCACTGCCGGACTTTCAGTTCCTGCTCTTGACTTCCCTTTACTGCCTGGGGTCCCACACAGTTTCAGTTTGGAAAGCCTGGTCATTTCAGTTCTGGTCAGAAATTGAGGCTGTCCTGGTTTTTATTGTTTGTCACCCATTTCTACCTATGGTATCTTTTCTGGAAGAACCTGTAAGGAAGCAAAAGGTGTCCCTTTGGCTGGTGGATTATTTCAGCCTGATTATTTTTACAAAACAAAAGGAAGAATCTTTCACCTTCCCCCTAACTGCCTGAAAGAATTTAGATAGAGGACCTGCCCTAGGAAGGGAGCCACCACCATAGGTAACCACATTATAATATGAACTACTAGGGGTGATAGACAGGGAGCAACTTTGTTAAAATTCCTCTTTATGTCCCATTGTTTCTGGATGGCCCAGCAAACATTTGTTTACTAAACATTTACTCTTTTCCATCTTCCTATGAATTGTCTTCCTTATCTCTGAAGTCCCAGTTCCCTACCCCTTCTCCTTAGCTCCAGATGGCACATAAGCCTCAATTGCCTGCCTGCCTATGGGGCCTCATAATCTTTTTTTTTTTTTTTTAAGATTTTATTTATTTGAGAGAGAGAGAGCACGAGCAGTGTGAGGGGCAGAGGGAGAGGGAGAAGCAGACTCCCCACCGAGCAGGGAGCCCGATGCGGGGCTCGATCCCAGGACCCTGAGATCATGACCTGAACCGAAGGCAGACACTTAACAGACTGACCCACCCAGGTGCCCCCATGGGCCTCATATTCTTAAGGAGCCCTTGTAAG
Source organism: Phoca vitulina (assembly GCF_004348235.1). Taxonomy (NCBI): domain Eukaryota; kingdom Metazoa; phylum Chordata; class Mammalia; order Carnivora; family Phocidae; genus Phoca; species Phoca vitulina. Next base: position 93,721,753 of record NW_022589704.1, read on the forward strand.
TACATAATTAAATTCCATTTTCTCCTGTTAATCTGTCTCATATCAGTTTAATTCTTAGACCAGCCAAAAATACCTTGAAAGGTAAAGAAAAATTTTTCCTCCCCAATAACTCTGTAAAACATTTGCGTGCCCCACTTTCATCCCTGGTCTAAATGGATTGACCATACATAGGGCACGGCTGGGTCCAAGGATTTTTAAAAAGATTCCCATAACTGCTTAGTTCATGCTAAGCCACTAGACTACCTGGTCTGTAAAGTTTGTTAAAATATGGAAAGGGAGGACTTGAAATCATGCTTTCCTTTTGATGGGCCGTAACATAGGGAAAACCTGTGGAATATTCATCTTGAGCAGATGGAGTCAAAGCAGGAAGAGAAGCTTATATGAGACAGAAGATTTTTGAGTGCTTCCCATGCAAATACCCTAGAAAGTGTGCAAAGCTTGACTCAACTCTCAAAAAAAAAAAAAAAAGCCTCCTCAGTTACCCGGAAAAGCCTTCCCGAGCTCTTATCACCACAGCCCCACCAGAGTATGGCCCTGAGACTCTTTCCTGGCCTCAGCACCTTGATAAGAGCTGAAGAAGACCCTTAGAGAACAATATGCAGATAAAATGAACACAAAATACTGAGCTTTTCGCCCTCGTGTCAGCAAGCCCTCTTACTTAACTAGAGACCTCAACAGTTAAAACCAGAAATAGACAAGATTGCCTAACTCATGCTCTGATTAAAACCTATTGTTCTCATTTTCCCCTGCACTTTCTTGAGGCATGGATGAAGGTGTTTTGCAATGATCAAAACATTCCAACTGCCAAGCCAGAAAAGCCCTGACAGCAATGGAATGCCTAGGAGACCACTCCCCACACGTCCCCTTCCTGGCTCACGAATGTGAGCTGAACACACACTGACCCCCCCCCCCCCCAACAACCACGCGTTCTCTCCCAAACCTCTCTATAAACCTGTAGGGTTCATCTAGCAGGCAGAGAGGTGGGTTACTGCCACCTCCCCCTACTGCCAGGACCTGAAATCAATTTCTCCCTTTTTCTTTTCCAAGCCCTCATCTCTTGAGTTATTGGCTTCTCTTACTACGAGTTTATCCAAGTTTGCTTGGTAACAGTGCTGGCAAATCCAGCCAAGAGCTGCGCTTCTGATGTGTCCAGCCCCCTTGGGGTTCCCTGGGTCGGGGAAGTTGGCTGCGCAAGTGCCAGGGCTCACCCCTTCCTTTTCTGAGTTAGCAGCTGGAATAGATCATTCAGAAACACTAGGTAGTTCTATTTTTCACAATAAATGAGTAAGAGTCCTTCTTGGGTGCCTATGACACAGATACGGAGGCTACCACTGAATGAATGTTATTTCGTTCGATGTTGATAATTCTATAGATTAACTTATAGCCTAAGAACCCCTTTGTCAAAATCCTTCTGTTATCCTGTCCCTCAGGATCCTGTGTCTCCTGGGCTGGGTCTAAAGTAGTAACCATGGCTACAATGTTCCCAAAACTTAGAAAGAAACTGGAAAGACTCACCACAAAGCTTGAAAGCATTTTTGATGTAGCAGATCTTACAGAAGAGAAGGTTCAAACTCTCCTGGCAGGAGCTTTGAGCCTCATTAAGGGTGAGTGTTGATTCTTCCTGAGGCCAACCCGCCACACATCCTTGTCCCCCAGTCCGAAGAATTTTAGATTCCTCCAGAATTCCTCAGTTCTGTGATAGGCTAGCTTGGAATAGAAAAGAATTAATACGTGACATGAGGAAAGTATACCCACTAGTTTTATATTAGAGATAATTATCCAAAAATTAGTGGAGTATAAACAGAAGTCAGACAGAATAACTTTAGGAAAGTCTTCCTCTTTTTTGGGGGGTGGGGAACCAGTGACAGTGATTATGGAAGATGGATAATCTACACCATATTCATTTGAGACTAAAAACAGTGTTACTTTCAGCTTCTATTTTGAGGGCTCTCCTATGGATTTTGTACTTTTCCTTTAATCTTTTGGCACAAGATTGAAAACTGGGACTTTTAGCATCCTGATGAAGTGTTTCCCAGAACATGCGACGTTCAGAGCTAAAAGCAAGGCAGATCTAGACAAATCAGTTTGGTCACCCTAGTTGTCTTCCAGAAGCCCACACCACCTCTATCACTACCATCTTTTAGATCATGCTCTGGGTACCTGGAACCCCAGAATTCCTTGCACAAATGGACCTAAGCCTGCTTCGGCAACCTGCACAGTCCTCTCTCCTGGGTTTGCTCTTGATTGTGAATACCATTGGTATTCACTCTCCTAGGCCCACAATGAGTGTATGGGGAGAAGGGGGTTCTTAGCTATATGGCTGGGGTCTCTATGTATGAAGAAGTCCCTGGGACTATGCAACAGAGCAGGGCTGGGAAGAGTAAGGCCAGACCTGAGCCTGATTCTCTCCATGTCCCTGAGTTTGATAGGGAATTTTGAGGAGTCTGAGAATTTTGACTTGAATACGTGCTTCCAGGTCATTATGAAAGTACCTTTTTTTCTAGATAGTATGATAGAACATCTTTTATTTAATAGTTTGCTACTTCGGTTTATAATTTTTAAATATTTGTAGAAATAGTATGCAGATACCCATTTGTACTTTTACCCCAGGCCCTGGCAAACATTATGGATGGGAATTGCCTATCTCTGTCTTATGCTTGAATAGAAATTCTACAGGCAATTTTTCATGGTGGAGAATATTGAAGGCCCTGTGGGGGACATTCTCTAAAATTTTGTCTATGGACAGTTTCCCAAGGTTTCTGAAAGAATCCAAATGCAGCCCTCAGTAAGAAGCCAAGACTGACTATTGAATTCATTCAAGCAGCCATCCATGGGCACAGCACAATAAGATTTAAAACCTAACAAAAGGGAGGAAGCTAAATTTTAAGTTCCTCCAAGTTAAAAGCTTACAAGAATAATGGATCATAACCTCACACTATATAGTTAACTCTTCTCTAAACCCCATCCACTATATTGCTACTATTTTAAAACCCAGGGCATTGGAAAAACCGATGTCCTATGAGACGTCTACAACTCCCACATGTTGGCCCTATACTTAAACAGAACATAGGATATCCTTCCAGCTTGCTTCAACCATTCCTAGTAAAATTTCTCCTGCTTTCACCTGCCAATCCTTCATCCCGTCACAGACAGAAATACACAGTTTTCTTACACTTGGGTTTCTTATTTAACGTTGTCATTTGTTTATGCTGTCCACTATCGGGTGAGATGATTATTGCTATAAGAATCAAAAGAAAGCAGTCAGCCATCATCTCACTAGATGACTTCAAACTATCCCTGAACCCTTCATGAAGGAACATTCCTTCCTCCTTGGCTTATATGTATATTGAATTGAGACTTACTTTGTAAATTAAATATAGTGATGTTCTACACTTTGAACATGGTATATATGGACCAGATCTTCCTATCTGGACAAACTTCAGTCAAAAACTAACAATGACTAAGACACAAGCACCATCCAGCTTGGATTTGACCCTTGCAGAAGTCCCATCTGTTTGTGTTTGTTAATGAGATGAGAAATCAGCTTAGAGCACCTCCTGCCAAAACCAAAGTCAAATTTCCTATGTGGCCACTTTGATCCCTTAATACCTGTGTTCAAAATGAGCAGACGAGTCTACTGCTCTGTTGAGAACCTATCCCACCTTAATGCATATGTCAGCCCTGTTCATCCCATCGTTCCCAACTCAGGATCCCAACTCAGGTCTCTGTTGTTTCACCTGGCCAATGCATTATTTTTCCTCTCCAGTATATTCTCATTCCCAATACATTTTGACTCTTCTACCATGACCAATATCTTACATCATTTACACAGATGAGATTAATCTGGAAATTGCTCCGTCTGTTGTGGCCACTAAAGATGCTTTTCTTAAGGACTGTCTATTTCCTCTTGCCACTTACCAACCATAAAACAACTATATGACTTCAAGAATGGGGCCCCTGATTAGAAAAAGTCTATCATGAAAATAGCAGTTTGACTCCTTTACTCTGTTTACAACCTGTTTACACCCATACAGTCATCCCATAACTTTCATGTCCCTTCTACTAGTCAATATATTATCAGTTGGAGGGGACACCTGGGAAAGGAGAAGGAAAAGAACAAATTGGGACCACCTGTGTGCCTGGATTATCCAGTATAGCACCTTGTCATCACGTGTGCTCTCTGCTTGTAATGCAGGGAAGTTGGTCCAGAACCATCCTGACTTGACCAGGAATTGGATGCCTTCCACCCACCAGCAAATTAAACACATCAGCCTTCTCTTACGAAGTGGTAACCCGAAGTCTTAGTGTTAATATGTTTATTTTCTGGAGGGTCCAAAGATTTTCCCTGGGAGAGTAGTTTCCAAACTTTAGTATATACGAGGACTACTTGAAGGGGTTGTTAAAACACAGATTTCTGGGACACATCTTCAATTTTTCATTTAGTAGGTCCAAAGTGGGCCCTAAGGATCTACATTTCTAAGTTCCCAGATGCTGATGCTGTAGACCTCGTGACCACACTTTGACAGCCATCGCCCTAGAGGAAAGCAGACGTTATTACTTTGTCAAGACCTTGCTCTAAAAACACATTCCTCAACATAGACCCAGATTAAGTTTCCAATTATATGGGATAAGTTTTCCAGTTTTTATGTAAAGCTTTAAACATTAAATTCTAACCACAAAATCCATACGCTTGAATTGCTTTGGGTGAGACAGAGAACAAAAATTATGACATTAAGCAAGACTTTGGTAGACTTTTCAATGAGGACCTTAAATGGTCTGAGGCCTCACCAATTATCATAATGAATATGTGGTTCTGCAATCAGAGAGCTCAGCCCATATGACATTGTAAGTGGATGGCCTAGGATGGTTCCAACGTACATTCTAGTTGTTTTCCGCTAACAGCAGTTGGCAAACTCTGGCCCACTGGTCAAATCTGGCCTGCCACCTGTTTTTGTATGGCCTGCAAACTAAGAATGGTTTTTACATTTTAAATGGTTGAAAGAAAAAAAAAAAGACAGCTATTTCATTAAATGTGAGAACTATATGAAATTCAAATTTTATTGTCCATAAAGTTTTATTGGAACACAGCCATGTCCATTGTTTTTGTATTGTCTTTGGCAAGTTGCAAAGTTGTAACAGGGATAGTAGGACCCACAAAGCCTAAAATATTTACTCTCTGATTCTTTAGAAAAGACATTTGCTGACACCTACTCTAGAGGGTAAGGGAGTTACCTTGTAGCATCCACTGAGTGAAGATTATGTGAAACTGACAAAGAGATAGTAGAGAACTCTTTGGAGATCCAGGTCATATGACCTCAGGACTTGAGACATAGATTAGAAAACGCTGAATTTCCTTATTCCCATAGAATTATTACCTGTTTTTACTTTACTTCCTGTCACTGTTGGCTATGTTTGCTAGAAAGACATTTCCTCCTGCCCTCTTGCCACATTCCTCATTTCTTCGTGTCTCTGAGTTCCCATTGCTCTGCATCATCTGTGCCCAATACCCCCAGTGAACAGTCTTGTGATCAGTTCCCTAGCCCCAGCAGATGCACTGGGAAACAAGTCAGTGATGGGCTTGTGTGTATGGCCTCCTTAGTGATGGTGAGTCTTCTCTTTCTGGCCTTACTATAAATATTTCCTTTTGGAACAATTCCATGGGTTGGGTGAAGCCCTCTAGATAGAAATACAGGTGGAACGATGCCAGGCAAGGTGCTGCATATCCATCAGTATGGTCACACACAGGCCCTGCAATTCTCCACAAGAGGGACAGATAACCGTTAGGCCTCACAATTTCCTATGACTGATCGTTAATGGAACATATTGGATCATAGTAAATTCCCCAAAGATACAATCATTCAGCAAAACAGATTTTTTTGAAAAATCTTTTCAAATGCTTTTTGAAATGCTATTTCGTGATGACAGAGTCTGAAGGATGACTGACAAGTTGGAACACTCTTTCCAACTAAACAGTTCAAAAATACTTGATTGAAAATATGAAGCTTCCGTTGATAAGGCTATAAGTGCTTCTACTTAAATATTTTATTAAAATGTGTGCTCTCATGGCCAGGAAAAATGTGGGAATTTATTTGTTTAAAACTAAAAATTATGAATTAAACTGCTTGAAAAACAAGAATTCTATTTTCCATCATAGTCTTAAGCTCAAAAACTTTTAACTTGTTGCTAAGAGAACACAAGCCTAGGAATAAAAAGTCCTGGTTCTAGAAACAGCAAGAATGTGGAGGTATTTGTTTGTTTTAAGGACTCTTGTGACTTTTAGAATCTTGTATTTCTAAAACTTTTTTTTAAATATAGAAACGTTTGTATAATATCCCTTTAAACTTCAAAAGGTGGTTAAAAAACAATTACATAATGAGAATGGGAAATTTAACATTTTACTCTAATATTAAAAATGTGATTTGTTGTTTTTCTCCATAGAGAAAGGAGTAATTGCTTTATGCAAATGTAACATAATGTGGGATTTCAGTTGAAATGCATTGTAATTGTGTTATGCTAGCTACAATTATAAAAAATGGCACCTTTTGTGAATTGGTGCTAGTAAAACCTTTAGTAGAATCTAAAAAAATATGCATCTAGAGAAATGTTTCCACTTGAACATTTTGGATAAATTTTATTTTGTTTGAATAGGTGATATGGTTTCATGGTTCAATCAAATCAAAACAACACAAAAAAGTATGCACTAGATGTTTACGCTTACCTGTGTTCCAGCCACTCCATCCAGCTAGTTCCCCATAGGGCAACTATTTACATTAATTTTTCGTTTATCGTCCTAGTGTTTGTCTTTGCAATATAAGCAAGTATGAGTATTTATTCTTATTTCCCTGCTTTCTCTCATAAAAAAGTAGCATAATAAAGACACTGTTAAATACTTTGCTTTCTTCACTTACTGTACCACTTGTAGGTCTTTTTTTATTTTTGTACATAGAGAGCCTCTACATTCTTTTTTGTTTAGCTGTATAGTACTCTTTTGCATGGCTTTGCCATGATCTATTTGCCTGATCTCTTACTGCTGGACCCTACTTGTTTCCAATCTTTTGTTCTTGTGCCCTTCAGGAATGTTTTCAAGTTTTCCTTGATAGGTTTTGTACATCTCCTGTTAAACAACTGCTTTTGGTTTATATGCAGTTCTTTATCTTGTTCTGAGTAAAATTTTACAGTGTAGTATCTGTCACTTTTTTCTAATATTTGTTTATCTTACAATGTATTTTATCTGGTTAAACTCAGTTATATTTTCTATTATGCTTTTTTTAATTGAAACATAATTGACACATAATTTGTATTAGTTTCAGGTGTACAACATAAGGACTCAATATTTATATATATAGTAAAATGATCACCACAGTAAGTCTAGTTAACATCTGTTACCATACATACATTTTTTTCTTGTGATGAGAACCTTTAAGATCTACTCTCTTAGAAACTTTCAAATATGCAATACAGTATTATTAACTGTAGTCACCATGATATACATTATATCCCCATGACTTATTTTATAATTGGAAATTTGTACCTTTTGACCACCTTCATCCATTTCTCCCACCCTCCACCCCTTGCCTCTAGCGACTATCAATCTGTTCTCTGTATTTATGAGCTTGGTATTTTTTCCCCCTAGATTCCACATATAAGTGAGATCATAGGGTATTTATCTTTCTCTGTTTGACTTATTTTGCTTAGCATAAAGCCCTCAAGGTCCACCCAAATGTTATCGCAAATGGCAAGATTTCCTTCTTTTTTATGGCTAAACAATATTCCAGTGTGTGTGTGTGTGTGTGTGTGTGTGTGTGTGTGTGTGTATAACATTTTCTTTATCCATTCATCCATTGATGGACACTTAGGTTGCTTCCATATCATGGCTAATGTAAATAATGCTGCAATAAACTTGAGGGTGCACATATCTTCTTAAGTTAGTGTTTTTACTTTTTTCAGATAAATACCCCAAAGTGAAATTGCTGAATCATGTGGTAGTTCTATTATTAATTTTTTGAGGAACCTCCATACTGTTCTCCACAGTGGCTGCACCAATTTGCATTCCCACCAATAGTGCACAAGGGTTCCCTTTTTTCCATATCCTTGCCAACACTTGTTATCTCTTGGCTTCTTGATAATAGCCATTCCAACAGGAGTGAGGTGATGTCTCATTGTGGTTTGGTTAGAATTTCTCTGATGCTTAGTGATATTGAGCATCTTTTCATATACTCGTTGGCCATCTATGTGTCTTATTTGGAAAAAAAAAATATCTATTTAGATCTTCTGCCCTTTTAAAAATCATATTGTTTAGTTTTCCGCTATTGAGTTGTATAAGTTCCTTATGTATTTTGGATATTAACCTCTTATAAGATATATGATTTTCAAATATTTTCTCCCATTTGGAAGGTTGCTTTCTTTTTATTAATGGTTCCCTTTGCTGTGCAGAAGCTTTTTAGTTTGATGTAGTTCCACTTGTTTATTTTTATTTTTGTTGCCTTTATAAACGGAGCTGGGTCAACATACCTGAATCATGTCTGTGGAATCTGAAACAGCTCAAGGGCTTTGTTCCAGGCCTTTCCAGCCATAGCGCAGGGCCATTCTGCTCACCCAGGAACCTATCCAGTGGTCAGTCAGCAGTCTTCCCAGGAATCTGATGGGAGCCATTCCCACCATGCATATGGTAATAGGCTTGCTGACTGAGGACCCTGCATGGAAATTCTTGTACTAGAGCCACCAACTGAACAAAGTACTGGAAACAGTGCCATCCATCCAGGGACTAGATAGGATCCATGCCCACTTGAGCCCCTGGTAACAAGCTGGCCTATTGTGGACTCCAATGTAGACCAAGCAACAGCTGTATAACTGGCTCCAACCCACACAACTACGATTCCAGAGGTGATCCTATCAGCCCAGGGAACAGACAGGAGAAGGTCTTTACCTGATTAAACCAGTCTATAAAGAATGGAAGACATGTTTGTTCCTTCAAAGGTACAGACACCAATGCAAGGCTACATGGATCACAAAGAATCACCAAATATAATACCACCAAGTGAAAGTAATAAAGCTTCAGTAACTGACCCCAAAGAAGTAGAGATCTATGGTTTACCTGGCAATTCAAAATAATTATCTTAACGAAACTGAATGAAATGCAAGAGAACACAGACCGACAACTAAACAAAATCAGAAAAACAATGCATGATGAAAATGAGAAGTTCAGTAAAGAAAATAGAAGCCATACAAAAGACCCAAACAGAAATCCTAGAACTGAAGAATAAAATAACAGAACTGAAAAGTTCAGTAAAGAGTTTCGACTCCAGATAATCATAGAGAAGAAAGAATCAGTGAACTCAAATACAGATCATTTGAAAATAACCACTTAGAGGAACGAAAAGAAAAAAGAATTTAAAAAAAGTAAAGAAGGTCTATGTAAATTACAGGACACATCAAGCAAATAAACATGTATATCATGGGAGTCCCAGAAGAAGTAGAGAGAGAAAAGGGGGCAGAAGGTTTATTTAAAGAAATAGTAGCTGAAAACTTCCCAAATCTTGGGAGAGATGTGGACATTCATGTACAAGAAGTTCAAAGGACCCCAAACATGATCATCACAAAGACTACTATGAGAGCCATTATAATCATAATGTTAAAAGTCAAAGACAAGCAAGAATTCTGAAAGCAGCAAGAGAAAAACAATTCATCATATGCAAGGGAATCCCCACTCCCAATAAGGTTATCAGTGGATTTCTCTGTGAAATTCTGCAGGCCAGGAAGGAGTGGGATGATAAATTCAAAGTTCCGAAAGGAAGAAAAAAAAAAAAAGCAACAAAAACCCTGCCAATGAAGAATACTGCACTGGGAAAAACTGTCCCTGAGAAATGAAGGAGAAATAGATATTCCCAGAGAAACAGAAGCTAAGGGAGTTCATCACCACAGGACTTGCCTTACAAGAAATGCTAAAGGGAGTTCTTCAGGTTGAAATGAAAGGACACTAGTAACAACATGAAAGCACATAAAAGTAAAAAAATTCATTGGTAAAGGTAAATATATAGTCAAATTCAGAATACCCTAATACTGTAATGGTGGTGTGTAAGTCACTTTATTTCTAGTATAAAAGTTAAAAAATGATAATATTAAAAATAATTACAGGGCGCCTGGGTGGCTCAGTCGTTAAGCGTCTGCCTTCGGCTCAGGTCATGATCCCAGGGTCCTGGGATCGAGTCCCACATCGGGCTCCCTGCTCTGCGGGAAGCCTGCTTCTCCCTCTCCCACTCCCCCTGCTTGTGTTCCTGTTCTCGCTATGTCTCTCTCTGTCAAAAAAATAAAATCTTTAAAAAAAAAAAATAAAAATAAAAATAAAAAATAAAAATAATTACAGGTACAATAAGTTGATATTGAGTGCACAGTATAAAAATATGTAAAGTGTGACAATAATAGCATAGCATGTTGCAGGAAGGGAAAGTAAAAGTCTAGAGTTTTTGGATGCAATTGAAGGTAAGTTGTTGTCAGTTTAAAATAGATTGTTAATGTTTATGTAAGTCTCATGGTAACCATAAAGAAAAGTTCTATAGTAGATTAAAAAAGATAAAGAAAGAATAAAGCATACCTCTGTAAAAAATGTATCACAAAGGAAGACAGTAAGAGAGAAAGGGAATAAAAAACAATCTGAAAACAATGAGCAAAATGACAATAGTATGTTCTTACCCATCAATAATTACTTTACGTTAAATAAACTAAATTTCCCAATCAAAAGACAATAGCTAAAAGGATAAAAATACCAAGATGCAACAATATGCTGCCTACAAGAGAGTCATGCTTGTTTGAACAAAACATGTAAGCTGAAAGTGAAGAGATGGGTAAAAGGTCTTCCATGAAAATGGTAACCAACGGAGAGCAGGAGTAGTTATATCAGATAAGATAAACTTTTAGTCAAAATTGATCACAAGAGACAAAGAAGACCACTATGTAGAGGTAAAGGGGTCAATTCATCAAGAAGATACAACAATTGTAAATATATCTGCACCCAACATTGGACCATCTATTTAAAGCAAATATTAAAAGAAGTAAAAGAAAAAATAGATAGCAATACACTAGTAATAGGGGACTTCGATGATCTACTGTTGACATTGATCATTCAGACAGAAAACTATTCAGGAAATAGTGGTCTTGAATAATATTATAGACCCAATGGACCTAATAGACATACAGAACATTCCATCCAATAGCACCAGAATACACATTCTTCTCAAACACACATGGAATATTAGCCTGCATAGATCATATGTTGGGCCATGAAGAAACCCTAAACAAATTTAAGAAGACTGAAATAATATCCAGTATTTTTCCAACCACGATGGTATGAAACTAGGAATTAGCAGCAGGAGGAAAACCGGAAAGTTCACAAATATGTGGAAATTAAACCACACACTACTGAATAACCAATGGGTCAAAGAAGAAATCAAAGGGAAATCAGAAAGTATCTTCAGACAAAGGAAAATGAAAATACAGCATACTGAAACTTACAGGATGTAGCCAAAAGCAGTTCTAATAAGAACATCTATAGTGATAAATGCCTACATTAAGAAAAAAGAAATATTTCAAATAAATAACATTTTTATATCTCAAGGAACTGGAAGAAGAAGAGCAAGGTAAACCCAAAGTTAGCAGGAGGAAGGAAATGATAAAGATTATAGTACAAATAAATAAAACAGAAATTAGAAAATAGAAAAAAATCAATGAAACTAAGAGTTGGTTTTAGAAAAGATAAACAAAATTGTTATACCTTTAGCTAGACTAACCAAGAAAAAAAAAAGAGGACTCAAATAAACAAATGAAAGAAGAAACATTATAACTGACACCACAAAAATACAAAAAATTACCTAGCAGAGATTGGATAACCTAGCATAAATGGAAAAATTCCTAGAAACATACAACCTAACAAGACTGAATCAGGAAGACATAGAAAATCTGAACAGATGAATAATGAATAAGGAGTTTGGATTAACAGTCAAACATTTCCCAACAAACAAAAGCCCAGGACCAGATGATTTCACCAGTGAATTCTACCAAATTTTAAAGAAGAATTGATGTAAATCCTTTTTAAACTCTTCCAAAAAATTAAAGAGGACAGAACACTCCCAAATTCATTTTATGAGGCCAGCATTACCCTGATATCAAATCCAGATTAAGGACTACAAGAAAAGAAAATTATAGGCCAATATACCTAATGGATATAGAAACAAATATTCTGAACAAAATTCTAGCAAGCTACATTGACTCCACTTTAAAAGGATCATATATCGTGATCAATTGGTATCTATCTTTGGGATACAAAGGTAGTTTAACATATGCAAATGAATAAATATGATATACCACACATTAATAGAATAAGGGATAAAAATCATATTATCCTCTCAGGAGATGTAGAAAAGCGTTTGACAAAATTCAACACCACTTCATGATAAAAAAGTTTTCAACACATTGGGTATAGAGGACTGTAATAAAACATAATAAAGGCCTATATGACAAGCCCTTAGCTAACATCATACTCAACTCTAGAAGTCCTAGCCTAGTCCCAATTAGGCAAGAAGAAATAAAAGGCATCCAAACTGGAAGGGAAGAAGTAAAACTATTTGTGTTTGCAGATGACATGATCTTATACAGAGATAATTTTAAAAATTACACACACAGACTGTTAGAATAAAAGAATTCAGTAAAGTTTCAGGCTAGAAAAATCAACATACAGCAATCAGTTGCATTTCTATATACTAACAACAAAATATTTGATAGAAAAAACAAAGAAAACAACTTCATTTGCAATAGCATTAAAGACAATGAAATACTTAGGAACAAATTTAACCAAGGAGGTCAGAGACCTGTACACTGAAAGCTATAAGACATTGATAAAAGAAATTGAGGAAGACACAAATAATTAGAAAGATATTCCATGTTCATCAATTGGAAGAATTAATATCGTTAAATATCCACACTACCCAAAGCCATCTGTAGATTCAATGCAATCACTATCAACAATTCAATGGCATTTTTCAAAGAAATAGAAAAAACAATCCTAAAATTTGTATGGAGCCATAAAAGACCCAAAATAGACTAAACAATCTTGAGAAAGAAGAACAAAGCTAGAGGCATCACACTCCCTGATCTCAAACTCTACGCTATAGCTATATTATCAAAACAGTAGAGTACTGGCATAAAAACAGGCACACAGATCAATGAAATACAACAGAGAGCCCAGAAATAAACACATGCATGTAGTCAAAAATATTTATATATTTTAGGATCCCCACAAATCACCTAGACCAGGTTCCCATTTAATGGGACAAATTTTCCAACATGTAAGTATGGCCTAAATCATCAAATTCCAACCACAGACATCAGCCTCTGGAAATGTGGTGGACTAAGGGTGCAAAGCAACCATACTAATGAAAACTACCAGAAATGCTGTACAAAATGCAGTTTTAAAATCTTCTTGAAAGCACTGAAGAGATGACAAGGGTGCATATAATTTTTAGGCCAAAATCTAAGTGAGAGGAAAATTATGGATGGCAGCTCAGAGAGACAGAGAGATGGAAAATATGAAAAAGCAATGAAGAGACAAGGAGAATAGAGTGAGAAGGTCTAACTCACATGAATTGGAGTTTCAGAAATAGAAGAGAGAGAGAATGGGACAGAGGCAATGTTATGAGATTTTTATTTATTGATTTTTTAGAATATTGCCCAGGGGCTATTGGGTGACTCAGTAGGCTGAACATCTGATTCTTGACTTTGGCTCAGGTCATGATCTCAGGGTTGTGAGATCGAGCCCCATGTCAGGCTCCATACTCAGCCGGAGTCTGCTTGGGATTCTCTCTCTCCCTCTGCCCCTCCCCCCACTCACGTGGGCATACTCTCTCTCTTAAGGAAAAAAAGAAAAAGAATATTGCCCAAATCCTCAGATTTAGGAGTATCAGAAACTCCAAGAAAGATTACAAAGAAAAGAAATCCACAACTATAGAAAACTAATGGCAAAGAGAGTATCTTAAAAGTAGATGGAGAGAAAAGACAGACCACCACCAAAGGAGTTGCTATTAGACTGACACCTGACTTCCAAACACCAAGCATGGAAGCCAGAAAACCATATCCTCAATGTGGTTCAAGAAAACAACTGTCAACTTAGAATCCTGCACCCAGTGAAAATATCTTTCAAGAATGAGGACAAAGTTGGGGCGCCTGGGTGGCTCAGTCGGTTAAGCGGCTGCCTTCGGCTCAGGTCATGATCCTGGGGTCCTGGGATCGAGCCCCACGTCCGGCTCCCTGCTCAGCAGAGAGCCTGCTTCTCCCTCTCCCTCTGCCTGCCTCTCTGCCTACTTGTGCTCTCTCTCTATCTCTCTGTCAAATAAATAAATAAAATCTTTAAAAAAAAAAAAAAAAGAATGAGGACAAAGTCAAGAGGTGCTTTCGGGCATCCACTGTAGGAGTAGTCGGGATTGTAAGGAAGTCCCAGTGAAGTGTACAGGGATTCAGGTCAAGTATCTCAGGTCTCGTGTTATGGGTTCAGAGCCCCATTTGGGTTTTCCTATGGCCCATATGACTCTCAACAGTCTTTGCTTGTGTTTTAGCTTGTTACTGCTTGTCAGGAAAAACTGTTCTCTCCCTGCCCTGCAACTCCTTGACTGGATAGTTACTGTGTGACATTTTCCTGTGTCATTCACAGAGAGCACTGTAAGCTTGGTATAGTAAGATGGAGACACGACATTCTGCAGAAGAGATCTATTCTCTCACTTCGTCCCTCAACAATAAAGCTGCATGTCACATACTGCTGGTTAGACCTTGGGAAACAAAAACCTTAAGTTTTAGTTGTCCTGAACAAATAAGGTGACCTGTTTTAAAAGTCAGTTATGAGTATGCTTTACAAATGGCTGTCTAGAAATCGCTAACCCAGGCTCTGTTTTAAAAGAACAGCAGAGATTATATTGCCATGTTGGCATATTTTGCCATGATCGGTTTGCTTCTTAATTTAATGGACCTAAAAGAATCCATTGTTCATTTTGATAGATTTAAATTGTACGCCTAGGAAGATCAGTTAAGGAACTGGGTGTTATACAATGTGTTGCATGTTTTTCCTTCATTTGTTCCTGTCTGAGGCTTTTGGGTAAATAATAAAGACTTCCTCAAAGCCTGGAGTCTGAGGTCTTATTTTCTTCAATAATTTATTAAAATTATTCTTGAGCAGAGTAGTTTAATAAGCCTATGATGTAGTAGCTAAGACCCCAAGGTATTCTTCAAGGGGAAAGAAAAACCCCATAATCTGTCAACTGTCTTCAAAGGAAGGTGAGTTTTTTAGCTAGAGGGACCCTCATTTTGTTGAGCACCCTGACAATGTTGTTGAGGTGAACGCTCAGTGTAGTTGAGTCGGGTGAGTCAGGTGAGGGATTTGAAGTTGGGATGAGTGCATATAAGAATTTGGGAGTTAAAGAGCACACCCAGTGAGGATGAAGATATATACTGAGAAAAAAAATAAAATAAAACATCTTCGGAGAACGTATCTATCTTCCTAGGGTGAGGGTTCTTAGCCTACTCTGTGCCCTGTACTTCTTGGCAGTCTGGTGAAGACTATAGGTTTCTTTAAATGCATAAAATGAAATATATAGAATTACAAAGGAAACCAATTATATATGAAATCTAATTATCAAAATATAAAAAAGGAAACAAATTTGAGGTATTGTAACATATGTGCTTTGTTACTTACACTTTACATAAAAAAGCAGGGGGTCTAATAACCGCCATGGATTTTGAAGTAACCGTGAGCGTAGGATATTTTTCCAGATACAATAATTGTAACGTGATATGAAAATGCCTGTGATTTCTGTTAGGGCAGGACTAAAGTCATAGGTACGGCCAACACTGTTGCCTATATTCAGAACGGAAGGAAATGCTTAACTTCATTTTTTTTTTTTTTTTTGTCCAACCAAGGACACAGATCCTGGACAAGAACTCTGCTCTAGGGTGATGTAAATTTCCTCCTTCCTCAGGTATTCTCTAGCAACGATGACACTGGAATGCATTGCTTCCATGTGAGTAGATTCTCTTCGGAGGCATCAAGGACAAAGAAGCAGGATGGGGCCCCATCTCCAGTCCCAAGGCACTTACCAAGTGCTCAGTGACCCGGCTCTGCCCTGCTGAGGGTGGAGACGTGACCTCTGCCTGTCATCTTGTGCATACATAATGCAGGTGACTAGGACGAACACACAGTGAATATCCGCTTATACAAGAAAGCACTTAAGCACCAGAAAATAAGTAGATTAAATATTTCCCTAAGGTACATTAAGAGCCGCTATTAGGAAGGCTGAAAAGGTTTTGTGATTCCTTCCACCTCCTCATATCTGCACAGCACTTTTAACTTCTCAAAGCTTTTTGTCCATCTAGTATCTAATTTGTTTTTTGCAACCACCCTGGGGTTAGCTGTGCTTTTTTTTTTTTAACCTGTTCTCCTAAAAATATATATATTTAAAACACAATTTGCCAGAATCTGAGCAAAAAGTCACAATGATAAATAAGCAATGATATTTCTGAGAATACAACGATTTCAACCTCAGAGGGAAAATTTAAATGAAATGAAATATTTAACATAAATAATCTCCCTCTCCTGCTAAAGAGGGTTGTGGTTCGAGGCCCACACTGGGTGTAGAGATGACTAAAATAAATAAACTTAAAAATGGTGTTAAACCCTTACATACCCTCTGAGCCCACACATGCCTAGCCTCCCCCAATATGAAAATTCCCCACCAGAGTGGTATGTTTGTCACAACTGATGAGCCTACGTTGAAATATCTAATCACTCAAAGTCCATAGTTTATATTAGGGCTGACTCTTGTACTTTCTATGGATTTGGACAAATGTTTAATGGCATGTACCCATCATTTACACTGCCCTAAAAATCCTCTCCAGCACAGCTTATTGAATCATACCCCTGGTATTTTTATTTGTCAGGCTCATAAATAATACTGTAATGGTCATCCTTATAGATAACTCTTGACTCACATACTTGTTTATTTTTCAGTTCTCTTAAGTGCCGAGCTGTGGGCTTTCATACCCTTTACCTGAAACACTTCCCTGTCTCCAGGCTCTCTAATTTGTTAAGTTCTATATATTCCTTTGCATCTAAGCTTAAAATGTCACTTCCCCTGGGGAGCTTTCATGACCCCAAGGCTAAGTTAGACTTCCTGGTTATATACCTTGGTAGCATTTATATTGTTCTTTCATAGCACTAGCACATCTATATCTGTCTGGTTCTTTCTCTACGAGGCCCCCTGACTTAGAATAGTGTCTGGTCCCCTGGAGGTGTCCAAGAATTTGCTAATTGGATTCATACAGATATCAATGTTTCTAAGCTGGGTTTTTAGATATCTTTTCATCTTTCTTTTTTTTTTTTTTTTAAAGATTTTATTTATTTATTCATGAGAGACACACAGAGAGAGAGAGAGAGAGAGAGAAGCAGAGGGAGAAGCAGGCTCCCAAGGAGCAGGGAGCCCAATGCGGGACTCGATCCCAGGACCCTGGGATCATGACCTGAGCCGAAGGCAGACGCTTAACCATCTGAGCCACCCAGGCGCCCCTCTTTTCATCTTTCATAGAAAGTTTTAGAAGACTGACTGAGCTTCCAGTTCACCCACAGTCCAAAGGCTACAATACACACGTTGCAGATAATGAAGTTAAGAGTGGAGTCGGATCATTCCAAGTGCTGATGAACTGTGCATGACTAGTGGCCACAGTTAGCTCCATCAAAGCTCAGGAAGCATACTTTGGTTTCCCCAGAAGACAAGTTTATCTGTACTAGAAGAAAACCTGTATTTCCTTCCATCCATCCATCCATACATCCATCTTATATAAAGTATATATTATTCTTTGGTTCAACAAACATTTACTGAATGTCTGCCATGCTCCAGGCATAATTCAAATTTCAGTGAAAATGGTAGAAAACATCTCTTTCCTCTTGGAGCATGTAATTCATCTGTTATATGGAAAACATTGTGTCATCAATTTAGAGACTATCCATGGAGATAAAGTCATGGTCCTTGCCCCACAAAACTTACAGTCTACTGATGAGTTATAGTAAACACACAAACAGCGTAACACAAGTAGAAGGTCTGAGAACTGGAGACTAAGAATCACGGAGAGTATTGTATTATCTCCTTTTATGGTTTCTGAAAGAGTTTCCATGTCTGTACATAATTTCAACTCTTGATCCAACTCTTGGGACATCACTCAAGTTGATCCATACCCCCAGTTTCATGGTTGATTGATCCAGGGAAGGAACCCGGCCAAGCTTGACCAATCTGCTTCCTTCGCTGAAATATTTCAAACTAAAACTGAGAGTTTTTGTTTTTTTTCTAAGAGCTTTCATTTTAGGAGGGAAAGTTGCAGTGAGCTTTAGGCAGCGTATTTCTTGCCATTTGGAGAAAAATGGGTTGCCGTGAAAGAAGGGACCTAAATGAAGAGAGATTCAGGAAGTGGAGTCTGGTGGCCTTTTATCCCAGGGTTCTCTAGTTGTTCAGAGAGCCTAGCCGTAACTTCTTCCTTCGCTTGTACTATTTGTCCAAGACTTCCTTGTATTTCAACAGCCAACATACTCACCACTGGTATTTATTAGTTTGGGTTGGGTGTGTGTGACTTGTAACTAAATAATCCTTGTGAAGGCTTTGCAGAGGAGGTGAAATCTGAGCTGAGTTTTAAACAATGAAAAGGACTTAGGTGTTTCAAGTTTTGGCTTTTGCCTCAAGGCTGAGCTACTAAAGAAAATGAGTCAAATCACATTTCAATGATCATTTTGTACTTAACAAAAATACCTTTTTCCTGAAGGGTTGAAATAACCTTTCCCCTGAAAATATTAAAAACAGAAAATTTCAAATAATTGAGAAAAATTTAATGTTTCTCCCCTATCTCTACAAAAACCCACCCTCCAGAAATAACCACTACTAACAATTTGGGATGATCATCTAACACATATTCAATGTAATCTGCTCTTTCCTTACTATGGGCATCTTTTAAAACATTTCTGGGTTTTTTTTTCTTTTTTTTTTTTTAAGATTTTTATTTATTTATTTGACAGAGAGAGACACAGCGAGAGAGGGAACACAAGCAGGGGGAGTGGGAGAGGGAGAAGCAGGCTTCCCGCGGAGCAGGGAGCCCGATGCAGGGCTCGATTCCAGGACCCTGGGATCATGACCTGAGCCGAAGGCAGACGCTTAACGACTGAGCCACCCAGGTGCCCTAAAACATTTCTGTTTTAAAAACCTTTTTATTTGGAGGTAATTTCATATTAACAAGAATTTGAAAAATTGAAACAATACTATGAAAGGACAACTCACCTAGATTTACCTTATCTCATTAGCTTTATCATTCATTCTCTCTCTTTTTATCATTTGAAGGCCTTTATCTCTAAATTCTTGAAGGTGTATATTCTAAGAATAAGGATATTCTCTTATATCACTGTGGTACAGTTGTCAACTTCATAAATTTATACTGCTACTTTAATCTACTGTCTACAAATGAGTTTGGTCAGTTGTTTGAATGATGTCTTTTACAGCACTCTTCCTTCCAGTTCAGGATTCCATCTAAGGTCAGGTATTATATTTACTTGTCACGTCCCTCCAACTTTCTTTAATATGAAACTTTATCACAGTCTTTGTATTTTATGACATTACCTTTTGTTTTTGGTTTTTTTTTAAATAGAAATTTCCTCATTTTGGTTTCACCCGATATTTCCTTGTGATTAGGTCAAGGTTATGCATTCTCTGCCAGAATACTGCATAGGTGAGATTATTGTCTTTGCAGGGTATTAATTACATCGAGAGGTATAATTTACATGCAGAAAAATGCATGAATCATAAGTGTATATTTTGGTGACTTTTTGGCATATTCATATACCCACATAACCAACAAAATCAGAATCTAGAATATTTCCATCCACTCAAGAAGTTTTCTTGTGCCCCTTGCCAGTCAATGCCTACTCCTACTCCCCAGACCAAGGGAAACATTATTCTTCCTTCTGTCATTGAATATTACTCTTCTATGTCTTTGGATTGCATATAAATGGAATAGTGCAGTCAGTATTCTTTTATGTCTTACTTCCTTCATTTAACATAATTTTTTGAGATTCTTCCATGTTGGATACATCAATAGTCCATTCTTTTTTTTTTAATTGTCATTGAGTATTTCATTGTATGAATTTCTCACAATTTGTTTATTCATTTTCTTGTTGATGGGCAGTATTTTTAGTTTTCAGCCTTTATGAATAAAATTGTAATGAAAAACCATTTACGAGCCTTTTGTGGATATATAGTTTTATATATCTTGGGTAATTAGCTTGCAGTAGAATTGCTGGGCCATAGAGAAAGATTATGCTTACATTTTTTAGGAAGTGCTAGTTTTCTAAAGTGGTTTACATTTTACACTCATACCAGCTGTTTATGGAGAATTCCAGTTGCTCCACATCCTCACCAATGCTTGCAGTTGTCACCTTTTCATTTTAGCTCATCCTGGGGGTTGTACAGTAAT
Source organism: Phoca vitulina (assembly GCF_004348235.1). Classification (NCBI taxonomy): domain Eukaryota; kingdom Metazoa; phylum Chordata; class Mammalia; order Carnivora; family Phocidae; genus Phoca; species Phoca vitulina. The sequence goes on from NW_022589704.1 coordinate 93,742,291, forward strand.
ATCTCCGTGGTTTTCTGTGGCATTTCCCTGATGACTAATTATTTTAAGCACTTTTTCACATGCTTTTTGGTCATCCAGGTATCTACTTTTGTGAAATGCCTTCTCAATTCTTTTGCCTATTTCTTAATTGGGGAGCTTTACCTATTGATTTCTAGGCCCTCTTTACATATTCTGGATACAAGTTATGTCAGATATATACAGTGAATATTTTCTCCCAGCCTGTGGCTTACTTTTCAATTCTCTTAATGGTGTTTTGTCATGAACAAAAGGTTTTTGTTTTGATCAAGTCCAATTTGTCACTTTTTAAAAATAATCTTAGCTTTCACAGTTCATATATCTACCTGACATTAATTTTTGCACATGGTGAGAGATAGAGGCTAAGGCGCCCTCTGTGTATGTTATAAGCCCTTGCCCCTAGCAGGACTCTGGCTGCCAAGCACTTCCGCTCTCTGTTCTCCAGTCCAGCTCCAACTTGCCTCACTGCTGTGACTGCAGACCCAGCAAAAATGACACAGGGACAACTGGTGCACGTGGAGAACTAGTTCTGCATTCAAAGCTCTTACAGATTGCAATATCTCTTGCCAGCCGCGAAGTTGTTCTAAGCTTCACTGGTTTCTCCTTATCCCTGTAAAGTCTCTGTATCCACCATACACTGGATTCTCCACAGATTTGTGCCAAGGCTCACAGAGAGACACGCTGGTCTCTTCTCCCTCAGGAGGTCTCACCCTTTGCTGGCACTTTGTTCCTTTCGACGTCTTTGCTTCTGCAACTCTCTAATGTTATTTAAAACTACACTCTTTGGAAGTCACATTCTCTTTTTTCTAGTTGTTACGGTGAGTGTTAGGATCCATAGCAATTGTCTACATCAGAACAGGAAGCTGGAAACCTGGTCACATGACTTTCAACTAATACCGACATGATAATTCTCAGTTCTCTCTTTTGCTAAGGAATCCCAGACCTTTATCTCTAGTTATTCTAATGTTCTATAAGCCTCTTAAATTTACATATCTTACATGGAACTCATAATCTTTTTTTTTTCCACAAACGGGTTCCTACCTGGAATTTCTTGTCTTGGTGAATTCCATTCCCATCAACCCAGTCACCCAATATCAAGACGGTTGACTCCTCCTTCTCTCTTACCACCACATCACCGGGTTACTGATTTCACTGGAGTCTCCCACATTCTGTTCCTTTGATTCTCCTCCTACTGCTCTACCCTAGGCCTTCATGATCATTGTCCAAAGCTATTAGAATCACCTCCTAACTGAATTCTAGTCTCTGTCTCTCCACCTCTCTTCCTCTACACACACACACACACACACACACACACACACACACACACAATCTTCTTGACTACTTTAAGACTGATCTTTCAAAAAATATTATCTTTTTGAATACTCAAACATGATTGAGTCATTCCAAGACTTACCAATTCCTGATAGCTCTCTTAATTTCCACAGAACACACTATAAATTACTTAGAATTCAGTCCCTTATAACCTAGTCTAAACCTATCTTTCTAGTCACATGTGCAGTCATTCTCACTTGGATGCTTAGGGGCGCCATGCACACGGTATTTAATATAAATGGCCTCCCACTGCACATGGTGTTGTCAGTGTTCTGGAGTTTCATAGGAATAGCCCTGCTATACTTTATCATCTCTGGATTGCTCTCTGTCTCCTTCCTCCCCAAAATTTACATGTATACCTTTGTACTCTTCTCATCCTACCTGGAATAACTTTTTTAGCTTACCTACTGGCAAAATTCCCCTTCCTACTCCAAGACCCTACTCAGATGACTCCTAGCCACTTCTGGGTTTTTCTATCAGCCCCTTCACCTCTCTATAAGGTTGTATTATTGACATTTGTATATCTATCTCTCCTGTGAGGCAATCGGATTTTAGGAAGCAGCTTATGCAATTATACACCCCCATCTATCAGTCTAAGTAAGTCTTTGCTAATTGAATCGGAAATAATTTAGATGGACGGGGTGTGACTGAGTGTTGAGAGCTTTGAATGTCAGTTTGTAGAAGTTGTATTTCATCTTGTAGACAGTGGGGAGGCATCAGGACTGGGGCGGGGTGGGCGGTAGGTGATGAAATGGACTCTGTGTGCTTAATAAAAATGAGGCAGCATCAAAAAAAAGAACAGTCTAGGTATGTGTATCTGGGCAGGACAACTGGGTTTCCTGTCCACACCACATGCCTAGATAATAATCCACCTCAAACATTACAGTCATATGAAGGCGTTGTTCTTGCAGTGGAGAAAAATTAGCCAATTTCTGAATTGTCCCCATGTTAGCTTTCAGTTTTAATGTCCTATTTATTGTTCCAAATGTTGATTTGTTTAAATTGCCCTGTAAGCACATTCATATATGGTTCTTGATGGCATTGGCTGGGCTGCTTCTAGGTGTAAAGCGCAGCTTCTTTATTGAAGACCTGCCTGCCTATTGTACTTCCTGCTGGGATCTATGGGGAAACAACCTCCAGCTTAAGGACAGATGTAGGCTCAGTCTCTGTTTCATTCCCTTGTATGACTCCCCTTTTCCTAACTGGATCCCACTGACTTCCTAACAGAGCCAGCCTACGCATGGCAGCAACTTCACGACACAATCAAATCATCCTTCATGCTCCTTTTCTCCTCCCCCTTTTCTTATTTGCTTTCTTTGTTTTTCCCTTGGTCCCAATTTTCTCTTTCATTAACCTCATTGCATATTTCTTCTGCTGAAAATCATGTAAAATGCATTTTGGAAAAAGGCAGGCTATAAATAAAATCAAGAAAAAAAGGAAACAATAGCATGTCTTTTTAAAAAAGAGAAATACAAAAAAAAAAAAAAGCAATACATATGTATTACAGAAAGTTTATGAAATGTAGACAGGGATAAAGAAGACAGTGAAAACTATTCATTCAGGGAATACCAATATTAACATTTTGGTATATACCTTGACAAATATTTACATAAAATGTATACAATATAAATTTATATAAATATAATACAATATGTATATTTTATAGTTCTATGTATCTATGTATATTGATACATAGACAGCCTGTATCTGCATATCTGTATCTAGAGACACCAATGCAGATATACACGCACACCCAAATTGATCAAATACGTGTTCTAATAACAAAATAATTGTAAATAGTATTTTATAATCTTTTTTATTCAACAATTTATATATTATCTCTCCATGTCAGTATGTACCCATCTAGTTTATACATAAATGTATAGAATGAAGTTGGAGCATAGAATTGATTTCCTTCTATGTCTAAAGAAATAAAAGCAACAAAAAACCAAAACCAAATACAAATATAAAACCCAACAGCAACCAAATTAAAGAAAAACACAACACCATCATAAGATAGTGTTGAGAAGATGAAGGCTTCTCTTTCCAACTGCCAGAAGTAGGATATGAAAAAAGAAGATTAATCAACAAAATCCTGGGAATTTTTGCAAATATCCTCAAATTGGTAAGGAAAAAGAGTAAGAGTTGAATAGGAAGCTTAGGATCTCCTCTGTGTAGGGAAGTAAAAGCAGCTGTTGGAAAGACATGGGTGCAAAGAGGAAGTAAGCAACTGGAACTGACAGTCTCATATGACATGTAGTCTCCAGGGAGTCACACTGAATTTAGAGTATAATCCAGAGCTGACATGTAGGACTAACGTTGCCCATTTTGTTAAGTGGAATGAACCCTTTTATAAGACATTTAACTGAATCTGACACCAGAGAGGTCAGAGACACATTTTTCAACAAAGACTGCACCCAGAACAAGCTGATTTCTTCCTCTGTCTTCAAGTGGATAGAGTTTCACACTCAGCCCTTCAATCAAAGTTTGGAGTGATGGGAAACAGATTTCAAGTGGAGAGCCCATGAGAGTTCACCCACCTTCCATTGGAAGAAGAAGCGTCCCTGTTAAACACAAGCAAGATCAAAAGAAACCACATGACACTAAGTCAATGTACTATAGCAACCAAAAATAATAGTAATAATATAAATAATAACAATAAGTGAAAGGAACATAGAATGTAGTTGACAGCCGAAGATTCCATTCTGGGGGAGAAGTAACCTAAGGAACAGAAGAAAATTCTCTGCAAATATTTAAATTCTATACCATTTAACAAGAATTTAAATTCAGTTTTTAGAAGAGCTCATAAATTACATGATATATCAACTGAATGAGCTAGAAATGAAGGTTGCAAAGCTAAGGAACAAAAATGAAGACTAAAGCACGATCTCTATAGAAGTAATAACCAAATTAGAAATAAGAAGGAACATAGTAAGTGTGGCTGGAAATGTAATCATTGAAATCCAGGAAAAGCTAGAGATAATTTCAATAAATTTAAATGATTTAGAAAGAGACTAAAGGAATTAGAGGAGAAGAAGATAACAGCTATGAAGAAAGGTAATAATAATCAGGTGATGATAAACAGGAAGTAAAAAACCCAACGAATGGAATAGAACAATCATTAAAAGATTCAATAGAAGAAAAATTTCCCTGAAAGGAATGCCTGAGATGGATGTAAGACAAGCTGTGTTGTAGAAAAACATTAGTCTGGATGGTAGACTCTGAGATATATCCTTTTAAATTTATTGGAGAAGAAAAAATCATTCTCTAGGTTGCCATGAAGAATAAGGAAGTTTTTTTTTGTTTTTTTTTTTTTAAGATTTTATTTATTTATTTGAGAGAGAGAGAATGAGAGACAGAGAGCATGAGAGGGAGGAGGGTCAGAGGGAGAAGCAGACTCCCTGCCGAGCAGGGAGCCCGATGCGGGACTCGATCCCGGGACTCCAGGATCATGACCTGAGCCGAAGGCAGTTGCTTAACCAGCTGAGCCACCCAGGCGCCCAGGAAGTCTTTTTTTAAAAAGGTTTTTTAGTTTATTTATTTGACAGAGAGAGCACACAAGCAGGCAGAGCGGCAGGCAGAGGGAGAGGCAGGAGCAGGCTCCCTGCGGAGCAGAGATCCTGATGCGGGGCTTGATCCCAGGACCCTGGGATCATGACCTGAGCCGAAGACAGACATTTAACTAACGGAGCCACCCAGTCACCCCAAGAATAAGGAAGCCTTTTAAACAAGGGTCAGGTGATTTTTAGACTTTGCACAGCAACATTCAGTGAAACAGTATCTACAATCATATGAGGGAAGGTATGTTGTGAAGACTTATTATCAACAATTAACAAACATGAAAGAATCAGGGGATATAGCACATGTGAGCCATTGTGGAAGCAAATAAGTCAACAACTACTTCATGATAAAATCCAGTCACCCAAGAGGTGAATGGAGAGGCCATGGAAAAAAGAACTGGGGGAGCAATAACGTAAGTGAAATAATACCTACCTGCAAGAACACAGTGAAATAATACCTACCAAGTTCTGAGGTCAAGATAAGTTTATGGCTAAGTTGATCATATGGTAGAAAGGTGAGGACTGCCCTCTGCGCCCTGCCCCCAAACCACACACGTCAGAGTTGGGTTTGATGCTGAGACCCAGAACTCTTGCAAAACATAGAGCTGAAGTCCTCTAGTGTTGAGCAGGAACTCTGGGACCTTCTTACTTGGCCTGCTGCTGCCTTTATGCCATCCCCTATTCTAGCCTCAGTATCTCTACCACTTTGATTTCTATCTTTTCCTTGCTCTTCCAATAGAGCATGATGTTTAGCGTAGAGCTTTTGGATTTATGTTCATGAGTGGGGTTGGACTTTTGTTACTTTTTGTTTTTTTAGAGAGAGAGAGAGAGTGCACATGAGTGGGGAGGAGGGACAGAGGGAAAGAGAGAATCTTAAGCAGACTGCATGCTCATTGTGGAGCCCGAGGGGGTGCTTGATCTCATGACCCTGAGGTCATGACCCTGAGGTCATGACCTGAGCTTTCAACCGAATGAGCCACCCAGGTGCCCCTGTAATGTTCCTTTCTTATAGCATTTTGCTTTGTTTTCAAATCAAGGTTATGTTCACCTCATAATATGAGTTGGAGTGTATTATTCTTATTTTATAACCTTTGGGTAGTTAGGTTAGACTGGAATTAATTTTCTTTAGATGTTATAATGTAATATGCATTTTAGTTGTGAATTTATATATTAATATAAGTATAGTAGTAAGAAAGCATAGTCTGATGCTACCAGTTCCTTGGAATTTACTGACATGTATTTTATGGCCCAGTACTAAGTCAATTCTTACAAATGCTAAGTGTGTGCTTCATGTGTTCTCTCTTATCATTGGGTCCGAAGTTATGTATTAGGTCAAGATCATTTATGTTGTTCAAATCTTCTATATCCTTACTTATTTTTTGTCTGCTTGAAGCCATACATTTCTGATAGGTATATTAAAATCTCCCACTATGATTGTGGGATATATATATATTACATCAATTAAGTCAATCTTATAGCAAATGTTGTATAATAAGTTAAACTTTATTTCCAGAAAGGCTTTATGCCTTAAAATTGATATTTTCTTGTATTAATATAACTTCAATAGCTTTATTTTGATTAATATTTACCTGGCACAGCTTTTCTATTCTATTGTTTTTACTTTTTTTCAACCTTCCTGTATCTTCACATTTTATTTACATGCTCTTATAAACAGCATGTAATTGGATTTTAAAAATTCTGACAGTCTGTGGATTAATGAATGTTCAATCTATTTATATATATTGTTATTGTATTTTTAGTTTATTTCCATTGTCTTATGTTGTGTGTAGTATTTATTGTACCTTTTATTTTTTTTTTTAAAGATTTTTTAAATTTATTTGACAGAGAGAGAGAGAGACAGTGAGAGAGAGAACACAAGCAGGGGGAGTGGGAGAGGGAGAAGCGGGATCTCTGCCGAGCAGGGAGCCCAATGAGGGCCTCGATCCCAGGACCCCGGGATCGTGACCTGAGCCAAAGGCAAACGCTTAACGACTGAGCCACCCAGGTGCCCCTATTGTACCTTTTACATTGTAGTTTTTCTCTCTTCTTTTGGAGAAATTGAATATTTTTTTAAATTCCATTTTTTTCTTCTACGGATTCAGAAGTTAAGTAATACTGTATCTATTCTTTTAGTAAAAGCTTATGAACATGAATGAAAAACATGAATGCTTAACTTACTACATTCCAAAATTAACCAATATGTTTGCTCAGTATATCAAACAATGGATGTCAATTCCAGTCATGCTTTCCTTTCCTTATATGCTTTTGTCATATATTTTCATTGTAACCTTATTTTACTTTCTCCCACATTATTATTCTTTGATATTTATTCATTTATTTTTTTAATTTTAAAAAAATTTAAAGATTTATTTATTTCTTTCTTTATTTATTTAGAGAGTCGGGGGTGAGGGGCAGAGAGAGAGTCTTAAGCAGATTCCCTACACCTGACACAGGGCTTTGATCTCATGACCCTGAGATCACGAACTGAGCTGAAACCAAGAGTCGGATGCTTAACTGACTGCACCACCCAGTTGCCCCTCATGTAGTTTTTATAATATAGTTGCATTGTTCAAAAATTCAAAACACAATAAAAAAAGGGGAAGTTCAATCAAAAATTCTTTCTCCTAACACTGACTACAATCCACCTCCTCACACACTTTCCCACAAAAACGATTTTTGTAATCTTGTATTTCTTAGTATTCACACACAAATAGCTATGAATATAAATTCTTATTTTCTACTTTCTTATATAACAGCCAGCATTCTGTAAATATATGTTCTGTACTTCGATTTTTAAAATTTAACAGTATATTTTAGAATTTTTTCATATCAATACATAAATGTTATTATTCATTTCAATGTATTGTTCAATATTCCACTGTATGGATGTACAATGATTTATTTAATGAGGACTATATTGTTAAAACCTTGGGTCTCCAATCTTTTACTAATACAAACAATGATGTAATGAATGCTATAGTGAACACTGTCATTTTATATAAGGATAGTTAAATCTATAGAACAAATTCCCAGAATTGTGATTGCCAGGTCATAGAGTAAATGCATTTTTAATTGAACAGATTTTTCCAAACTGTCCTCGTAGGTTTGGTTTACGACTACTTAGATTAAGATTTTTGCATCTATGTTCATGAGTAAGACTGGCTTATAGTTTTGCTTTCTTGTAATGTTCTTGGTAGATTTGGGTATCAGGATTATGTTTGCCTCAAAAAATGAATTTGGGATGTTCCGTTTTTTCTTTACGTTGGTAGAGTTTGTGTAAGATTTGCTTTATTTTTTATTAAATATCTGGTAGAATTTTCTAGGGAAGCCATCTGGGCCTGGAGTTTTCCTTGTGGGGAAAGCTTTTAATTACAGATTCAAGATTTTAATTGAATTACGTAGCCTGCCGTTACCAGAGGAGGAAATTACTGTGGCCTCATTATAGAAAGATATTTTTACAGGTAAAAAATTCATTTATTTCTGAATTAATTAATTAATTAATTTAAATATAGCAGTCAGTGGCATCGTTTCAGAACAAGGCTAACTTAATTTGAATTCCAACTCTGACACTTAATAGCTGTATGAATGTGGAGAAATTATTTAAGTTTTTTGCTCCAGTTTTCTTGTGTACAAAATAAGAAAATAGTAAAATAGTAGTGCCTACCTCATTGTGGTTTTGAAGATTAAATGGGTTAATGCAAGTGAAGCCCTTAGAAAGTTTCTAGGCACATTACAGATACCACATAATTGCTTATTTCTACTACTGAAGGATCTCATTCCACTACATTCTGGTTTATGCTGAGAAGAGATTTGTAGTTTAATTTTTATTCCTTTGAAATGAATTTGTCTTTTCTGCCTTGTTACTTTTATGTGTTTTTTGTTTTGGATATTTTCCCATTTGATTATGATGTATCTCAGGCTATATTTCTCTTTATCCATTCTCCTTTTAAAATCTGCAGACAAGAGTAATTTATCATCTTTAGAAAGTGTTAACTCTTATTTCTTCAAAGATTGCTTCTGCTTCACTCTCCTTTCTGGAATTCTCAGTATACATATGTTGTACCTTCATACTCCATTCTTCATGCTTTTTAACCGTTGTTTGTTTGTTTGTTTGTTTTTAAATATTTCCATCTCGTCTGTGCTTCATTTCTAGGTCACTATATCTCTCTTCAGCTGTGACTAATCTGCTTTGTGGCCACTGAAGTTTTAATTTCAATTATTAGATTTTTTTGTTTTCATTTCTAGAAGTTCCATTTGGTTCTTCTTGTTTGGGTATACTTTATATTTCTAGTTCCTTGCTGATTTTCAAGGGTCCCTCTATTTCTTTTAACATATCAAACATAATTACAAATTATGTGTCTGATAATTCTAATATCTGATATATTTCATATTGTTTCAGCCCTCTTTTGTTTTGGCTTACTTTCAACCATGGCAAATTGTTTTCCTCTGTGTTTTGTGACATTAAATTCTAAGCTGCTCATTTTCCTTGGAACCTGATTTGTAGAAATTCTCAGGGACCTGGGATGAGGGTGGGTTCTTCAGAGAGGAAATGCATTTGCTCCACTCAATGCCTTAAAGCAATATCACAGTCCGGTATGATTTGAAAACACCCTTTTAGGTTAAGGTTTTTCAAATCATGAGGAAATATGAATTTGGGCTACAAATTTAAGTGAAATTTAAATTAATTTAAGTAAAATCAAGTAAAATGAACTTTAATACTCTAAAAATAATGTTTAGTAAATATCTACCTGTCTGTTCAAGTGTCCATCTGTGAGTCCATCCACTTATTTATCTATGTTTCTCTGTGTATATGTGCTTAGAAAGTTGCCTGAAATGAAATCTAACAATAACAAGGTTTACTCCTCAGTAATGATATCTAATGAGTTTTATTCTTGATCTTTGTTCTATTTGATCTTTGTTCTATTTTGTATTGCTTAATTTTATTTTATAATGATCACATCCCCCCCCCCCCCCCCCCCCAGTAAGGATGTCCTTACTTTAAAAACAAACCGATAGGTGAACAGTTTGCTGTAATATATTAAACATCTTCCTTCAGGAGTCTGACCAACACCTTGCCTGGTCTCCCCTTGTGCTTCTGTCCTGAACTGGATTCCTGCCTCTCTGTTAGTAACGTTGGATTAGAGTCCAGTCTCTTGTTCCTAATCCGGCATCTCCGGCTTCACTACTTGCTGACAGACTTGTACCAAGCCTGCCTGCTTGGTTTTCACACCTGACCAGCAGGGAGAGTCCTTTTGCCAGGGCCTGCTGTCCAGCAGGTCAGTCTTGTCAGATTCTCGGTGCTGATTGCTGTCTCGGCATGGCGCCAGGCTCTGGTCAGCCCCTCCAGATGGTGCACTCTGCTGGCTCCGCTGGAAACCTCCAGCACCTTGAGCTGGACCAGGACTTCCCCTGTGTCCCTGTGTGCAATGCATGCATCACCTTTTTCTACAGAGGCCATGGATCGTCAGCTCCGGGGCAGACTTCAAAAGAACCACTGCACAGCTTGCTAATGTCACCCACTGAGGGATTTGTTTCCTGAGCTGGGAGGCAAATAACATCAACAGAGTGTTACAGCCAAACAAGACAGAGTCTAATGCCTTAACTAAACGGATCCTTTTGGTCTGCTTAGAGCTATACATCAGCCTGCTCAGCCTCTAAGCTTGGGACACCCCTGAAGCAGAGTTTAAGAAATCTATATTTGATCTATTTATATAAACAAAGGCAATAGACTGGAAATAAGGTGGGACCGTGTGCTTGCAGGGGGCAAGCTGGGTCTCTGTAAGAATTGAGATTTCTTTTCAAAAACAATCGCCATGCATTCTGTGGTTTTCATTAGGAGCCAGATTTGGGACTCCAGCACTTCTTGTCCAGAAAATCTGCCTTAGGAAAATAGGATGTCTCAAGACATTCAAAGGACAAGCACTCCAACTGCTTTTAAAACTTAATCATGTGTGAAATGTACTACTTCCACCTGTATTGGCCATTTGGCCTTTGCGGCAGGCCTCCTGCCAAACCCCTGTGCATGTCACCTGTCCCGAGGCAGCGTGGGCCCGGCTTGGGACTCCAGTGCAGCCCAGGTGACCCCACAGGGGCAGAAGCTTCTCAGTCTTTTTATTCCCTCTCTCCTCTTTCTCCCCCTTTCCCCAGGCTGAGTCCTAGATGCCCCAGCAGTCTGCTGTTTTGTTCAGGTTGGGCTGGGTGCACTGAACTTTTGGTATTAAACCTGCCAGAAAAATCGATCTGTCACCTGTCGCGACCCCTTAGACTCCTGCTGTCTCTTAGTGACCTGTGGTCAATCCAGGTGTTGTATTATATTACAGCTTTCCTGGTTGCAAAGTGAACAATGATCCTTACCAGGTAACACACAGGCTGAGTTAGTACCAGCACACATCTTCAAAAATTCTTTAGGGATGTGTCTACTGAGCAATTTCTGGTACCACAGCAGGTAGGTGAGGGAAATATTTAAGGGCCTGTGGGATTTGCTTTACCACTTAAATCATGCCTATTTCGTGACTGCTTTCTTTGTCTATAAAAGAGACTGGTCTTTGCTGTAAAGTCTCCGCACAATAGGGTTCAGGTAAGGGAAGGACCAGCCCGGGCCTGGAAGGAAGACTGAGAGTCTGACCCTTTGGTCAGCCTCATTTTCTTAGATTGTGATAGACGGTTCCCCACCACCAACTCTTTTTATCTTTTGAGTACACTTTTGATATAGTTGGGGGGGGGGGGGAGATTTCAAAAGTAATACATGCTTACTTTAGGTAATTAGAAAAGTCCAGAATATACAAGGTGAAATATACAAATCATCCATAATCCTGCAGTCTAGTTATAACAACACTGCCATTTCGTATATGTACTTGTGGTCATAGACGGTATGTAGGTTGGTAGGTAGGTAGACGCACAAGCCAGAACATCATTACATTTGGCTGTGCCAAGACAATGGAGTTCTTGACTCTCCAGAAGAGTGGGTTGCAAGGTGTCATTCTCAGACTAGCAACATAGGCATGCTTTGGGAACTTCTTAGTAATACAAATTTTCAGGCCTACCTCAGACCTCTTGGGAGTAAGAGTCTGCGGGCGGGCCCAGAGATGTCTCATTTAACCAGCCTTGCAGGTGATTCTAATGTATACTAAAGTCTGAGAACTACTGCTCTATAACTCACTTGACTCTCTGAACTACTGCCCCATCCTGACCCCTTCCCCATCTGCTATATGGGATTGCCAGAAAAGATTCTCAATTTAGCTCATTGGAGTTTAAACTTAGTCCAAGCCAATCATTTATACAGTCCCTTTAGGTTTAACTTTGTCTTCTTGGGACAACTGCTCAGTCTTTCAGATTTTTTCCCTGTCAAATTTATCCAGCTCCTCTCAAGACGGTGTCTGGGAATATGGGCTTTGCCTGTCCATGTCCACAGGGCTAGAGGGACACCTGGCCTTGTGCTGATGTTCCCCTCAGTGCTGAGTGCTGGTGCTGAGAGATAGCTGGCCTGATCTCATCTTTGGACATTCTGCAGGCATTTGCCCCGACATTTGTGACCGCTGACATATTTGTGACCACTGACACATTTGTGACAATCCTGTTCTTTCTCAGATTGTCCGGGGGCCAGGGGCCTCCCTCTGCTATCTAGGTCTTTCCATAGCTCCAGCAGTTACTGTAGACCCCTGAGTTTCTGCCACATCTTCTATCTACTCTTAACTGGCTTGGCTCCCTCATGCTGTCACCTGTCCATGTCCTAACTTGGGGTCCATACCCTGAGGGGATGCTCACTGGACTCAGCCATGTCTCTCTGCCTTATTGGTCACATGCCTTGAGCTTGCCTTGCACAGTGGTCTCTGCCCTGAGTACCCAGAGGAGACTAGGTGAAGGTTCTGTCTGCCCATGGTCCCTCTAGCTCAGGGGGCATAGCTTCTTCTCCCTCAAATCTCCCCAACTCTGTGTCCACTTCTCTTCCCTCTAATCTCTTATGCAAAGCCACTGATGTGTTGAATGACCCTCTTTTCCTAGTTCCCAGCTTTCAAGCTCATCTCAGGTGTAAATGCCTATTTTGAATGTCAAAAGCTAAAGAGTAATTCTTTCTCTTGGCATCTGTAATCATGCCTGGCCTCGAGGCAGATGGATGTAGGAAGGCAAAAGAGAAAAACACAACAATATGTTTCCAAATCTTACCCTCTTTTCATAATCAAATATATACACAACGTTCACATAATTTGGATTCTGCTGCACGTACTTTGTGATGGGTCTTTTTTTTTTGTCACTTATCCATATGCCATGAACACTGTTTCCATGTCATTAAATACTTTTCTACAACATGACTTTTAATGGCTCTGAGGAATTCAATTAAATGTGTGGTGGGAAGGAAACTACATTGCTATTTTCAAAGCTATTGGCAGTTCGTCTTGGTTTCTCAGGGGCATGGTAGCACAATTTATTTAAGGGAGAAATTATTATTTTGTTTTAATTGGGATAAAAGAAACACCTTAATGAGCCTTTTGATTATACAAAGGCAAGAAGTAATGCCTTCACTGGAGCCAAAGTTTTAGGCGAAGAAGGAGATAAATGGTGGTGAAAAAGTTGTCTCCTTGAGTTGTTCTGATGGTTGTAGAGTTTTGGCTTCCTTTGGGAGTTTGGAGTCAGGGTTTGCAGCCCAGGATGGAGGAAAGGGAAGAGGACTTGGATACAAGTAAAAATGAACTCCAAAAGGGGGAAGTGGGCCAGGACAGAGAGGTGAGATGGTCAGCAAGAAGTCCATTGCACTGAGGCACAAAAGATGGATTTAGGAATATTGATGTCTCACTTCGACATGTTTTATTTTCCTGTCTTGTCTTCTTTTATCATAAAAATCAAGGAAAGACTATTGCACACACAGTTGCACACCCCATCGATGCCTTGAGAAATGAAGGAAGGGGGATGTTTTCATGTTTGCAGTGAAGTGGAAGGAGGGTAGAAATATGGCCCAAAGACATTAGACATTGAGAGCAGCATGAATCAGGGGGTGTCAGCTACCTCCAACCACTGCAGCTGCTCCCACGGATTATGAGAAACATTCAGGAATCCCTGTGTCATAAAGAATGAGAAGTCCAGTTATTTTATTTGAGTATTAAATAACAGGGTGACCACACAAGGCTGGAAAGCCTGGGACACTTTAACCATAAGTGTATATTAGTTTGTTTAAACATGTCTTATTTGGGCTATTTTTTTCCCATTTTCTGTTGTCATTCATAACACTGGTATAAGCAGCCTTATAGATAAAGTTTGGGTATATTAGTCATTGTGTCCCTGGGGCAAATTCCCCGAAGTGGGATTGCTTGGGTGATGGAATGCCCATTTCAAAGACTTGTGATGTAGAACAAATTTGTTTTCAGTCTTTGAATTTCCCAGAAGAACCTGTAGGGTCATGAATCTATCAGAATCACTACTTTGCTTGTTGTCTGTGAACCAGACGGAGGATTCCGGGTGTTTGGAGGAATGTCTATGTCCTGAGTTCAAATCCTCACACCACACTTACGGCCTGGGAAACACTGGGTGAGTCAGATTTCTCTCTCTCTCTCAGATTTTCCTCACTTCAAAAACAAAGATGATTCAGTATCAACCTCCTAGGTTTGATTTCATGGAAATTACGTTTAGAAAGTTCATAGAATTTTATAGATACTAAAAATCCATAGATACTAAAAATACTGAATTATCTGCCCTTTTTGTTCATAGTGAGAGAGATTTGAAGATTTCAGTGTTTTTGTCTCCGCAGCTCCAGAAAGGGAAGAAACATAAGCCATGTGGAACCTGCTTGCTCGGGTGTCCTCTGCCAGCCATTAGCCTGAGTAATTTGATTCAAGGATATTTATGACCCACTTTGTGAAAAGCTGCCGCCCAGGCGGTGCTGTTTCTTATGTTCCCTTGCCGAGAAACCAACGGACAAGTAGAAATTGTGTGTTCTGTAAAGGGGCAGGTAGGCTTCTCTGGAAATTCTGGAAAGTCCGCTGGGTAAACACACGTCTGTTTCCCTAGGACTCACCAGGCTGGAGCCTGGGCGAGGGTTCCTCTTGTCCTCATTGGTGCTTCTTCTCTCAGACCCTCACTGGCAATCATTAGATCTCATCTGGCAGAGAGCAGGGGCCCTGCCTGTCTCTGAAACGCCTTTCTTTCATTAAGAATGAGTCATGTTCAGTACGGCCGGCTGGTACCAGAGGGGCAGGAAGTGTTTGCAAACGAGCTCGTGCTCCTTGACACCTGCGAGGTCAAATCCCACACACAGACAAGAGTTGCTCAGGAGCATGTGTACAGGACAAATCGGGAGGAGAAATCCATGATGGTCCTATCTCTCTAGCTCCCCGATGTCACTGTGGAGGCTTTTTACAGACGTTCTTCCATCAGGGCTGGGCCTGGGGGGGGGGGTGGCTGAAGGAGGTGCGTCACGCTCTGCAGGGGTGGATCCCATCTTTATTTAGAATTCTAGAATTTTGCTTCTCATGGATTTTTTTTTGCATGAATTTTGATTAAAAGATACTGCTCTATTGGATTGAATAGTGTCCCCCTCCTCAAGTTCAGAACCTTAGAACGGGACCTGATTTGGAAACAGAGTCTTTGTGGGTGTAGTCTGTTAAGATAGGGTCACACAGACTCTCTTTTCCGGTTACTGCGGTGTGAAGAACCATGAGCAGCAAAGTCTCCCGAGACACCCTGTACGAGGCGGTGCGGGAAGCCCTGCACGGGTACCAGCGCAAGCGCCGGAAGTTTTTGGAGATGGTGGAGCTGCAGATCAGCCTGAAGAACTATGACCCTCAGAAGGACAAACGCTTCTCGGGCACCGTCAGGCTTAAGTCCACTCCCTGCCCCAAGTTCTCCGTATGTGTTTTGGGGGATCAGCAGCACTGTGATGAGGCCAAGGCAGTGGATGTTCCCCATATGGACATTGAGGCACTGAAGAAACTCAACAAGAATAAGAAATTAGTCAAGAAGCTGGCCAAGAAATATGATGCCCTTTTGGCTTCAGAATCTCTGATCAAGCAGATCCCATGAATCCTGGGCCCAGGCCTGAATAAGGCTGGCCAGTTCCCGTCCTTGCTGACCCACGATGAGAACATGGTGGCCAAAGTGGATGAAGTGAAGTCCACCATCAAATTCCAGATTGGAAGAAGGTGCTGTATCTGGCAGTGGCTGTTGGCCATGTGAAGATGACAGATGACGAGCTTGTGTACAACATCCACTTAGTGGTCAAATTCCTGGTGTCCTTGCTCAAGAAGAATTGGCAGAATGTCTGGGCTTTATACATCAAGAGCACCATGGGCAAGCCCCAGTGCCTGTACTGAGGCACAGTTCAATAAATCCTAGTGCTACCCTTAAAAAAAAAAGATAGGGTCACACGGGAGCAGGGCAATCTCTAAGTCCAGGGACTGGTGTCTTTATGCGAGGACCATGCGATACACAGAGACACAAAACGAAAGACCCACACGTGAAGACAGAGGCAGAGACCAGAGCGACGCAGTGACAAGCCAAGGAAGGCCAAAGATGGCGGCAACCAGCAGAAGCTGGGAAGAGGCAAGGCAAGCTTCATCCTTAGAGCTGTTGGGGGAAGAACAGCCCTGCTGACACCCTGACTTCTGACTTCTAGCCTCCAGAACTATGACAGAATCAATTTCTGGTGTTTGGAGCTCTCTAGTCTGTGGGACTTTCTAATGGTGGCAGCCCAAGGAAACTACCGCAAGTGCATTAAAATACGATTTATCTCGATCGCAGAGTTTTTTGGCACCCTCTTAAATTCTGTACCTGCGTTGAATGCCTTTCTCTCCTTACCCTAGTGGCATCTCTGTCCTCTCCTTTATCTCTTCTTAACAACCCAAGGAGGAACACACAGAGGAAAATTGTCTATGGGCTCCTTCCAATATGACATATACGATACATGAATGATATTAATGTGACTTATTTTGAATCCTCAGTTGGCAAGGTCTGAACATATCCAGGCTGTGGATATTTATGTCCAGGGGTATTTGTTCACTTAAAAATACTTATTAGGCCCAGACAGTGTCAGAAACTGTGCTGGCTGACAACAGCAAAATACACAACCTCTGCCTTTAAGGAGTTCATGGTTTAGAAAGGGAGATAAGAGAGAGACACACGCATCACAGAAAGGGGTGGTGCAAAGCAGGGGTCATGCTCCCCCAGAGGTTTTTGTCTGCCCCACAATCCTTCCAGGCCCTTCACAAGAAACTCTCTAGATCCACTCCTTCTCATCCATGGGGCAAGAGTTGAAAGCTGAATGTCTCCTTTGCCCTGTTCCCTTCCTCCTGATTCCCAGTAGGTGTGGGCCTCCTGGTGTTCTGCCAACACCTCTTCTCTCTTGGCCAAGGTTGTGAGAGAGGAGATCAGGCCCATGATGATGTCAGAAAAACTCCCGGAGCCAGGAGACCCACGCCAGGGTTCAGAAAGAGCGTTGTCAAAATAGAACTAAGAATACACATTCTTTGGGAATGGTGGGGTAAGGCTAGGGCCCTGGAGTGGGCCTCAGAGTTCAAGGGCCACTGGGTATCTACTGGTAGTAACAAGATAAATCAGATCTCTGCTGGCTTGGAGAGCCAGCTGGGAAGGAAGGGCAAGAAGGAAGAAACAGGCTGATGGTCCCATGAGCCTGGGATTCATGGGTGATGCCATACTGGAAGAAGAACAACAGAGAAAAGAGGGATGGGCCGTAGCTCTGGTGCATGATTTTCCCAGCTGGAGAAAACTCAGCCCTCTTGGAACCAGCTGTACCTAAAGCCATTTGCCTTAGTGATGCAAGTTAAAAATAGTGGTAATTGCCAGCTCCCTGAGTGTGACCAATTATTACCATTATTATAATTGGACTGGAAATTAACCCACTGTATATGGAAGCCACAACATATCCAAACTTGTTTCAGGCCAGCTGGTGTAGAAATGCTAACGTTAGCGTGGTTGGTGTGTTCTTGGAAGAACTCAAAGAAGAGGTGGGAGGTGGGGGGGACAGTGGCGGCTGCAGCCCTTGCTTCTTCCCAGCCTCTGCAGCACATCTGAAATCCAGAGCAATGAGAAGCTGTGCCACGGGGCTGATTGGCTTTGCCCCTCCTGGCGAAGCGGCATCCAGCCTGACTGTCCACACGTGTTCACCTGTTCTCTGGGGGAATGGGTGTGTGAAAGCATGTGTGTGAAAGACACGAGTTGTGTCTTCCCACAATGGCAGCTTTATCCAATCATAAAGCAAAGTTAAATCACAATGATAAAGCAGGTTCAGGATTCCAATGACAAGTCACCATGGATTAAACTTGGCTTCTTATACAGCATACAGAGCAGGACAGAGACAAGCCACACAACAAAGATAACAGAAGGGCGCAGGAAGTGAACGAACCCAACACGAAGTCAGTCTGGGGGCGTGCAGTTGAGATAAGGCCTCGCCACTTACTGCTTCTGATGTCCACGCAGGGAAGGCTCTCGGTTCTGTTTGGAGATCATTCAGGCAGAGCCTTCGGCAGCAGTTGCCTTTTTTAAGTGGTCAGACATAGAGGCATAGAGGGGTCATGTCTGAAGAGTCTGATGGTTTGCTACCCAAATCCTTCCCTTTGTAAAGGGATTTCATCAGTTTTGGGTGTCAGCTGACTTTGGTCCCGGTGATATCTCCTAGCTGCAGTACCTTAACGGCTTGCGTCATTGCTTGACCGGGCCCCTGCTTGACATGAGAGACTCCATTTTGCTCTCTACAGGGTGCATGGCTATGAGTGTGAGGCCTGTGTGTTCTAGAGGGTCTGAAGAGGCCTGAGATCTCTGGGAACCCTAAACTAATCGAAATTCTGAGGTTCACATAGAAGATTTGTCCATTTTGGAAAACCAGACTTAGTGGGAAGAAGTTGCCCTGCACAGTGTGGTAAGAAGAAAGAACAGAGGAGATTTTTCTCCCTGGCAACTCTACAGTAGAGCCGGGACCAGGGTGAGGCCTGCAAGGCAAAATTTAAGGAGGATCTCACTCCGAGGTCCACACAAGTATAGTGTCAGCCCCAGCACAAACCTGAGAGTGAGGGCCTCCTTAAATTTTGTGCCCTAGCCCCAGTCCTACTCTCGGGAAGCCTGCCCCTGGTCCTTATGGGAGGGGTAGTGAGCAGGATGGCTGTCATGGGGGTGACCTAGGAGAGGACTTGGGAGGATGGAGGCTTTTGTAGCAGCTGTTTGTTGCCTCCCCAGACATTCATTTCTCCTTCTTCCTTTGTAACAGGAGCCTGATTTTTATTTGGGAGTGGTGAGCAATAAACCTAGTTTAACAAATCCCATAAAAAGATATTTCCCAGGTGCCCTTGTACCTTACAGCTTGGTCATGAGACCAGGCTTCCCTCTTTGAAAGAGAAGCATAAATATATGCCACATGACCAGGACAGGCTGCTTAAAAGGAGCTAAATAAACTGGAAAAACTTTTTTTTTTTTGGCCATTTTGACTTTCCTCCTCCTTCTAGTCCGCAATTTGGAAGCTCCAAGGATATCTCGGATCATCAGTAACCTTGAGAATGGAAGCCACATGCTAGGAAGACACGGTAAAAAGAGAAATCTAGGTCCTGAATGACACTGTGGAGCTGTTAAAGATGCTGTTATTAAATCTCATATGAGACAGGTCTTTATAGATGTATAATCTATATCTCTGAGATAGCTCTGAGAAGAAGTAATTGGCTTCACTTCTTCTTCTTACAAAGGGCCACGCAGGAATTGAGACCCAGGGCTCTCTGAGTCCAAGCCTGTGCCCTTAGCAGCTACCCTGTATCACTGTGAGGCAAGAGTACTCACGGCTAAGCTTTGGGAAACAAGCTGTACGGGTGTCTGTTTGGGGCAGAGCTGCCAGTCAGCCCCTTTCTTGACCCGGCTTTTGTTCCCATTAAGGGCCCCCGAGCAGCTTGTGCTCCCTAAACCTGAAGCCTGCTCAGGGGCTCTGCTGTCTCCCTACCTCTGTAGGCCAGGCCCAAGACGTCAGCCTCCCTCCTGGGGCCTTTGAGCTCTCAGCTTCCAGGAGGCCACCTGCACATGCTGACCCCAGCCAAGGGTTTTCTTATCCAACTTCCACACACTCAAATAGATTAGGATTCCATGAAATATTGATGCCTTTTCCTATGGTCTGGGGAAATCTGTATCTATCCAGATCAGCCAGGCTGACTGATAAATCAGGCTGAGGGGAGGCACTCTTTTGTTCCACTGCTTTGCCCTTCACTGACAGGAGGGGGAGAGGAGTCCTGGCTGGAGCACGCTCAGGTTTCCAGGGCAGCTCAGGACCAGCAAGGCTGCCCAAGGACAGGTTCTGTGGGGGGTGGCTGGGAAACGGGATTGTTCTTAGGAAAACCGTTCAGCCAATAGACAGGACAGGGCCTATCTTGTATAACTTGAGGCCCCTGCCCCCCATCATATCCCAGGTCCCCCAACTTCCCACTTCTTTTCTGCCCCCAGATACTCAGGTCGCTGCTGATGTCAGAAAGTAATTCCTTTCCTCTTGAGGTCTTTGAGATCTTCAGCAGGCTCCCCAGCCTGGCTGAAATTGTGGATTGTGTTTGTCTTTGTGTTCAGGCTTGCTGATCACACACAGAGCTGATGGTGGGGGAGGGGGTATGAGAGACAAGGGAAGAGAAAGTTCAAGTGCATAGTTTGGCTCAAAGGGCAAGGAAGGGGATGAAGTGAGGTGGGCCACGCTGTGTGCCTCTGCCGGGAAGAGGGACCCCTGATAAAGGGGTTGGTGCAAACAGCCCTAGTTATGATATTGCCTTCTTTGTGGGACCTTAGGCTGTCTGCAGCAACCCACTGGTTCCAGGTGGTACGTTGGCTGTGCTGACAGGCGATGGGGTTGGGGGCCTCGGGGCAGCCCTAGTGCAGACCAGAGGGTACCAGGGACTGTGTCCATGCTTGGTTACCCTCAACCCAGCAGGGCTCAGGCCTGAGCAGGACAGCTACCACCCTCTGCCTCTGCGTGTGTGACGGTTAATTTTAAGGGTCAGCTTGCCTGTGCCAGGAAGTGCCCAGATAGTTGATCAAACATTATTCTGGGTGCTTCTCAGAGGGTGTTTTTGGATGAGATTAACATTTAAACTGTAAGACTGAGTAAAACAGATTGACTTCCTGAATGTGGGTGGGCCTTATCCAATCAGGTGAAGGCCTGAATAAAACAAAAAGGCTGATCCTCCCTGAGTAAGAGAGAATTCTCCTTCCTGGTACACATCATATGGGGGACATCAGCTCTTCCTGGTTCTATAGCAGCTTCCGGCCTTTGGACTCAAACTGGGCTCTGCAGATTTTGGACTTGTTGGACTGCATAATTGTGTGATCCAATTTTCAATGACACACCTCTCTCTCTCTCTCTCTCTCTCTATATATATATATATATATGTATGTATATATATATATATTCTATTGATTCTGTTTCTCTGGGAAACCCTAATACACACTGTCAAGAAGCATCCCCATGGTGACCCAAATTAAAGGGCCATCACTAACCTAATTATATCTGCCATGGGACAGCCAAACTGCCATGGGGTAGCCAATAGGGCTAAGGAACACATGTGGAAATTTCCAGAATTATCTGACATAAATCTTTAGGAAGGGTAGCTTGTTTCCTTAGTGTGAGAGCTAAGGAAATATTTCCAAGCCCTTATGGTAGGCTGAACAACGTCCCCCTAAGGATGTCCACCTCCTAATCCTCAGAACCTATGAATGTGTTAACTCACAAGGGCAAAAGGGACTTTGCAGATGTCATTAAGGATCTTGAGATGGAGAGACTGCTCTGGATGGTCCAGGTGGGCCCAATGTAACCATAAGGGTCCTTATAAAGAGGTAACAAGAGGGTCAGAGGAGGGGCAAGAGACATGGCAATGAAGCGGAGGTTGCAGAGGTGTGCTCTGAAGATGGACAAAGGGGCCATGAGCCAAGGAAGGCGGGTGGCCTCCAGAAGACAGAAAAGGTCAGAGAGACTAATACGGGTTATAGCTGGGAAATATGTTACTGCCCCCGGGGCAGCGCAGGGCGTTAAGAAGTCAGCCTGTGGCCGACACTGAGGTTGTGCAGCCCTCCCCACTGCCATGCACTGACTGACGCACTGAGAATGCAGGGGGAATATGTATACACACGGGTGAAGTCATGATGTGGCCACCAAATGCATCCTAACTGACCCAAACGTCGGCTGCGTCCTCTGTGGGCGCCTCAAAATGTTGCATGTAAGGACCAGGAGCCTGGGCACTTTTTGGAGACACTTAGGGTTTGCAAGGAAGGCAGGTCTATCCCACCAATGGTAGGGAATGGTGTAGGGACCCCTCTCCCGGCCCAGGATTGTGTTTGATGCCAGCACAGGACTGGACCAGGCGGCTTGCTTACCTGCTGTGGACGCTCTGGTGTACAGTGAGGGTGGCCTGAGAGAGCACGGCTAAGCAGCCAGACCACAGCCCAAGCTGTCAAGGTCACTGCGGACGGAGGCCGTCCTTCTGTTTTCTAGCTCCCCACCCACCCTATAGGTTTCCTAAGTTTGGCTTGGCTTCCCAAATAATCGGATTTTCACATTCTGTCTTTATGTTTTCTTTAACTATTTTTAGATCCTTTGATTCCGCTTAGTTGGCCGCTGCTCTTCCCCCAAATACTTGAAGAACTTCCAATTCGGCATTTCGGCGGAGGCCAGGACTTGGGGCTGGGAAGCGGGCCCCCTTCCCACCGCAGCTCCCTGCTCTGCGCAGTGAGGCCGGAGGCCCACAGGCGGCCTTCCCAGCGGCGGGAACGAGCCAGCCCAGGCTTTCTCACCGGCCACCGGCGGGGGGGGCGGGGAGGCGTCGCTGAGGGTGGCCCTGCAAGGCTTTCCTCCAGAGAACAGCCACAGCCCTTCTAAAGCTTCTCTGTGCCAGTGGGCCAAACAGGACGGACGCCATGGCACAGAGATGGGTTTTTTATTTTTTAGTTTTTTAAGATGTATTTATTTATTTTAGAGAGCGCGGGCGAGCACACACACGGAGGGGGCGGCACAGAGGGAGAAAGAATCTCAAGCAGAATCTGCTCTGAGTGTGGAGCCCCACGCGGGGCTCGATCCCAGGACCCTGAGGTCATGACCTGAGCCGAAATCAAGTCTGACACCTAACTGACTGCATCACGCCGGTGCCCCCCAGAGATGGCTTTTAAACTCCTGTGACATTTCAATACTACTTAATGATCTTTCAGTCATCTGGGGTATTCCTTCTCCAAAGCCTGGCACCCGTTGGTGGCTGCCTGGGCTCCACTCCTACCTTTGGCTCCTACCACCTGCGTGACTGTACCTCTCTGGGGCCTCAGTGATCTCTTCTGTAAAACGGGTCTGATAATAATAGTGTCTACCGCCTGATATCGCTGTGAGGATTAAATGCGTCAATATCTACATAAAACACTTAGGACTGTGCCTGACACATAACACACACTGTGGGGGTTGTTGGCGGTTACTTGCGCCAAACCTCTGCAGCTTTCCCCCAGCTCCCATCTCCAGCCCTGACCCTGGATTCTCAGGCGATGACGTTACTGTTTTCACTGCTGAGGAAACAGAGGCCTCGGCTACAAAGTTTCTGGACTCCACTCCACTTCAAAGATTTACATTTCATGAATTTGCATCCCCTCCTTCCTGATCTCAAAGGGCAAAGGGCCCCTCCTCTTGGCCAGTGCTAACGCTCTATTTGTGGCCTGAATTCCTGCTCTTCTCATCTCCTAAGTCTGGGTCTCCGGGGCAGCCATGCCCTGGGTCACTTCCCTTCAAGGCCACACTTCTTAATTGCAAAGGAAGTGGTAGTTAGAAGACATTCATGGTAGAAAAAAATACAAAGCACTAAAAATAAAAATCACCCAGAATCCCATTTAACTGGCCCCTCTACAACCCGTTGCCACCCGCACAAGATGATCTATTCGTGGATTTCAACACACCATTTCTCGGCTTCAAAACTTTGCAAGGTTTTCTCCACTTCCGGCAGAAGCAAGTTTATCCTCCTTGGTAGGGGCCTGGGCTCTTCTGAGGTCTACCTTTCTATCCTTCCCTCCTACCCAGAGGCCTTTGAGACCTCCCTAAACTTTGCTCCTGGTCCTTCCTCTACCTGGTAAAATTCTACTGGTTATTGAAGCTCCATATTAAATGCTGTCTGTCGGTAATGCCTTCTGTTAACTGTCTCTAGGCAGCAGGGATGTTTCCTGTGTGCTCCGTGGCATTGTGTTCACATTTCTAATAAAGCACTTATCACATCCTACCACCTGTGCAGGTTGGAATTTACATGATTCTCTAGATTCATGGATTTTGGCTGTTGTTGAGCTCAGCACTCCTGGGAATGGCTGAAACACAGACGATAGACTACTTGCTCGGAGTTGTTCCAATAGGCATTTAACTTACCTTTGGAACTAGCGTATCATAAATGGTCCCAGATCTCAATTTGCAACTGGAGCAGGGCATTTGGGGGGAGCTTATCTTGAGAGTGTCTCTATCACGGACGCCTTTAGGGGGTGCAGGGGACTCATCTGGGCCAGATTTTCTGCTGTAGGTTTGCCTTCCCGAGTTATTTAGAATCTGCCGCTCACTGAACTTGAGGTGGTCCTCAAGCTTCAGCAGGTGTTAGAATCACACCCTGGTCATGGTGGGGGCTGGGCTGAGGGGACTGGAGGCGGGGAAGGAGGAGGAGATGTGGAAATGCAGATGGCTGGGTCCCACCTCCAGAGTTTCTGATTTCCAGGAGGACTGCGGTGGGACCCAGTGATATGCATTTCTAATAAGGGCCCAGGAGACGCTGCTGATTTGGTCCTGGGACCATACCTCTCAGAAAATGGACAAGTGTAAGCTCTGCTTTCCTCCACTGCCCTGTCCTACGTTTTCTCTCTGTTTCTATGGCAATGGCTATGGTTTTCCTTTCCTCATTAGCATCACTACTAGTGACTCCTTTAGTTTTAAAACTGTTTTCCTGCTCCTCCGTGGCTCCCTTCCCCTTCTCCAACCTACCTATTATGAGCACCCAAACGACAAGGATTATGCCAGTATAATTTTTACATCCTTAGTGTCAATGACGACTGGCCCACACTAGGAGCTTGAATAAATGCGGCAATAATTGGGCTGGGTGTCTGGTTCTGGCCCTGCTATTGAATTCCCTTTTTGGGCAGTGAGTTAAATACTGTCCATTCAATATTTATTATCAGTAAAATAAAGAGAATGATGCTTCAAAGTAGAAAGGGATTAGAGAACTGGATTAAAAAAAAAAAAAGAGTCTGCCTAAAAGGAAGGTTAATTAACAACCAATTAATTGATAAGGTGGAGGCCATAGCTGCCCCTGGCAGCGGGAATGGTTGACCAGGCAGCCAACAGTCCAGGTGGCCCATGGAGCTGCTTCCCGGGCAGAGAGTTCCAAGTTCTGTTCCTTAACTTTTGCCACAAGAACACAGCTACTGCAGCATCCATGGGAAAAACTGTCCCCGAAGAATTTTGGTTTGGAGGAAAAAAAATAAGGAAATGTGGGCTCCACACAGCTGTCCTGGCCTAGAGCTTCACTGTGTATTAATATAAAGCCTGACTATAAAAATAAATGTCTATCTTTTCTGATTTAAAAAATTCATTCACAAATTAGAAGTTTTGAGAATACAAAAAGTATCCTGGAGGACATAAGTCACCTCTAATATTAATAGCCCCAAATGATCTGCATTTGCGTGTTGAATTATTTTTCCTTCCTTCATCTTTCTCCCTCCCCCCTCCCTTTTCTTGGTGACATTTTATGTGGTTTTAGCCTTTACATGTTCTGTATCCTGCTTTCAAAAATTAACCTTGTATCATAACATTTTCTGTCATTTTCCAGTCTTCAAAAACATGATTTTTAATCCTTATTTTTTAATTACAATAATAATTGCTGTTCAGGAGACCCAAGGATTCAGAATTGTAGATAACGGGAAAGAGAAATTTTCTCCTTTCCAAATGCACTCCCCAAAGGAAATCACTGCCAAGGGCTTGAGACTTTGGGTGGAGGGGTGGGGGGTGAGGGAGCATAGTCAGTAATTTAAAATTTAAAGCAAATCAACAAATGGGCTTATATCATTCTGCCATTTACTCTTAAAAAAAGATTTAGCAATTTTGTGGTCACTTCTTTTTTACTAAAAATAGTGAAAATGTGATTTTTCATAGCTGCTCAATATTCTATTACTGAACACTCATCTCGTTTGGCATTTTTATATTCTAAAGAGTGCTTGAGATGAACATCTTATATATACTTGTTTATAGGAGGTAAGGGTATTTTTAATGGCTCTTATATGCTAAGCAAGTCAGTATTAAGGATTTACCCTCCAAATAGTGCTCTTGACTTTTGTCTCACCTTGACTCCTGACTTCACCCCTCACTCTGGTCAGTCTCTCAAGCCCCTTTGGGTGCAGGCTACAGTGTGGCTCACTGAGACCCAGATCTCCCTGGTTATAACTCAGGGGTGGCACTGTCCTGTAGGAAGGAAAAGGGTGAGGGATTCAAAGGGGTAGAGATGTCTGGAGAGAGAGGGGTTCCTATCACTCACCTCTGACACACAGAGTGAGGGGGCAGGGAGGGGAGGAGCCCTGCTTTCCCCTTTACCGCTGAGTGGAAGTCTCTGTCTCCATCCCCGCTCCTGAGCCACACTAGAAAAATAGCTCTGGGAGAGGAAACATCTGAAATTATCAGGAAGATTAAAGGTAGAGGGCGATGTTATCAGCCCTTCGGGAACGGTCAGGGCAACTGCTCGCGCGTAGGGGAGAGGTAGGATTCACAGAGAAGGCACTGGAGACAGTGGATGGCAGGACAGAAGGCTTTCAGAATGGGAACTCACAGACCTTTCTCAGACAAGAGTGGGAATACGTGCAGTTTCACATGACAGGAACATGTGCTTCTTAGTGAAAGGCTGGAGGAGGTTCATGGTTCACTGGGAAGGAGCAGGAAATCACATTCTCCCAAGATGGGCAGAGATAAGGAAGGAATCTTGGGTCCTTGAAAAGCATGGCTGATGTATGATTATTCTAGTCCTGGGACATAATTTAAGGATCTTGGCAGTCATTTCTCATTTCCTCAGCATTTCTTGCTCTGGAATCATCCCTCTCATAAACCCTTCCCTAAGATGGTGCAATGGGGGAAAAGGATCAGCCTAGAAGAAGAGACCAAAAGGTGTGAAGTCTTCTCCTTTAAACACAAAGCTGAGAGTTTTATGGTGGCAGTTGCCCAGGATGGGAGCTCTTCAAAGTCTCATGGTAGGTGTACCTGCTGGTCATGGGTCTCTAATCCTTTGAGCTAGACCTAGGTACCCTGAAGCAGGTAGAATAGGGAAATTCTGGGTAAATGCAGGAGGAACAACAAACTGGGAACTGAGTCTGACACCTGACAGCGTTTGTGGCCATCAGGCAACCTTGCGAGACCTTGCGAGACCCCTGCGGTTTCTCACGGCCACAAGAATCCTGTTGTTGCTCAACAGCACGCATGTGCACACAGACCCAGTTAGCTTGCAAGTGACCGAGAATGACCCCTCCACTGGGGGCGCTAGAGGGACAATAGTACATTTAGAGTATATTTGAAGTCTATGTCAGAAAAATCAGACTGAGCCTGCGTATCATAGCTAACACTGAGCATACGTAATGATATACAGAGTTCTTGGAATTCCCCGCCTGTTCCCAGAGCCTCGTGTGACTCTTCTGTGCCCAAATTATAACCACCTTTAAGAATCAGAGCCCCACATCCACCCAGGGCGACTCAGATCCTTTCTCTGAGTGCACCCACACTTCCTCTTCTCTACTGTGTACTTTTGCTTTGCAATAAAGCTTCTGATATACTTACTCTGACTCATCCCTGAATCCTTTCTCTGGCAAAGTCAAGAACCTGGCACCGGCTGGTGGTTGAGGTCTCCAGCACCAAGAACTCCAACGTCTCCGGTATCAGACCAGTCAGGATTCAATCAGAGAAGCAGAACCACTAGGGGAATATATATATGACATTTTCAATAAATAATGGGAACTGTCTTGTTCTACATAGAGTCAAAAACGTCAAATACTGGTAATACATTGTATATACATATAAATTTATGTAAATGTGAAGTACAAGTGAGCAGGGACAAGCTGGAGCCCTTGAGCACGAGTGGGACCCTGTGAGGATGAACTGAAACCCATATCAGTTCTCTTTGCCTCTGGCCTTGGTGGTATGGGCATCCTGGAGAAGCTCAGGCTCTTCATCTAAGAGTGAAACACACACCTGGCCTAAGAGTTGCCTATGTTGGAAAAGGATTTAGGGGATGTTAGGGCAGTTGTAGGCCTGACTACTCCCTCACACCAATGAGATGTACCAGCAGATAAGTGAGAACATGTGCAAGCTACAAAGCACCCGCCAGCTTCCCCTCCATTGCCAACACCCACCCAACCCCAGTCTCCCACTGTGGCTCACCCTAACCAGAAACACACAGGAAAGGGAATTCCAGAAAATGTCGCTCATCCTAATCAAGTTGCTACATTACAAAGTCACCACAGTCCTCTTCTTGACCACTTGGCGTTCATACACACTCCTGAAACCATATTTAATCTCCAAATAAAGACAATAACAAAGTCATGCTCCCATCTAACATAATACAACTATCCGGGGTGCAAACAGAAATACTCTTTCTCTGAAAGAGGATATAAAGTTCTTTTTTTGGCTCTGGATAATTTTCATTCTTTCCCTAGGAGATTCATACTCCCCCTTTTGTATCTTCTGCTTTAAATACTATAATATAAAGTTAATATCTATTAATACAGTTGATGTAAGATGATAAGCAGAAGACAGAGAGAAAGAAAAATATTCAATTAATATGCGTCTGAACATTCAGACTAAAATAAGGAATATTCATAACTATTATAGTCTTGTATGCAACTGGTCACAGAGTCGTAGCTGGTTTTTCTACCTTCTTCTACTACCTTCCCTATTTTTGCCTTCAACACTCACCTCAGCTTATTGAGCTTCCTTGCCTAGTGGTGGATAACCCAAACCTTCATTGCTGTAGGGTCAGGGCCCTTAGTAGTCCTGTCTGAATGGGGTTGTTGAATTTAATTCAGAACATGGAAATACTAAGAAGTGGCTCAGAGGATTATCTGCAATCCAGATATACTCCTCCTGACCATTCCTGTGTAGTAGCAACCCAGTTTTCCCTTGATAGGCAGGGTCAATTACCTCAACCTGTAAAGTAACTCTCCCCACCCGCCTCTTTCTGGCCTGTTGATTCACTTGCACAAGGAGCTCCAAATGGCCAGATGGCAGTCGAGTTCAACGGAATCATTGTTGTGCTGCTAGTGGAAGCATTTCTCTCTTTGGAACTAAGACCTCTAGCCCAGCAGAATCTAAAGTTAAGGGGACAGAAAGCAAAATTTTACTAGTAGATCACTAGGGGGCTTAATAAGTGGTGCAAGTTCCATT
The DNA here is from genome assembly GCF_004348235.1 of Phoca vitulina. Classification (NCBI taxonomy): domain Eukaryota; kingdom Metazoa; phylum Chordata; class Mammalia; order Carnivora; family Phocidae; genus Phoca; species Phoca vitulina. The sequence continues at coordinate 93,771,568 of NW_022589704.1, forward strand.
TGCCTTCTAAACCTCTGAATCTTGGCTATGGAGAAATAGCACCATATGCTGATTCAGAGCATATTCTGCACCCTAGAAGGGACTGTTCCACCCCTTCAATATTTTACCACCTACCCAGAGCTGGTGGTAACTGAGTCTTCAAAAGACCATTCCATCATCGTGCCCAGGTGGTCATGTCCCTATGGACTAGATTATAGGCTAGAACTGGAGAGTTTCTATAGCCCTGATGTAGAACAGTGAAGGTGAATTCCTGGCCTTGTCAGCTGAACAAAAACTACTTCTGATGGTCTTACTAAGATTTATAGAGAAAAGGGCATTTGACCAATAGCTGTATATACCAGGTCCCGGGAGATGTGCCGATTTCCTCCAACAACAAAACCACAATCTGGAAGAGGAGCTACAATAGAATTCACCACCTGAATGTAAGGAGCTACAATAGAATTCACCACCTAAGTTTAAGACAGCCACAGCCCAGCTGTTTTCCTCAAAGGCATACTATTATAGGCTAGTTGTACAAAGATGTGGTAGTGGTACTCACCATCTCTCAGGTTCTTGATGGTGACACTAATCTCTTCAGTCTCTCCAGAAATGTGATATTGCATTTGGTTTCCTATTTTCCTAGGTATAGAGTACTAGTGACTCCCACCTGGCTTTTCCTACCATAATAATTCTCACTCTACAGATTAGGGAACCAATGTGGGGATTCTGCTGAGTACGTCTATTCCAACAGTGCACTCCAGAATTGGGGAAATAACCACAGGATGGACCCACTGGGCCCACTTTGAGATGGATCTGAACCAAAAAGCCATTAGACATTTGACCTTCAGAACCCCCTACTCAAGCTGGCGGACCACAGTGACACCTCAGACTTTCAGGATTTATTGTCAAGTCAGACCCTGTGTCCCACAATAGCTGGAGAGTTTGTTTCTCCTTCCTTAATGCACAGTCACCCCGGTAAATAGTTACAGGTCCTTTTGGAGAAGGCAGGGAGGGAGGTAAACAACATAAATTTTTGACAGTGTAGCAGGCTTTTTCTTTAAGGACCCACTGACTCTGGGTTGGTAAATCAGCTAAAGTCTGGGAATTGACTGAGAGGCTGTGACTCTCTAGTTTGGTGACGTAAGCCAGATTTCTGTTCACTAGACTTAGAGCTTTTCTGCCTATACAGATAAAATAAGACTTTAATAGGTTCTCTAACTATTTTAGTACGAGGGACAGCATGATCAACCAGCCAATGCCAAAGATCTCTGTGAGCCAGACTATTTTGATTACTGCTTTGATTACTCTTCTGTCACTTGGCCCCACAGAATCCTAACATCCCTATTGCGTTTAGGAATCACAATTCACACCCTAATATCTGACTTACAGAGAACAGCAACCACCAACTCTTTCAAGGATGCTGGGGGAGAAGGTCCCCTCATGAATTTATTACAGCCTTAGTGAAGGGTGTATCCTCTGGGCCCTTCCCGAATGGATGAGGAAGTCTTATGTGATCAGTCCATTCTAGCTTTCTAATCTCCTTAGGCCTTTGAATACCTTCCTATACAGTACACCAAGGAAGTTATGCTATTTTATCTTCATTTACCCTAGACCACCTTGGGATACATATTTCGGTTAACCAAGCAAAATGTTAGAGCTATTCCCATATTCCCATCTCCTTGAGCTAAATCATCAAAATAGGGATTCTCTGCTCAGTGAGCCTGTATTAGAGTTCTCAAGAGAACTAATCAGATGTATACACACACACATATAAATAAAGAAATTTATTATAAGGAATTGGCTCATGCAATTATGGAGGTTAGCCAGTCCTAAGATCTGCAAGGTGAGTTGGCAAGCTGGAGACCCGGGGGGGTGGGGGGGTGATGGTTTAGTTCCAGTCTGACAGTGGGCAGGCTTGATACCCAGGAAGAATTGAGGTTTCATTTCAAGTATGAAGAGAAGAAAATGTTGATAACCTAGTTTGAAGGCTCTCAGGCAGGTGAACTCTCCCCTACTGAGGTCAGCCTTTCTGATCCATTCAGTCCTTCAACTTATTACAGGAGGTCTCCTCACATTAGGAAGGGCAGTCTGATTTACTCAGTCTGCTGACTTAAATGTTAATCTCATCCAAAAACATCATCACAGAAACACTCAGAATAATGTTTGGCCAAATATCTGGGCACCTTGTAGCCCAGTCGAGTTGACACATAAGATTAACCATTATAGAGCCCTTACCAGTAAATTTAGCCTGATTCAAGTTTACATTTCTTCCACCTGAAGTAAGGTAGGAGTGGAGAGGGAGTGGAGGAGAAAGGTAGGATACAGAGTCAACACGATTTAATGACCTTAATGGTCACCATTTATATCATGATGTACATTCTACTGGGTCCCAAAAAGATTAGTAAGGCACCCCCCCTAATTAACAAGCCAGATCATTTTCCCCTTAATTTGTTTATCTTTGCATTGTTAGCTTTCAGCATTGAGGTGAAGAGATGACAGAATTGGGAAAGGATGTTATTGTCACTTGGAGTCTATTCCTATTCCTTCTTTTTTGTAGGGAAAGTACCTTGGATTCCAGTTTCTTCCTCTTTGAATGGGATACTGCTTCATGGAAGTTGTAAGGATTAGAGAGACTGTAAAGAGCTTGGCATATAGTAGACATTTAATATGTAGTTGGTATCTATTCTTTTCATTAGACCTAACCATGAGAGAAAAATTTCTTCTCATCCTTTTTGCATGAATACTTTTGAGAGCATTTTGGCTTTTAGTTTGTTAATTTCTCTCTACATATCCTGAATTTTGTATAATCAGCAAACTATATATTTAATACCTATATGCCATTTCTCATGATAACTACTTGAAGGATCTGCAATCATAGAGAGAACCAGAAGGTACTCTTCCTGGAGCATTAAGACATATCCATGATTGGTTTATTTTACATATCCAGCACCTAACAAGTCCTGAGTAATATTAGCTATAATAATTATTATCCAGGGATGGAATTAATTGATATTCTACCCTCTGTCCCCTATGCCTTTCCAGCCCCAACATTCCACAGATATACCACCATTTTCATTCCTATCATGAGATCTTACATAAATGCCTGGTCACGTTCCAAGTATAAATTTGTTGTGTGTAGTTGGCAAAATTAATCAAACAGAATCAGGATTAGGAAGACCCAGACACCTAATCTGTAATTCAGTCATTGGTCAAGATGGAATCTGAATATAAAAGGCTGGATTCCAGGTGCTTCAATCTGAGGCATCTCTCTGGTTAGGAGAGGTAATAAGAAGACCAACTAACAATAACAATCCTTGACCTTGCCTGCTGACTCCTTAAATTCTGACTTTTATCCTGTCCAGGCTTTCTCACAGGGGACACTGAAACACCCCTGGTTTTACAAAATGGGATTCTTGCTGCCCACCTCCCTTTCAGGTAAGATTGCTTCCATTTTCTGAGAACTCAAGTCAGGTAACAGATGATCAGTTTCTCCAGTAGCTAAAGCTCATGTGCTCCCTGAACACCAAGCTTGGCATTCAGCCCTGTGTCTCCTTTCAGTGAGCTCAGCCTCTCTTGAATCAGAGCCAAATGAACTTTGTGAAAATGCACTTAGGGCTACTCACATTTAAATTTCCAACTTTTTTTTCTCCTTGGTATTTTGTTTCTATTTTTTATGCTCCTTTTTTTTTTTTTTTTTGTATTTTATGTAGCTTTGTAAGCCATCTGCCATCCTTTCTGGAATGAGATGGCATATAAATACATACATATATGCATACATAAAATGTATACTGATATTTGAGAAAGACATATCAAATACAAATGCATCCTTCTAGGTCATATTCAAGACAGAGAAGGGAAGAGGAAGGGAAAGAGAGCTATATTTTTCAAAATATATATGCCAGTATTCTTTCTGATCCTTCCTTACCCCTACCTACTCTTAGGGACCCAGGTAATATTAGAATCATGGTAGAGGGAAGATTTACATTTTGAAAAATTCTCCCAGGTGATTGTGATTTACCTCTTTGTCTCCCAGTCCTCCACGCATAGCTCAGTGACACATCTCCAGATTTTCTCAGCTTTCTTCCTGCCTTTGGTCAGAAACAGCCCACTCCACCATATTAGCTCATCTCTCCATGGAAATGCCATTCCGGAGTTATGATGTAGCGTTATGCCCTTGGCTTTTAGAGAAGGATAATATAAGAAACAGACAGATGAAGGGCACGTCTAAATCTTTTGCAAAGCCTTAGATGAAGCCATTGTGCATTATGTGACCAAATGTCACCCAAATAAAGATTTCTCTTCATAATTCCTCACAATACTCAGTGCTAGAGAAAAATTTGACTCTCCGAGAAAACTTGAATTCTGCCTGTCAATAGATGAGGAGAATTACAGTGCTCATGATGCTGTCATTTTTTCCCCGTTATCTACCAGGAGATTTTATTCAATCCAGCAAATAGTGGATGCTGGGTACCAGGTTACATACTATATTATAAATATTAGTAGGGCCGGTTCTGGGCTCTGGGACTCTTAAAGTCTACCAGATACAGAGCGAAATACGTGTGCAATTATACCCATGCTTTCCTCAGATTACTCTTATAATGCTCTCTCCCTTTTTCTCAGTAGTTCCTGTAAAGCCTTGTTCTCTAAATTTTTAAATGCCTTATTGTATTCATATGTGCTTTTTTTTTTTTTCCAGTAGAAGACAGAATTTTGGAGGGGCTTTCTGCTTTGTTTGTTTTTGGCTGTTCGCTGTCCTCTATTTTCTTTTCCTTTTTTTCCCCTGCCTTATATTTTTAATTGCCCTACACCACCTTTTCAGAGCATGGTCTCTTTATAAGAGTCTCATGTGCAATGTACCCCTCTTCCATGGCCACAGCTGATTGAATTGGAGATGAACACTTGACCCAACCTGGGCCAATCAGGTTTCCATACTGGGAATTTGAAGTTGGAGCACTGAGAAACAAGTCAAGTGGTCCTGGGGGCTGAGGTTGCCTATTTGAGGTGGCTATGGTGGAATTCATGGTAGTGAAAAACTGAGACAGGAACGATGATCTTCAGAAGGAAGAGACTGAATTAAATACCCAGAGAAAAGTTGAAATGAAAGACCACATAGGATAAAAAAAAAATAAGTATGAGTATGAGAGGGTGAGAAAACCATATGGAGGCATATAAAAGTTCTCTTTTGATTATTTCTATTTTCTCCATGAAATAACAGGCAAGGTCTTCAGCTTAGAGTAGGAATGGGAAGAGGGTGGGCAACTTGAGAAAAGAAGGTGTGAATTACTCATCATTGAGTGGGGAGTGAGCTGACTAAGGGAATGTGGTAGGAGTGACAAACAGCACTACAGGCTCACTGGAGTGACTAAAGAGAGACAAGTCATCTTAATTTTATGCTTTTTCTCTACTTTCAGCTCTGTGGGTATGGAGCAGGCAGAAAGTTGGATTTAACCAGGACTGAGTTTTCTGCCAGGTGAGTATGACCTGAGAGGAAAAAAGGAGCAAATGAGTTGATTATGTCTGTGAAGGAATATTTATAATAATGGAGCGGTTGGGGTACAACTGGACAGTGAAGCAATGGCAGGGTTAGAGATCTCAATGTGGTCTAGGAGTACAGAGGGAGGAAGCCTGAGAGACTGTGCTCGGAGAATGGGATATTTGAAACACAGATTAAGGAAGGGGTCAGGAAATGGTAATGACAAGAATAAAGTGAGGGTAAGTAGAGGTTAGGTGGGCAAAGTAAGTGGAGATGAGAAGACTGAGAAATTGAGAGGTAAAGGTCCAGGAGGTATCATCCATATGAAGACTGAAATCCTCAAGTACTGTAGGGGTAGTAAGAGGGAGAGAAAGGGAATGAAGAGGAGTAATCCAAAGACTTTTAGATGACTCCAATAAGGAGAAGCAACAGATGCTTTAGTATGGTGCAGAAGTTTCAAAGAAGCCATGTGTGTATGTGTATGTGTGTGCTTATATCGAGGAATGAAGGTCTGAAAATGGCAATGAGTAAGGACATTTTCCGCACACAGGCTTAGTGGTGTGAGTGGGATGAGATAAATCTATAACTTGAGAGGGCTGTGGGGGTGAGGGAAGGTGTCCTCAGGAAGAGCCTGCCTTCACCAGAGTAAGGAGAGGGAAACATTCAGTGGTTAAGAATGGAGGGAATTTGCTGATGATGGACCATGAGTTTCAGAGGGCATGGTGAAAGAGTTTGAAAGAATAGGATTGGGTTTGATTAGGGAATATTTTGAACTATATGGGGATGAGAGTCCAGGTGGAGAAAAAAGACCTGAGATTGTGGACATCTAATGAGAACCTAGGGAACAGGAAGGTAGGGCCGGATGGGATGATCTTCTGCTGGGAGGTGGACAATCCATTGTAAGTGTCACCTCTTTTTTGAAAGTAGATGCTTAGGCAGATGGTAGCAGTGAGGCAGAAAATATTGGGGAAGGGGTGCTTCTTGGTGTTCCTGATGGTGGAGGCATGGCATTGGTAGGGTAGAGGCATGGAACATAGGAGTAAGCACATGACACAAGCTCACAGACTCCAGCTCCCATCAGAGACAGTCTTTTAACACTGGGAACCAATAGCCCAGACATTGGTTATCACTTTCCACATCCGCAATCTCTTATCCCTTATTCTGAAATCCTCAAATTCCAAAAACCAAAAGGTATTACATTATGCATTTAGTAGCAAAGGCTGACCTGCCCTAACAATAAGATCTTTGTAAACATCATTTTTCTTAAAAGTGTGAATATTCATATGTTTTACCATAAAACAGTTAATGAATTTGATTATGGAGTGTGGCTTCACATCCCACTGGGAGTGATATATAATATATGGTATGTACTCTATATTATGTTTCCAAAATCAGAAAAGTTCTAAAACTCATCTGACTCCAAAGGTCTTGGCTAAGGGTTTTGGATTTATATACCCAACCAAGTATGTAAAAGCCTTTCCTAAGCCACTCTAAGGTGGGGCAGCTTCATGGAACTTGGACCCACCTGGGACCACTGTGAGGAATACTATGAGGACTCCCAAACCTCAGGGGACCTGTGGGCTTGACCTGCTTCTAGTCTCCTTTTCTTCCATAGGTCACAACAGGGTGGGAAGAGAAGCAAAAATAAATGTTTCAAAAGAAGATATACACCTGTCTTTCTTCTCTCTTTATTGCTAACAAGCTTTGGCATAAAATCATCCACTCTGAGAGAAAGCTAAAGAATTTTAATTTGAGTGTTGAAATTCATACCCACTAGAGATTCCAGGACTGTTGATGGCCACGGTTCCTGACATTAGAGAAAGCTGTCTTTAGAGAGTGAAGGTGAAGTCAACATTTAGAGACATCAATGGTGAGAGGTGGAACTAGAAAGCAGGTCCTGACTATGCTCCAGTCCTGGCATCCATTATTTCTGAGGTCGGTTCCACCTTCCCATGATTTGATTATGTTAGCCCATAAATCACCATCTCCTGCTTAAGCTGGTTTGTCCCATTCATAATGAAGCAGCAGGGATGTCCTTCCAGGCAGATAGTGTATAAAGGGATCCCTGGACCTGGGGATGTTGGACATCTTAGAAGATAGGTAGCTCTTAGTACCATGGAAATATGTCAGACAACCGCCAAGTCTCCACTTCTGGGCTGGGTTTCTCCTGTGGGGAGAGCAGGGGTAGCTGACAGTTCTAGAGGAACTGGGATCCTAAATGAGTTCCAAGTCACGGGCTCAGGATCATGAGGTGAATAAAGAAATCTGAGTGATTTCCTCAGCCAAGCAGAGTCCAAGGTGCTGGACCCAGAAGTCCAGGCAGAACCCTAGGATGGGAATCCCTTCCAGTAGTCTCTGATGCATAGAAATAAGGAGATAGTCTAAGGGGCAGAATGTGGGTTGAAACCCAGACTCAAACAGCGTGTCCTATGTAGTAGCTGTCATTTGAAAGACACTAGGCAGAGAGGGTGGATATAATAATATTTATAGGTAGAAAGATGGATAAGCAGATGAGAGAGAAGTGTTTCAAAGAGGAGTGAAAAAGGTAGAGTCTGGAAAAATTCCTGAGCTGAAGAAAAGAGAGGTGTAGCTGCTTTTTATAGATTACCTGTGACTTAGGTTGTGGGTATAGAGAAAGCTGCTAAAGGTGACAGTTTACTGGAGACAGCAGAAGCATAATCATCAGAACTGGGGCACAAGATCAGGGCTGGACAGGACTCAGGATGAACCAGCTTGATGTGATAACTGTTACATTCATGGCCCCAGTAAGCCATGTCTCCCAGTCTTCACACTGTATAGTCCCTCCCATATTGACTCTGGGCTCAGCCAGGTAACTTGCTTTGGCCAATGAGATATTGGCAAATGTGATAAATTAGAGGTCTGATAAGCATTTGCACATTGGAACTATGTTCTTTGAACTCTGAGATCACAATGCTGTGAGGAAGCTCATGTTAGCCGTGTGAGCTCTCAACATGGAGGACAACCAAGGAACCCAGACAAGAACAAAACTCTAGGTCCCAGATATATGGCCCTGATTGAACAGTCTTAGCCAGTTGCCCAATTGAACAGAAATGAATCTTCTCCATTGTGTCCAACTAAATTCCTGACTCATAGCATTATAAGCAAATAAAATAATTGTTGCCTTAAGCCACTAAGTTTGGGAACAGTTTGTTATCCAACATTGGATAACTGAAACAGGTGGCCTCCTACTTACAGAGTTTCCATCTCAGGTCAGAATTGGCCCTCGAACCATTAGCCTATGAAGTATGAAGGTGATCCTGCATGGGGGCATCTATGATTTCTTGATCCCCAAAAAGGGCTATTATATAGAGTCCTTTTCCTTTTAGCACTGCTACTGTCCAGATGCCTTGACCAGCTTATAACCATCTAGCCACTAGCCTGTTGATGAAAGCAACACACGAGGAATGGGTAAACTAAGAGAGTTCCAGAGATATGGAGCCGAACTGTAATAGAACATTCCTGGTCCCTTTCTTGCCTCTGGTCTTCCTGTTATGTGATTTAATAACTTACTGTTTAAATTCCTCAGTTACTTGGCAGCTGCAAGTGCCCTGATGGCACAGCCTTGTGTTTTGTTGTGTTTTTAATTTATGCCTGTAAAATTCACAAATTTTATTGCAAGGTAGAAATTCTGTAAGTAAAAATGCTTGCAAACCACTTCACATCTTCAATGGGGAGGCTCCATCCTGTGTCCACCACTTCTCCTGACCTGGTACCCTCAGGACCAATTTCTGAAATGCCTGCCATTAGGATGCAGCAAGGAGCCAGGCTGGTATTTTCAGAGCATCACAGCCATGCAGAATTATTACGGGTTATGTGTGCTCGTCTTGAGCTAAGACAGACCTTTGAGTCCAATTGTCAGCTTGTGACCAAATTGGCAATCCCCATTTATTCCAGTTCTCACAGGGCTTTGAGGAGATACCAGATACTTCATTTGCCCCTTCCAGCCTGGTGTCTAACACACCGGCTAACTTCTCCCTCTGGTACCTGAAACTTAAAAAGACAATAAAAGGCACACAGATCAATATGTTGAAAACCTATATCTTCCAAATATATTCTGTTTTTTTCTAGACATAACAAGCATGCAAATTAGCCCCGTGCAAAAACAGAAGCACAGCTTATAGCACCATTTCTGTCTGACGTGTTCTCTGACATAGAAGATTCCTTAAGACAGTCCTTAATTTTCCCCCAATGTATTCTCTACTTGAATATCAAACAACTGTAAGATGGTCTTTTGGAAATTAGTATTTATCCTTAATTGTCTTCAACCGTATCTACAATAAGCCACTGTACTGAAGTCACTAAGTTCTAAATAGGTCAGAGGGTGAGGGTGACTTTCATCTATCCCAACCACTGGGAGACAGCTCAAAGCTTGCTCTTACTGCTCACTCTGTGGTGTCTTCCCAAAGACAGGACAGCAGGGCTGTGTTATTTGGAGAGCGCTGAGACCTATGAATGCAGAAGGTCAGAAATGATCAATGCAGCATCCCCATCATTCATCACTGGGAAAACGCAGAGAGGGAAAATGTGCCCTATTTTCTCTCCCTGCCCTTAATGGAACACAATCTTACTGCTCCATCTCTCTTCTTAGCCTGCATTGGAGCAAACAGTTTGGGGACATGCACAGTTTGAAACAACCCCATTACGTCAGTATGGCAAATGTAATGCATTTACCCTCCTTCCTCCTTGGAGAAGTTGGATAAATGTTGCAAGTGGGCCTCCTAGGTAAAGACTAAAACACAGCCTTAGCTAGATTTAGAACAATGGGTCAAAGTCCAGTTTTGGGAGGAGAATCACAGACTCTATTTCCACTTGGTGTGATAGACGTGCTAGATATGCTTGGGTCTACACTATGTTGTGGCTCTAGGCAGACACCTAGGCCAGAGCTCTTTCCTCTGATCAGTGCTGTTGCTTTAGGAACGCTCTAGATATATTTAGCTCAATTATTAAATGGATTCCATGTTTTAATCTTCATCACTTGGTAAGTACTTGCTTTTATCCTATTTCCATCCCTTTCTTTTCAATCTTAGGCCAGGTATCTGCAGGTTGCAGTACTTCTTTCACAGCCAACCAAAGGATAGCTGGTTATTACATCCTCCTGTGCTGCCAGGGGCCAAGAGGGATAAGAAATGCTAGCAACTCCCTTTGTCCATGGAAGGGAAATGGTGCAAGGGCATTCTTGTTCAGTTCAAGTAAGTATATACTGAGTACCCCCTACCCACTCAGGGGACTTAGAGATGAATAAAGCATGGCCTCTGCCTCGAAGAGCTCACCATCTAGAGTAAAGGTTAGCAAACTACATCTGTGAGCTGATGATTGTTGCCTGTTTTTGTAAATAAAGTTTTATTAGAACACAACCACACCACTCATTTACACATGGCCTATGGTTGCTTTTGCTCTACAATAGCAGAGTTGGGTAGTTATAACAAAGACTGTATGGCCCACAGGGCCTAAAATATTTAATATCTGGCCCTTACAGAAACTGTCTACCTCTGCACAACTCAGTGGTTTGTGGTATGTTTACAGAATTATATAACTGTTACATTATCACATTTCAGAATATTTTCATCACCCCAGGAGACATCTCCATTAGCAGTCAGCTCCCAGCCCCTGGCAACCACTAATCTACTATTTCTATGGATTTGCCCATTTTTGACATTTCATATAAATGGAATAATGCAATATGTGCCCTTTTGTGACTGGCTTCTTTCACTTAGTGTATTGTTTTCAAGGTTCATCCACGTTATAGCACGTACCAATACTTCATTTCTTTTTATTGTCAAATTATATTCTATTGTGTGGATATAGCACATTTTATTTATTTATCAGGTGATGAATATTTGGGTTGTTTCCACTTTTGATCTATTATGGATAATGCTGTTATGAACATTTGCATACAGGTTTTGTGTGATCATAAGTTTTGAATTCTCTTTGGTATATATTTAGGTGTGGGAATTGCTAGGTCATACAGTGGCTTTTAACAAATGCTTAACATTTTGAGGAACTGGTGAACTGTTTTACAAAGGACATCCACATTCTTGCTAACACTTATTATTGAGTGTTTTTTTAAAATTCTAGTCATCCCAGTGGGCATTAAGTGGTATTTTCTTATAGTTTTGATCTGAATTTCCCTCATGAAAAATGATGTTGATCTTTTCATGTGTTTATCTGCCATTTATACATTTTCTTTGGAGAAATGTCTATCAAATACTTTGTTCATTTTTAAATTGGGTTATTTGATTTTTTATTGTTGAGTTGTAAGAATTCTTTACATATCACAGATTCTAGTCTCTTATCAGATTTGCAAATATGTTCCCCCATTCTATGGGTTGTCTTTTCACTTCTTGATGGTTTTCTTGGAAGTAAAAAAAGCTTATAATTTTGAAAATGTCCTATTTACCTGTTTTTTTCTTTTGTGACTTGTGTTTTTGGTGCCATATTAAAGAAACCATTGCCTAATCCAAAGAATTACTCCCATTTTTTTCCTAAGAGTGTTAAAGTTTTAACTTTTACTTTGAGTTTTATCCTCCATTTTAATTTTTTTTATATAGTATGAGGTTGGGATCCACTTTCATTCTTTTGCATATGACACTATTTGTTGAAAAGACTATTATTTCCCCATTGAATTGTCTTTACATCCTCACTGAAAAATCAGTGAACTATAAATGTTAGGGTTTATTAATTGATTCTCAGTTCTATTCCATTGATCTGTATGTCTATCCTTATGCTAGTACCACACTGTCTTGATTACTGAAGTTTTGTAATAGGTTTTATAATTGGGAAGTGTGAGTCCTTCAACTTTGTTTTTCCTTTTCAAGATTGTTTTGGCTATTTTGGGTTCCTTATATTTCCATATGATTTTAGGTAACCCTGTCAACTTCTGAAAAAATAGCCAGCTAGGATTTTGATAGGGATTACATTAATCCGTAAATCATGTTGGGCTGTATTCCAAGATCAGTTTTAATCCTTCTGCTTCCAGAATGTGTGAGAATGGATCATCTAGATAACTTGCATCAATGATTGCCAAGAGTTTAGAGCATCAGGATCCCTTTATAGAGCCCCGCCTCGTTGCCCCAGCTCCCCGCGCCCCCGCGCTCAGCCTCCCTGCCAGAGGTGAGTGCTGCGCTCTGGGTGCTGCAATCCCGAGGACACGACCTCTCCGACAACTCCAGCCCCAGAGAGTTGGCAGCATCATCTGTGGGAGCGGTCGTGGCTGCCTAGGCTCCTCTCTTGAGTCCTTTCCATCACCTCGCTGAGACCTAGTCCGTGCCACGGGGACACCCCTTTTCGTCCTCCCCCAGAGGCTTGTGGGACCGACAGACAGACACAGGGATCCAGGGCCGACTTTGGGCAGTGGCAAGCAACTTGTGAATGGTGCTCTGGAGCACTTTCTGTGATTACTACTCATACATCTTCCTGGGACACTGTTGAAAGGACGAGCAAACATCCGGTTTCCTCAGATATAATCTCAGATTAATGGAGTTGTGGAATAGATTAAACTCATCTCACTAAGATCAGCTCTTATTTCTGGGCAGTTTCACAGTCATAATATTGGCTCCACTTTAGTACAACTATAAACCCTCCCTAAGCCTTTATCTTTGGATGGAACAGATTGAAGAGAGAATAAAACTTTGGTCCTTAGAACTTCTGTGATAGCAAACTGACTGCTGTTTCTTCATAGTTCCAAATCTGGAGACAAAGTTTCACTGAAAATTCATGATCTATGAAAACAGCTGAGCATCACATACCAAGAGTGACAGCCAGTTTAAAAAAAAAAAAAAAAAAAAGCTGCAAAGTTTGGATCTTTTCCTGCCTTAGAAGCAAGAAAAATGGAAAATTGATGATCAAAGTCCTAAAATTGAGCAAGAATCTTCCTGATGTGGATACTTAATCTAGAAAAGGAGTAATTTAGGAGAGGAGCAAGATGGCGGAGTAGTAGGAGACCTAAATTTTGTCTGGTCCCAGGAAGTCAGCTAGATAGGTATCAAACCATTCTGAACACCTTCAAACTCAACAGGAGATTGAAGAAAAGAATAGCAGCAACTCTATGAACAGAAAAGCGACCACTTTCTGGAAGGTGTCCTCGGATATTTTAGTGTATATTTTTCTGGGGTCATTGTTACCCTTTTAGCATTTTGTTCTCTCATTCATCTAGCCTCCTCTGGACAAAATGACAAGACGGAAAAACTCACCTCAAAAAAAAAGAACAAGAAGCAGTACCGACTGCCAGGGACCTAATCAATATGGACATTAGTAAGATGTCGGAACTTAGAGTTCAGAATGATGGTTATAAAAATACTAGCTGGACTTGAAAAAAGCATGGAAGATACCAGAGAATCCCTTTCTGGAGAAATAAAAGAACTAAAATCTAACCAAGTCGAAATCAAAAAGGCTATTAATGAGGTGCAATAAAAAATGGAGGCTCTTGGGATGCCTGGGTGGCTCAGATGTTAAGCATCTGCCTTCAGCTCAGGTCATGATCCCAGGGTCCTGGGATCAAGCCCCACATCGGGCTCTGTGCTCAGCAGGGAGCCTGCTTCTCCCTCTCCCTCTGCCTGCCTGTCTGCCTACTTGTGATTCTCTCTCTCTCTCTGACAAATAAATAAATAAAATCTTTAAAAAAAAAATGGAGGCTCTAACTGATAAATGAGGCAGAAGAAAGAATGAGTGATATAGAAGACCAAATGATGGAGAACAAAGAAGCTGAGAAAAAGAGAGATAAACAACTACTGGATCATGAGGGCAGAATTCGAGAGAGAACTGATACCATAAGACGAAAAAATATTAGAATACTTGGGATCCCAGAAGAAGAAGAAAGAGAGAGAAGGGTAGAAGGTATATCAGAGCAAATTACAGCAGAGAACTTCCTAATTTGGGGAAGGAAATAGGCATCAAAATCCAGGAGGCACAGAGAATCCCCCTCAAAATCAATAAAAATAGGTCAACACCCCGACATCTAATAGTAAAACTTACGAGTCTCAGAGACAAAGAGAAAATCCTGAAAGCAGCTCGGGACAAGAGGTCTGTAACCTACAACAGTAGAAATATTAGATTGGCAGTAGACCTATCCACAGAGACCTGGCAGGCCAGAAAGGACTGGCATGATATATTCAGAGCACTAAATGAGAAAAATATGCAGCCAAGAATACTATATCCAGCTAGGCTGTCATTGAAAATAGAAGGAGAGATAAAAACCTTCCAGGACAAACAAAAACTAAAAGAATTTGCAAACACCAAATCAGCCCTACAAGAAATATTGAAAGGGGTCCTCTAAGCAAAGAGAGAGCCTGAAAGTAACATAGTCCAGAAAGGAATAGAAACAATATACAGTAACAGCCACCTTACACACAATACAATGGCACTAAATTAATATCTTTCTTTCTTTTTTTTTTAAAGATTTTTATTTATTTATTTGTCAGAGAGAGAGAGAGAGAGTACAAGCAGGGGGAGCAGCAGAGGGAGAGAGAGAAGCAGACTCCTCGCTGAGCAAGGAGCCTGATGTGGGACTTGATCCCAGGACCCTGGGATCATGACCTGAGCTGAAGGCAGATGCTTAACGACTGAGCCACCCAGATGTCCCAAATTCATATCTTTCAATAGTTACCCTGAATGTAAATGGGCTAAATGCCCCAATCAAAAGACACAGGCTATCAGATTGGATAAAAAAAACATGACCCATCAATATGCTGCCTGCAAGAGACTCATTTTAGACCCAAAGACACCTCCAGATTTAAAGTGAGGGGGTGGAAAACTATTTACCATGCTAATGGACATCAAAAGAAAGCGGGGATGGCAATCGTTGTATCAGACAAATTAGATTTTAAACCAAAGACTATAATAAGAGATGAGGAAGGACACTATATCATACTTAAAGGGTCTATCCAACAAGAAGATCTAACAATTGTAAATATCTATGCCCCTAACATGGGAGCAGCCAATTATATAAGCCAATTAATAACAAAATCAAAGAAACACATTGACAACAATACAATAATAGTAGGGGACTTTAACAACCCCCTCACTGAAATGGACAGATCATGTAGGCAAAAGATCAACAAGGAAATAAAGGCTTTAAATGACATACTGGATCAGATGGACTTCACAGATATATTCAGAACATTCCATCCCAAAGCAACAGAATACACATTCTTCTCTAGTGCCCATGGAACATTCTCCAGGATAGATCACATCCTAGGTCACAAATCAGGTCTCAACTGGTACCAAAAGATTGGGATTATTCCCTGCATATTTTCAGACCTCAATGCTTTGAAACTAGAACTCAATCACAAGAGGAAAGTCGGAAAGAACTCAAATACATGGAGGCTAAAGAGCATCCTACTAAAGAATGAATGGGTCAACCAGGAAATTAAAGAAGAATTAAAAATTTCACGGAAACAAATGAAAATGAAAACACAACTGTTGAAAATCTTTGGGATGCAGCAAAGGCGGTCCCAAGAGGAAAAGATATAGCAGTACAAGCCTTTCTCAAGACACAAGAAAGGTCTCAAATACACAGCCTAACGCTACACCTAAAGGAGCTGGAGAAAGAATAGCAAATAGAGCCTAAACCCAGCAGGAGAAGAGAAATAATAAAGACCAGAGCAGAAATCAATGAAATAGAAACCAAAAGAACAGTAGAACGGATCAACCAAACTAGGAGCTGGTTCTTTGAAAGAATTAATAAGATTGATAAACTCCTTGCCAGACTTGTCAAAAAGAAAAGAGAAATGACCCAGATAAATAAAAGCATGAATGAAAGAGGAGAGATCACAACCAACACCAAAGAAATACAAACAATTATAAGAACATATTATGAGCAAATATGCAAGCAAATTAGACAATCTGGAAGAAATGGATGCATTCCTAGAGAAGTATAAACTACCAAAACTAAACCAGGAAGAAATAGAAAACCTGAACAGACCCATAACCAGTAAGGAAATTGAAGCAGTCATCAAAAATCTCGCAACAAACAAGAGCCCAGGGCCAGATGCTTCCCAGGGGAATTCTACCAAACATTTAAAGAAGAATTCATACTTATTCTTCTGAAACTGTTCCAAAAAGTAGAAATGGAAGGAAAACTTCCAAACTCATTTTATGAGGCCAGCATTACCTTGATCCCAAAACCAGACAAAGACCCCATCAAAAAGGAGAATTACAGACCAATATCCCTGATGAACATGGATGCAAAAATTCTCACCAAAATATTAGCCAATAGGATCCAACAGTACATTAAAAGGATTATTCACCACGACCAAGTGGGATTCATCCCTGGGCTGAAAGGTTGGTTCAACATCCGCAAATCAATCAATGTGATACAAGACATTAATAAAAGAAAGAACAAGAACCATATGATCCTCTCAATAGATGCAGAAAAAGCATTTGACAAAGTACAGCATCCTTTCTTGATTAAAACTCTTCAGAGTGTAGGGATAGAGGGTACATACCTCAATATCATAAAAGCCATCTATGAAAAACCCACAGCAAATATCATTCTCAATGGGGAAAAACTGAGAGCTTTTCCCCTAAGGTCAGGAACACGGCAGGGATGTCCACTATCACCACTGCTATTCAACATAGTTCTAGAAGTCCTAGCCACAGCAATCAGACAACAAAAAGAAATAAAAGGCATCCGAATCAGCAAAGAAGAAGTCAAACTCTCACTGTTTGCAGATGATATGATACTTTATGTGGAAAACCCAAAAGACTCCAACCCAAAACTGCTAGAACTCATACAGGAATTCAGTAAAGTGGCAGGATATAAAATCAATGCACAGAAATCAGTGGCATTCCTCTACACCAACAACAAGACAGAAGAAACAGAAATGAAGGAGTCGATCCCATTTACAACTGCACCCAAAACCATAAGATACCTAGGAATAAATCTAACCAAAGAGGCAAAGAATCTATACTCAGAAAACTATAAAATACTCATGAAAGAAATGGAGGAAGACACAAAGAAATGGAAAAACGTTCCATGCTCATGGATTGGAAGGACAAATACTGTGAAGATGTCGATGCTACCTAGAGCAATCTACACATTTAATGCAATCCCCATCAAAATACCATCCACTTTTTTCAAAGAAATGGAACAAATAATCCTAAAATTTGTATGGAACCAGAAAAGACCCCGAATAGCCAGAGGAATGTTGAAAAAGAAAAGAAAAGCTGGTGGCATCACAATCCCGGACTTCAAGCTTTATTACAAAGCTGTCATCATCAAGACAGTATGGTACTGGCACAAAAACAGACACATAGATCAATGGAACAGAATAGAGAGCCCAGAAATGGACCCTCAACTCTGTGGTCAACTCATCTTCGACAAAGCAGGAAAGAATGTCCAATGGAAAAAAGTCAGTCTCTTCAACAAATGGTGTTGGGAAAATTGGACAGCCACATGCAGAAGAATGAAACTGGACCATTTCCTTATACCACACACAAAAATAGACTCCAAATGGTTGAAAGACCTAAATGTGAGACAGGAATCCATCAAAATCCTAGAGGAGAACACAGGCAGTGACCTCTTCAACCTCAGCTGCAGCAACTTCTTCCTAGAAACATTGCCAAAGGCAAGGGAAGCAAGGGCAAAAATGAACTATTCGGACTTCATCAAGATAAAAAGCTTTTGCACAGCAAAGGAAACAGTCAACAAAACCAAATGACAACCACTGAATGGGAGAAGATATTTGCAAATGACATATCAGATAAAGGGCTAGTATCCAAAATCTATAAAGAACTTATCAAACTCAACACCCAAAGAACAACTAATCCAATCAAGAAATGGGCAGAAGACATGAACAGACATTTCTGCAAAGAAGGCATCCAAATGGCCAACAGACACATGAAAAAGTGTTCAACATCACTTGGCATCATGGAAATCCAAATCAAAACCTCAATGAGATACCACCTCACACCAGTCAGAATGGCTAAAATTAACAAGTCAGGAAATGACAGATGTTGGCGAGGATGTGGAGAAAGGGGAACCCTCCTACACTGTTGGTGGGAATGCAAGATGGTGCACCACTCTGGAAAACAGTATGGAGGTTCCTCAAAAAGTTGAAAATAGAGCTACCCTACGACCTAGCAATTGCACTACTGGGTATTTACCCCAAAGATACAAATGTAGTGATCCGAAGGGGTACGTGCACCCCGATGTTTATAGCAGCAATGTCCACAATAGCCAAACTATGGAAAGAGCCAAGATGTCCTTCAACAGATGAATGGATAAAGAAGATGTGGAATATATGGAGTATTATGCAGCCATCGAAAAAAACCCCGATATCTTGCCATTTGCAATGATGTGGATGGAACTAGAGGGTATTATGCTGAGCAAAATAAGTCAATCGGAGAAAGGCAAGTATCATATGATCTCACTGATATGAGGAATTTGAGAAACAAGACAGAGGAGTATAGGGGAAGGGAGGAAAAAATGAAACAAGATGAAACCAGAGAGGGAGACAAATCATAAGAGACTCTTAATCTCAGGAAACAAACTGAGGGTTGCTGGAGTGGTGGGGGGTGGGAGGGATGGGGTGGCTGGGTGATGGACATTGGGGAGGGTATGTGCTATGGGGAGTGCTGTGAATTGTGTAAGACTGATGAATCACAGACCTGTACCCTTGAAACAAATAATACATTATATGTTTAAAAAAAAAAAGAAGAAGATAGTAGGAAGGGTAAAATGAAAGGGGAGAAATTGGAGGGGGAGACAAACCATGAGAGACTATGGACTCTGAGAAACAAACTGAGGGTTCCAGAGGGGAGGGTGGTGGGGGGATGGGTTAGCCTGGTGATGGGTATTAAAGAGGGCATGTATTGCATGGAGCACTGGGTGTTATACACAAACAATGAATCATGGAACACTATACCAAAAACTAATGTAATGTATAGTGACTAACATAATAGATTTTTAAAAAGATCCCTTTATAATGCAAAACATTACTGTTGACTCCTCAAAAGATAAAAATTGCACTTTTCTAGTAATAGTAACCTTTTATTACCTTAGTCCACAAAGACAAAAACTATTATGAATTCAAAAATGCTTTTATGCAAATGTTATTTTATCAATTCATAATAGCATCCATATATAATTGAGAAATCATAAAGCCTAATGTGGAGAAATGTTAAATACTCTGTCTTCGGACAATGAGTGATATATTTGGGGTTGTTGTACTGGTTGCAAAAGCATTGTTGGCTCCCACTAGGGGAACCTCTGGTCAGCATGAAAGTCTCTCTGATGTAGCAGTTCCATGTTTCTGCACAGAATTCCTCAGCCACAGAAGAAGGGGGGTTGGCCAGAACTGGCCCCTGAGAACTAAATAACAATGCCAGTTAGCCTACAATTAACCCAGTGCTTGTGATGAGTTGATTTTCTTATAGGAGAGGGAAATTCCCTACTGAGCCACTGCCCCTGTTGTCTTGGGTGGATCATGCTGATTGCCTCCACCTGGCTTTTGAATACTTGCTCTCAAGATGCTCTAACAATTGAGCTAATTGGCAGTAATTCTCAGACGAACAAATCAGCCACAAAAGTACCTTAAAAATTTTTGATACCTCCAGTTACAATTCTTTGTAAAAACAGGAAACAAGCAAACAGAAATCATATAAGAACATTCAAATTTTCCTGCTGCTACCACCTTTCTTAATATTTGTAATAAAGTGCAGAAAATGAATGTACATCAATAAGTACAGTGATTGTTTATACTAGTCCAAAGAATTGTTCAGCTTTTTGTTCTTTACTTGCAAAGATTCATTTTGCCGTATTTTAATTGAAAGATCCTTGATTTTAGCATATGAATATCTGAGTTCATGTCTCAAATCCCTGTCTTGCTGGTCTCAGTTTCTTTACCAGTTATACAATTAGTAACAGCTAACTTTTAGATGTGAGAATTAAGGAGAAACTTGAAGACAGTAAGGTAGTTTAGTAATGCAAGCGCTGTTTTTTTTTTATTTTTAGTATACTATTTCTTTATTAATAATAATGTGCCTGTCACTTCATGAGATTCTCAGACTCTTCTAGAGGGCCATCTATCTCCAGGGAGGCATGGGTCTATGTGGACAAGTGGAGGCTGTGCACCTTCTCAGGAGTGTGTCCAAATCATAAAAGCTCAGGAGACACCAGGTCCCAGGAGCTTCTTTCTGGTTGCAGAAGTGGTCAAAGGCAATGGGTCAGAGGCCCATGTGTAGTGAGACCAAGAGCACCAGCAGAAAAAGGACAGAAAAAGTCATATGCCAGAGAGATGAGCATAGTACTTTTCCTCTCTCCAGTTTCCCATCAGTCCATGTAACTAACATTACTTTTACCTCTATGTGCCCTTTGGCTTCCTGAGTCCACTCCTTTCTTTTTCAGATTCACCAATAAAAAAGTTCCCTCTGATTTCCCTTCTCCTCTCTCTTTCCTGCATTCCTGTGCAAACCAGATTCCATTCTGTGTTCATTGCCTCAGGGAAGGGTTTGAAAGGGCAGGGTAGCCTGCCAGTCATTGGCTTAATATTTCTGAAGCCTGAACCACGAGGGAGAAGGGGTGAAGTGCCCCAGGTAAGGTAGGGGGATTATAGGAATTCGTGAAGATGGAGGAAGTGAAAATGCCCAAGGTTAACACAGAAGAGGGTCTTCCCCCTGCTTCCCTAACCAATGCATTGAGAAGTGTCCTCTGGGCTGAGGGTTGGGTTGAGATGGAATAGGAGAGAGGTAGGTGGCAATGAGAGCAGAAAAGTTATCAGGTCTGAGAGGACAGTTGTGCACCCTACTTCAAAGGCAGGGCCTGGGAGCCCGTGTAGCTGCAGAGAATCTGGAGGGGCTGGAGAGCATGGGGCATCTGCAAACTTCCTCTGTGACCATGGTCCTGGGAGGACACAAGAGGCTAGATGAGTTATATCTGAGCAAGATATCTCACAAGATAGGCCACAGAAAGCCTGGCTGAGAATCTTGTGTCCTATTCTGCCTCAGAAACTTCACAGTGGGTCATAAATAGAATAGAGAAATATAGACCCAAAGGGGACACATAGACAGGAATCTCAGATGTGCATAAGTGACTGAGGAGCAAATGGGGGTAATTTCCTCCAACACCTGTGACTCAAGGACCAGGAGATATCCTCCCTTCTCTCCCCTCCCCCATGGCCTTGGCACTAAATAATCTCTTTTGAACTGAAAAACTACTCTGGACAAATGGGAAGTGGAGTCCAAAAGAATGAGATTCCATTTTTGCCATTCAGGAAGAATGAGGATTCAAATAAAAATTAGGTTGAGGTATAGAAAATTTTATAATTCTTGCACATTTGAATTGGTAAAATAAAATTCATATGTACTTCACCACCACACCATTCTTTGTATATCCCTTGTATCTTACTCTACCTGGTGTGAGTCCTTAGGACTGGATTAATTATGGTGTAGAAAGTATTGTTGAGCCAACCATTTGCCTGGCTCTCCATTAGGTGTGGGGCATACCCACATAACGGAGGTGTGGTTGGGGGTACGAAGCCTCTAAGAAGGCCTTGGTGATCCCTGTTTCCTGGTACGTATGACCATGTCCTCTCCAGTTGGGTATGAACTGGACCTAGTGACTCACTTTTAGAAAAAAAAATGGCAGAAGTGATGGGATGCTACTTCTGATATTAGGTTACAAGACTGTGACTTTCATCTTGCTCACTCTCTCCATTTTCTCTTCTGGCTTGTTTTGAGGGAACCCAGCTGCCATATTGTGAGCTGACCCATGAATAGGTCCATGTGGAAAGGAACTGATGTCTCTGGCTAATAGCCATGGAGGGGAGCTTGGCTTCTTCCTATATTGGACCTTTAGATGATTCAGCCCTGGTTGACACCTTGATTGTAGCCATGGAAGAGGCCCTAAGCCAGAGTCACCCAGCCAAGCCACCTGGATTCTTGACCCTCAAAAACTACAGATTATAAATGTTTTCTGTTTTAAGCTTTTAAACTTTGGGATTATTAGTTATGTAGCAATAGATTAATACATGCTCCTTGCCCTCCAGTAACTCTTGCTCTAGGATGAGATTTCTTTAGAAAGATCATCCCTGAAAATAAAGATAGGAAATCTGGGAATAATGGTATGGATTCTGTTAGGCTTCAGAAGGTGGGAAAGAAAGGAAAGGAGATTTCAGAACACTGAACAGGCAATAATGGTTTTTGAGGTCTGTGATGAGTTTCCTCTAGCCAACACATTCTCTTTAATTACAAAAGTTCATTTTCTTGAAATGACAATATTTGCATTTTCACTTGATGGTTGGCAGAATTTGGAGAAGTAGCATTGCATGGTAGAGATGACAAAACTGGGCTGTTCTGCTGTTGAATTTAGTTCAAACTAACAACGATTTTTTGGGGTGCCCACTCTGTACTCATGTACATCTCATGTACTTGTAGATTTTCTGCCTCATTATCTGCTCTATGTTCCACTGAACAGACCTTTATTGAGGGCATCTTTGCTAGGAAGGACTGTATCTATGAGTGACATCCTTAGTCCTTATCCCTTCTGTGAGGTGGGGAACTTTGAGTGAGTGGCTCTCTTCTGCCATCATTCCAGTTAAAACAAATTTAGGTACTACTTCATTGGAAATGGAAATGGATAGTTGTGATAGTGGTAACTATGAAGGAGAAATTGGACAACTATCAACTGGACAGCTATCATTCCTCCTGAAGAGCCTTAACCCAAGCGTTGGGAGTGGTACAATCTTTTTAATTCTGCTACTTTTAGCTGAAGATACCTAAGCCGTTATGAGGGTATACTCCTTTCTCATCCAAAATACTGTGTTCTAACAAAAGCAACCCTGGGTACCTAGATAATTTTTCTTCAGATTGATTTTTCCCTTGGGTATGATTATATTGAAACACTATTCCTGGTTCTTCATTGTAGGAGAGTTGAGAAGATGCATCAGACTGAAGGAGAGCACTGGAATCAATTATAAACCAATTAGCTTGGAATAGTTTCCTCATTCCTTTTATTTATTTTTTCTCCCTTCTGTATTGGCAAATCCCCATGCACACTGCATTTGGGTGCAGTCAAGCTGCTACAACCTTCTGATAATTGTCTCAAATGTTGGAAGTCCTGGGGAGTACCAGTAGTTGGGAACCATTTCTACAGAAATACCCTGAGATCTGTAGAACTTTGCAAATCTTATTAGAATACTTTACATTTCATCTTGTCAGTCCAACTAGCTTACTGTCTGTTATGTGTGATGTTTTAGAGATAGCCCATTCCTAGACACAATGTGTATTTTTGTCTGCAGAGCATCCACTCTTTTGTCTTCTGTTGACAACACTCTGATTTTCTATGGGGAAAAATCCCACTCTCAGTCCAGATGATTAGAATGGGACTGACTCCACCGTTGGCTCTAGAAGGGGACAAGGGACCCAGGAATGGGCATTCAGGGCACTGTTTCACCTAGTCCCAGCAATTGGTTTAGGATGGATATGGGACCCAATGCAGATCAAACTTAGCCACTGAGACTTGATTCCAGGGATTCTGTTAGAAGAGCTGGAACAACGCATGTTCTGGTTTGGGGTTGATGTTACAGGTAGCCCTCCTGTGATAACAAGGAGTGGCCCTGTCACTGAATAGGGACAACATAGAGGAAAGGAGGTGAGAGAAAGAAAAAAAGGAGAGAGGAATTTTAAGTCAATACATTTTTCTTCATCCTTTTTGCTTTGTTTTGTTTAAAAAATTTAAGCTAGACTTCTACAATTTGCAACTCAAAGAATCTTGACAATATGTTGGGGAGCAATCTGCCATGGGTCCTACACCTTCTTGCTGGATATGCCACAAATTCAAGGCCCTGAATGATCTTTTCTTGAGACATTTTTCAGGATTGTGTTTGCACCAAGCAACTTGAGAGATGAGATAACCTCTGTCTCAAAGAGCAGGTTGCTTCCACTTGCTGCGAAGGTGGTAGATCCCCCAAATTTAGTGCTCCTTTCTTGTAGCATTGCCCACCATGTGTGCAGGCATTCATCTAGGCCCATCCGTGTCACCCCATGGGACTTGGGGGGCATGAGGAACAGACACAAACCAACAGAATGCTCATGCTTTACAGGTTGTGACTGCCAAAGACTTTTGTCTCTGACCCATGTGTCTTGTGTCTTCTGCCAATATCCATGAAAAAATAACAGACTAGCTTATTAACTTGAAAAGTAAGGTGAAATTCGAGACCCTTAATATTTGTTGACCCTTTATAGCTCCTTCTGGCTTCCCTGGGCAAGTGAGTGTTACATGACAGCTTGGCCAGGAACACATGCTTGACAGGAAGACAGACTGAGTTGAGTCCTGGCACTGCCACTATCTGTGTGTCTTTTAGCAAGTTACTTAACCTGTCAGCCCTTCTGTTTTCTCCTAAGACGAATGGGGATATTATTGCCAATTACCCTGACTTTTCATGAGGACTGAGTAAGAAAATACTTACAATGCCCTGGACACAGAACCTGGCGTAAAGTAAGCTCAGTAAATGTTAACTATTCTTAAATACTTGGTAGTGGCACTTGGTATGTTACATTATTTTAAAAATATTTCAAAATATGTTCTCATTACAAAAGGGAAAAATGTTTATTGCTGAAAAATTGGGAAATATGTATCAGAAAAATAAGAAAAGTCTTAAAAAATTATAATTCCACTCAGATACCCATTATTATACCTGTGGTCGATATCTATCTAGAATGTGTGTGTGTGTGTGTGTGTGTCTTCTGTTTGAGGCAGGATCATAATATACACATTATTTTGTTATTTGTTTTCCCTTACTTAATATATCATGACCACCTTTCTAGTTTTACTTCTGTAGCTTTCCATTAAAAATTATCATGAAATAGTTATATATGCAAAAGGATATAAGTAGCATGGAAGTTATTAAGAAGAGGAATAAAATGAACACCCAGGAACCCACCAAGCAAATTAAGCAAAAGAATATCAGTGACATGGCTGAAACTGCTGGTCAAATTGTCTCTCTGCTCCTCTTGCCCCCAGAATACCATGATCCCGATTTTTCTATTTGTTATTCTCTTACAATTTGCATAGTTTTACCATACATGTCTATATTAATAAACATTATATCATTTGTTCATTTTAGTACTTAATAGACACAGTATTATGCGGCATGTATTTTATCTGACTTGCTTTTATGCTTGGCATATATCCTTGAGGTTCATTCATGTTGATTCATGAAGTTGTTCCTTTTTCAGGGATGTTTGGTATTCCCATATAAAAAGATGCCATGATTTAGTCAATGGCATCTGGCTAAATCACCAAGGAAATATATTTGGTGAAGGCCATCCTCTACCTCCTTTGTCAGGTACTTCAGACTGGGAGTGGGGGATGGGAGTCTCACCCTACCCCAAGCCATTTGCTCCCAGGCCAGTTGAAGGTTTCCCAGCACCAAGGACCCAGACCATGCAGGTCCCACAGGCATCATGGAGGAGATCTTCACAAGCACAGAGGAGGAAAAGGAGGATCAAGGGTCTGGGACTATGGACAGAAGACAGCCTAGATGCCACAGGTACATTGCAAAGAGTCTACTGTGGGAAAATGTAGAAGAGACAAAAACATTTTTTTCATAAGAACATATGACCAGAGAGATGCAGTATCGAATAAGTTGAGATTGCTCTGCCTAAGGAAAAGCATGGAAAAGGTCATACAATTTAACACAACCTATGTGGGATGAGTGTTGGGAAACAGACACTCTTTTATATTCCTAGTAGGATTATAAATTAGCAAAACCTTCAGAGAGGGTAATTTGGCCAAATCTACAATAATTTAAAAAGCACCTACCCTTTGACCCAATTATTAAATTTCTAGGAGTTTATCTCACAGACATGTAAGATTATATATGTACATAGTAACTTATCACAGGATTATTTATGATAATAAAATATTGAAACAATCTACAGGGGATTAGATAAATAAATTGTGGTTTATCCATCCCATGGAAAATAATGCAGCTATTACAATTTTTAAGGCACTAGTACTATATAAACTCTAAGTTTTATTAAATGAAAAAACAAAGTGCAGGGGTTTCAAAAATAAAATGTATGTGTGTGTATTTACTGTCTATGCATAAAATATCTGCAGTTACCGTGGTTGCTTCTGGGGATCTGGATATAGGGGATAGAAATGGAAGAAAGATATACTATTGTTACCTTTTTGTGTATTTAAACTTTTGTACCATGTGAAGGTATCAATGAGCCAAAGAGTAAGTTAAATGAAACTGAAAAGAGCTGGGAGGCTGGAGCCAGAGAGAGGAAGGTAAAGGAGAGAAAATGTTTGCAGGTGTGCGTGGGGCCTTTCCAGAGAGGCAGAGGGACTGATTGGTCCTGAAGCAGGACTACTGTAAGATACACTGGAGAAGGGGATATCTGAGGAGTGGTGCAGATAGTTGGGGTAGTATACGGTTTTCTGCCAGAATGCCCTTCACCCAAGTACATCTTTATGCAATGCCATCTTTGAAGTTGGATTCTTTTTCTTGTTAGGTGTTTTTGTTTTGTTCTTTTCAATCAAAAGTTGTAACAGTAATAATCACACTAATAGTAAAATAATAGCAACACCAATATTGAAGAATGGCTCTTACTTTAGCATTTACAGTGTGACAAACATTAAGCACTTTCCATGCATGATCTCATTTAATTCCTTTATTGGCTATATGAAGTTGGAGGTATTATTATTCTCATCTTACAGATGAGGAATCTGAGGCACAAACCTATCAAGTAACATATGTTCAAGATTATGTAGCTACTAAGTGATGGCATTGAAATTTTTTTGTTAAGTGAGTTGGAGCCCAATGCAGGGCTTCAACTCAGGACCTTGAGATGAAGACCTGAGCTGAGATCACGAGTTGGATGTTTGACCAACTGAGCTACCCAGGTGCCCCTGATAGCACAGAAATTTGGACTCAATTTTGCCTTCAAAGATTGTGCTTTAAACCACTTTGCTACATTTTTTTCCTTATGATCTGTTAGAATGTGTAGTAGCTTGAGTGTGTGCCCACACACACAGATTTTGCATCTAACTTCACATGTTAACTGTGTGCAAATAACTTCACATGTTAACTGTGTGCAAATATAACTGTGTGCCAATTGTCTCAGGTGGAGCTAGGATAATAAGGTGGCAGAGAAGTTATAATCTTGGTCACCCAGGAAAAATCTAGAGATATTAGGACAATAGGCAGGGTGATCATTTGGGGGATATTAGGAAGAAAGATGCCCACAACCTGACAGCCAAGCAGGTGTTGTTGCCATTCCTAGTAAGCTGCTGGGAATCCCCAGAATGTGAAACTGAGGAGGAAATCAAATAAATATTTTGCTGACTTCACTAACTTGTAGAAGTATTTTCAAAACTCCAAGGAGATTACTCACTATTCAGAGGCTCTGAGACTCTATGTGATATTTCAGAGATAATGTGTTAACCCAACGCACTTACAAATTGTCCCAGAGCTAAGATGAGCCAAGCTGTTTCAGCTCACATGGGGGACTAAGGAGCCTTTATTTTCCCTGGAAGACTAGTTCTTTCTTCTTTTCTCATATTATTCCAACAAGGCTGATTCCAATGAGTTTATGAGAACAACTCAAGGCTTATTTTCTCAGCCTTTCTTCCAGAGGGAGCTGGAGTAATGTCCGTGCCTTCATTACCACTGAGGGAGAAAATCTATCTCTTTATTGTTCCCCATATTAAACTTTGATTTGTTTGGACAGCAAGTTTCTAGTCAGTTACTTGTATTCTAACCAGCACCAACACTTTTCAACTCTAGCTTGAAAGGAAAGAATACTCTAGACTCGAGCTGTCAAATACTGTAGCCACCAGCCTGTGTGGCAATTAAGCACCTGTAACATGGCTAGTATGAACTGAGCTGTTCTCTAAGTGTAAAACTATTGTGGTTTGAAGCCCTACTATGAAGAAAAGAATGTAACAGACCTCAAACTTTTATGTTGATTATTTGTTGAAATGATAATATAGGCAGTCCTTGGTTTGCATGGCTGTGAAGAACCGTAAAAGGGACTGCACAAGTTGAAACCCTACAAATGATTGTATTAATCAATGGGGGGAAATTTTGATTATTATGTGACTTTTAAAAAGTTTTGTCAAAATATTAAAAATTCTTGCTGTCCATTATAAGCATTTGCAGAAATGAAAATAGTAAAATTAATTTATTTGGTACACAGTAATTTAAAAACCATTAGAAGCATGAGAATTAAAGTGGGTTTTTTTTCTTTGTAATAAACTTATCAAGAGTGGTTTGAACAGTGCTTGCTGCCTTCCTGTCACATAAGTTATAGTCTAGAGCAAGTGTCTTTTCTAAGTCTTGGTGAATTGTCACACTGTTTTCTGAGATCAGCTCCCAACATTTTATCCATTGCTTTCCCAATGTCATGAAGAATCTCTGAAAGTTTCTTTAATGTGGGTTTTTTTTGGTTTTTGTTTTGTTTTGTTTTGCTTTTTGTTTGTTTGTTTGTTTGTTTTTAAAGAATTTATTTATTTATTTGAGAGAGAATGAGAGACAGCACATGAGAGGGGGGAGGGTCAGAGGGAGAAGCAGACTCCCCGCTGAGCAGGGAGCCCGATGTGGGACTCGATCCAGGGACTCCAGGATCATGACCTGAGCCGAAGGCAGTTGCTTAACCAACTGAGCCACCCAGGCGCCCTGTTTTGTTTTGTTTTTTTGCTGGTGTCACCTCCTCTGGAACATCTGTACCCTTTTCATCACAACCTGTTCCTCACTATGTTGATAGGTTTGCCTTCATTAGGTTCCTCCAACTGAACATCTAGAGTCTCTTGAGCAGAAGTGTCATCTTCCCATAGTCATCTGTCTTCTTGTCACACCTACTTTCCATTCCAACAATATCATTTTTGTTTGTTTCCTTGCTGCCCTTTCACCTTTGTTGGCCAATTCCCTCTTCAGATTATTCATTTTTGTAAAATGTCACATGGTTTTACCGCTGAGAGACAAGAAGTCAACACAACTACACACTTCCCTATCTATGCATGAACTGAACAATGGATGTGCAGTGACCAATCATCAACAGACTTTGAAAGA
Source organism: Phoca vitulina (assembly GCF_004348235.1). Classification (NCBI taxonomy): domain Eukaryota; kingdom Metazoa; phylum Chordata; class Mammalia; order Carnivora; family Phocidae; genus Phoca; species Phoca vitulina. The sequence goes on from NW_022589704.1 coordinate 93,801,055, forward strand.
AATGATATGACTGGTCAGTGATAATGGTGCACACTTATTGTTTATGTAGTTATTTGTGGACATAAGTTTAGCAGCAAAATTTCTAGTTCATGCAATTACTCATAGTTAATATACCAGAGTAACTGAAATTTGAACTGTTAGACAACTAATATTTAACTAAACAGTAGTAACTGAAATTCACGCATATTGAACCATGCAAAGCAAAATCTGCTCATATTTTGGATATTGGACTAAATAAAGTATATGACTAAAATTAATGGCGCTTGTTTTGTTTCACTTTCTGACTATGGCTAATAGGAAGTTTTCAATCCTATAAATGGCTCGCATTATATTCTTACTGGACAGTGCTGCTGTGTTATATAATACATTAACAAAAACTTTAGGAGAAGAAAAAAAAAGAAATATGCAGCTGGGAAAGAATGAAACGTTACAGTTTTGAAGTGATAAGAGTAGTCACAAACAAATGAACAGATTCAAATCTACACAAAACGAATGTGATTGGTGAAAAACAGCAAAGCTAAAATTAAAAAGATAATAGACTGGGAAAACGTTCACACCAAATATGTAAGCCAAGGGCAAATTGCTGATATTATAAAATTACTCATTCAAATTTATTCTAAAAGTATCATGTTCCAGTAGATTGTTAAACAAATGCATAGCAATTTATACGAGAGGAAATTGAAATAGAAAATGAACACCTAGAAAAGTTCATCTTGTCTAGTTACCAGAGACATGAAAATTACCATCAACGTTGAGTTACAATTTAGGGTCCACATTATTAACAAAACAATTACAACACCTAACACTGTGGGGAATCTGGTGATTTCATGCATTGTAACTGACATTGTAATTAGATATAGTACTTTTGGTAAGTGATATTGTATAAAGAGAAAAAGTCATATAGACATTCCTAACCCTTTGACCTAGTAATACCACTTCTGAAAATTTACTCTAAGGAAATAAGTCAAGAAGAAGAAAAAGTTACACATATAGAAAGATGTATATTGTATAATTACTTATAATAGCAAAAAACTGGAAGTATCCTAATCTAATATAGAACACTGTATCCAACAATAACAGAATACACAGTGCTTTTCAAATGCACATGGAACACTACTAGAATTTACCATATGCTGGGTCATAAAGCAACCTAAAATATATTCCAAATGATTGCAATCATTAAGAGTATGCTGTCTGAGCATAGTGGAATTGCTCTTGAAAAACACAAGAAAAGCTAACTAGAAAAGCACCAACTGCTTTTAAATTAAGCAATAAAATTCTAAGCAACCCATGAATCAAAGAAATTAGAAAATATTTTAAACTAAATGATAGTGAATATATGGCATATATATGTGGAAACCAGCTAAATAGTGATCAAGGAAATAACTGCCAATCTAGAATTCTATAATCATCAAAAAAATGTCCTTCAAATATAAAGGTGAGATAAACATATCTTCCTATTAACAAAAACTGAAAGAATTCATGCAATGCCTAAACGAAAATTTATATTCTTAAATATATATATATTTAAATATATTTTATCTAATATGTATTATTTAATATAATTTATTTAATATATATAAATATTAAATATTTGTATATATATATTAGAAGGAAAATAAAATTCCATACATCATCAATTCAAGTTTCTATCTTTAAAACTGAACAAAGATATCACACACACACAATTAGTCCAAAGAGAGAAGAAAGGAAATCATGAAAATAAAAGCACATTGTCAAAATTATTTTTATAAAAATAAAAGGTAGGAAAGAAAAGAAAATCAATAAAAGCAAAAGTTTGTTCCTTAAAGAAAATTAATGAAATTGATAAAACTCTGGCAAGACTGAGTTAAGAAAAAAAAGAGAAAACAAATAACTAATGTCAGTAACGAATAAAGAGAAATTAGTATAAATCCTATAGACATTTAAAAGAAGACATAAATAACTCCGTGCCAGTGTAAAGAAAATAAATTCCTTGAAAAATATAACCTGCTAAAACCAACACAATAAGAGAGTAATGGGAATGATATATATCTACTAACGAAACTAAATGTTTTATTTTAAACCTTTCCACAAAGTATATGCCTAGCCCAGATGGTTTCTTTGGTGAGTTTTAGTAAATATTAAAGGGAGTAATAACTCCAATTTATGTATGCTTTTCCAAAAAATAGTAAAAGAAGTTGCTTTCCCCCGCTTTTCTGTGGGCCCAGCATATCCCTGATAGTCAAATTAGTTACAAAAATTATAAGAAAGGAAAAATACAGATCAATATGTAGCATGAACCTATATATAAAAATATAATATAAATATATTAGCAAATGGAATTCAGTGACATATAAATTAGATAATGCATCACAACCAAATGAAGCTTATTCTAAGAAAGCTAACAATAGTTTATTAATAAAGTGGAGATAAATAAAATGATTATCTTAATAACTACAGAAAAAACTTTTGATCAGACACAGCATTGATTTATGATTGAAAACTCTTAGCAAATGAGGAAGACAAATCAATTTAATGGTGAATTATTTAAAACTTTCTTTGTGAGATTAGTAGCATGACATGGATATCTGCTGTAATTACTTTTATTAAAAGAAAAATGGAGATCTTAAGCAATACAGCATGCAATAAAAAGAAATAAGAGTCATAAGGTTTGGAAAAAGACAAAATATAGCTATCGTTATACACAGACATGATTATATATATAAAAAATGTTTTTTAAAAATCTAGAGACAAACTACCAAAATTGACAAGTGAATTATCCAGGCTGTTGGAACCAGGTGAATATATGAAATCAATTGTATTTTTATTTACCAGCAATAAAAATATCACAAATGAAATTAAAATTAAAAAGATATAATTTACATTAGCATAAAACCCCTCAAATTTAGGAATGCATTAAATGATAGATGATTAAGACCTCTACACTAAAAACTATGACACTTTGCCAAATGATATATTCAAAGTGCTGAAAGGAAAAATTTATAACCAAGGATATTCTACTTGGCAAGAATATCTTTCAGAATTGAAGGATAGATAAAGAGTTTCCCAGACAAACAAAAGTTAAAGGAATTCTTCACCACTAAACCAGTCTTATGAGAAATGTTAAAGGAACTTCTTTAAGTGGAAAAGAAATGGCCACAATCAGGTATGAGAAAATTATGAATAAAAAGATGTAAAATATGACAAGATACACATAAAATGTGGAGAAGGGAGTAAAAAAAAAAGGTGTTTTTATTTTTGTTTTTATTTCTGTTTTGTATCGTTTTTTAGAATGTGTTTGAACTTAAATGATCATCAACTTGATATAGACTGCTATGTACTTATGTTGTTATATATGAACCTCACAGTAACCACAAACTCAACATCTATAACAGATACAAAAAAATAAATAAATAAACAGAAAGAAAGCCAAACTTAACACTACAGAAACTCATCAATCACAAAGGAGAGCAAGAGGAGAAGGGAACAGAGAAGAACTATAAAAACAACCAGACGACAAATAACAGAATAACAATAAGTACATACACATCAATAGTTACTTTAAATATAAATGAGCTATGTGCTCCAATCAAGAGACATAGGGTAGCAGAATGGATAAAACAAAACAAAACAAAACAAAGCAAGACCCATCTATATGCTGCCTACAAGAGACTTATCTCAGACTTAAAGATACATACAGAATGAAAGGGAAGGGATAGAAAAACATTTACCATGCAATGGAAGCAAAAAAAAAAAAAAAAAAAAGCCAAGGTAGTAATACTCATATCAGACAAAACAAACTTTAAAAACAAAGACTGTAACAAAAGACAAAGAAGGGCATTACATAATGATAAAGGGATCAATCCAACAAGAGGATATAACAATTGTAAATATCTATGCCCCCAATACTGGGGCATCTAAATACATAAAGCAACTATTAACAGACATAAAGAGAGAAATTGATAGTAATACAATAGCAGCAGGGGACTTCAACACACCACTTACATTAATGGATCAATCATTCAGGCAGAAAATCAATAAGGAAACTGCTTTGAGTGACACATTAGACCAGATGAACAAATATATACAGAACATTCCATCCAAAAACAGAATACACACTCTTTTCAAGTGTACATAGAACATTCTCTGGAAGACATCACATGCTAGGCCACAAAACAAGTCTCAATGAATTTAAGAAGACTGAAATCATACCGTGTTACTTTTCTGACCACAACAATATGAAACTAGAAATCAATCACAAGAAAAAAATACAAATATGTGGAGGTTTACAACAGCGGTTAAACAACATGCTACTGAACATGAGTCAATGAAGAAATCAAAGAAGAAATTAAACAATACATGGAGACAAATGAAAATGAAATATATTTGTCCAAAATCTTTGGGACACAGGAAACACAATTCTAAGAGGGAAATACATAGCAACATAGGCCTAGCTCAAGAAATAAGAAAAAGCTCAAATAAACAATCTTACCTTACACCTAAAGGAATTAGAAAAAGAACAAAGCCCAAGGTGAGTATAAGGAAGGATATAATAAAGATCAGAACAGAAATGAGATTGACTAAAAAACAATAGAAAAGATAAATGAAACCAAGGGCTGGATCTTTGAAAAGATAAATAAAATTGATAAATCCTTAGCCAGACTCACCAAGAAAAAAAAAGAAAGGACCAAAATAAATAAAATCAGGACAAAAGAGAAGTAACAACTGACACCACAGAAATACAAAGGATTATAAGAGACTACAAAAAATTACATGCCAACCAACTGGAAAACCTAGAAGAAACAGATAAATTCCTAGAAACATACAATCTTCCAAAACTGAATCAGAAAGAAACAGAAAATCTGAACAGACTGATTACTAGTAATGAGATTGAATTGGTAAGCAAAAAACTACCAAAAATAAATGTCCAGGACCAGACAGATTCACAGGTAAATTCCACCAAACATTTAAAGAAGAGTTAATACCTATTCTTCTCAAACGATTCTAAAAAATAGAAAAAGGGAAACTTTCAAATATATTCTGAGGCCAGCATTACTCTGACACCAAACCAGACAAAGTCACCATGAAAAAAGAAAAGGGCAGTAAACCCTTACGAATGTAAATGCAAAAATCCTCAACATTAATAGTATCATTTACCACAACCAAGTGGGATTTATTCTGGCAACATAAGAATAGTTCAATATTTGCAAATCAACCAATGTGATACACCACATCAACAAAATGAAGGATAAAAATCATATGATCATCTTAATAGATGCAAAAATAGCATTTGACAAAGTACAACATCCATTCATGATAAAAACTGTTAACAAAGTGGGTTTAGGGGGAACATACCTCAACATAGTAAAGGCCATATAAGAAAAACCCACAGCTAACATCATAATGGTGAAAAACAGAGTTTTTCCTCTAAGATCAGGAACAAGACAAATATGCCCACTTTTTCCATTTTCATTTAACATAGTACTGGAAGTCCTAGCCATAGCAATTAACAAGAAAAAGAAATTAGAGGCATCCATATTGGTAAGGAAGAAGTTAACTGTCACTATTTGCAGGAGACATGATACCATACAAGAAAAACCTCTAAAGACTCCACCAAAAAGCTATTAGAAGTAATGAATTCAGCAAAGTTTCAGGATACAAAATTAATACTCAGAAATTGATAGTGTTTCTATATACTAATAATGAAGTAGCAGAAAGAGAAATTAAGAAAACAGTACCATTTGGTTGCATTTACAACTGCACCAAAAAGAATAAAATACCTAGGGATAAACTTAACCAAGGATGCGGAAGACCTGTACTCTGAAAACTATAAAACAATGATGAAAAAAAGTGAAGAGGACACAAACAAATGGAAAGATATTCAATGCTCATGAATTGGAAGAATTAATATTGTTAAATTGTTCATACTACCTATTCAATCTACAGATTCAATGCAAGACCTATCAAAATACCAACAACATTTTTCATAGAACTAGAACAAATAATACTAAAACTTTCACTATTTATAAATGACATGATACTATATAGAGAAAACCCTAGGGACTCCACCAAAAAAACTACTAGAATTGATAATCAAATTCAATAAGGTGGAAGGATATAAAATTAATCAAGAGAAATCCATTGCATTTCTATACACTAATAATGAAGTAGCAGAAAGGGAAACTAAGAAAACAATCTCATTTACAATTATACCAAAATAATAAAATACTTAGGAATAAACTTAACTAAGGAGGTGAAAGACCCGTACTCTGAAAATTATAAAACATTGGTGAAAGCAATTGAAGACAACACAAAGAAATGAAGAGACATTCCATTCTCATGGATTGCAAGAAAAAAATATTGCTAAATGGCTATACTACTCAAATCAATCCCTATCAAAATACCAACAGCATTTTTCACAGAACTAGAACAAACCTAAAACTTGTATGGATTCACAGAAGACCTCGAATAGCCAAAGCAATCTTAAAAAGGAAAAACAAAACTGGAGGTATCACAATTCCAGATTTCAAGATGTATTACAAAGCTGTAGTAAATAAAACGGTATGGTACTGGCACAAAAATAGACACATAGGTCAGTAGAACAGAACAGAGAGTCCAGAAATAAACCCACTCATATGTTAAATTAATCTATGACAAAGCAGGCAAGAAATACAATAGGGAAAAGGCAGTCTCTTTAATAAATGGTGCTAGGAAAACTGGACAGCTACATGCAAAAGAATGAAACTGGACCCCTTTTTAACATCATACACAAAAATGAACTCAAAATGGATTAAAGACCTAAATGTGAGACCTGAAACCATAAAAACCCCAGAAGACAACACAGGTATTAATTTCTCTGATATCAGCTGTAGCAACATATTTTTAGGTATGAGAAACAAAAGCAAAAATAAATTATTGTGACTACATCAAAACAAAAAGGTTTTGCACAGTGAAGGAAACCATCCACAAAACAAGGCAACCTACTGAATGGGAGAAGGTATTTGCAAATGATATATCTGATAAGGGATTAATATTCACAATATATAAAGAACTTATATAACTCAACACCACAGAAACCAAACAAATTTGATTAAAAAAACGGGCAGAGGACCTGAATAGACATTTTTCCAAAGAAGACATAGAGATGGCCAACACATATGGAAAGATACTCAACATCACTAATCATCAGGGAAATGGGACTCAAAAGCACAATGAGATATCACCTTCTACCAGTCAGAATGGCTAAAATAAAAAACACAAGAAACAGGTGTTGACAAGGATGTGGAGAAAAAGGAACCCTTGAGCACTATTGGTGGAAATGCAAACTGGTGCAGCCACTGTGGAGAACAGTATGGAAGTTCCTCAAAAAATTAAAAGTAGAACTACCGTATGAACCAGTAATTGCACTACTGGGTATTTATCCAAAGAAAACAAAAACACTAATTTGAAAAGATATATGCACTCCTATTTTATTGTAGTATTATTTGTAATACCAAGATCTATATGTAACCTAAATGTCCACCCATAGATGAATGTGTAAGAAAGATGTGATATGGGGGATCCTGGGTGACTCAGTCGGTTGAGTGTCTGCCTTCGGCTTGGGTCATGATCCCAGAGTCCTGGGATCGAGCCCCACATTGGGGTCTCTGCTTCTCTCTCTCCCACTGCCCCTCCACCCTGCTTGTGCTCTTTCTCTCGCTCACTGTTTCTCAAATAAATAAATCTTAAAAAAAAAAGATGTGATACACACACACACACACACACACACACACACACACACACACACACACAGGAATATTACACAGCCATAAAAAAGGGTGAGGACAGACGGTAGCTACACTTGTGGTGAGCATAGCATAACATATAGAGTTGTTGCATCACTATGTTGTATATCTGGAACTAATGTATCATTATGTGTCAAGTATACTCAAAAAAAATTTAAAAATAAAATTAAAATTTTAAAAATGGAAAAAAAAAACCCTGTGCCAAGATAAATTTAATACACCTAAGTTGAGAGTCCTCCCCTGCTCTCTTCATGGGTTAGAAAGAATTAAAACTGTTAGGATATAAATTCTCTCTAAATTAATCTTTACACTCTACACAATTCTAATTAAAATCTCAGCAGATTTTGTGTAGAAATTGACAAGTCAATTCTAAAATTCATACAAGAATGTTAAGAGGTCAAAAATGGTTATGGAGTTCATTAGTAAAAAGAAAGAAGTTGGAGGACTTACACTATCCAATGTCAAGACAATCATGAAGTGATTACAATTAAGACAGATTGAAGTTTGAGTAAAGATAGATAAAAAAACCAATGGAATAGAACAGAGTTCTGTTCAGTTACCTGATACTTGCTAAAGGTGACAGTGCTATGTAATATAGAAAGAATGCTCTTTTTAATAAATAGTGTCAGGCTATCCACATGGGAAAAACAAATCTTTCTCCTTACCTTACAGAAATCAATTTCAGGTGGATTATAGATTTATATATGCACAAGTTAAACAAAAGAAAAGCCTTTGGAAAAAAATGAGGATGTCCTTATTATCTCAGATAAACAAAGTTTTCTTTTTTTTTTTTTTAACATTTTTATTTATTTATTTGAGAGAGAGAGAGAAAGAGAGTGAGCACAAAGGCAGAGGAAGAGGGAGAAACGGACCCCTGCTTAGTGGGGAGCCGATGCGGGGCTTGATACCAGGACTCTGGGATCATGACCCGAGCCAAAGGCAGACACTTAACCAACTGAGCCACCCAGGCACCCCTCAGATAAACAAAGTTTTCTAAGTGGGATACAAAATGTACCAATCACAAAATGTTGACTTGAACTACATTAAAATTAGGAAGTTCTGTACCTCTGAAACAAATAATACATTATATGTTAAAAAAAAAAAAAAAAAAAAAGAAGAAGATAGCAGGAGGGAAGAATGAAGGGGGGGAAATCAGAGGGGGAGATAAACCAGAGAGACGATGGACTCTAAAAAACAAACTGAGGGTTCTAGAGGGAAGGGGGGTGGGAGGATGGGTTAGCCTGGTGATGGGTATTAAAGAGGGCACGTTCTGCATGGAGCACTGGGTGTTATATGCAAACAATGAATCATGGAACACTACATCAAAAACTAATGATGTAATGTATGGTGATTAACATAACATAATAATAAAAAATAATACAACAACAACAACAACAACAAATAAAAAATAAATAAAATAAAATTAGGAAGTTCTTAGGCACCTGGGTGGCTCAGCTGGTTGAGCAGCGGTTGATTTCAGCTCAGGTCATGATCTCATGGGTCATGAAATCAAGCCCTGTGTTGGGCTCCTTGCTCAGTGGGGAGTATGCTTGAGATTTTCTCCCTCTACCCTTCCCCCCCACTCTCTCTCTGAAAATAAATAAAATCTTAAAAAAAGAGAATGAAAACACAAGCAAACAATATTAAATATGCTGTTAACACATATAAAAAGACTCATATCCAGAATATATAAGGAACGAAAAATCATTAAGAAATAGTTAATCCAATATAAAAACAGGCAAATGACTTAAAAAGTCACTTCATCAAAGAGGATATCCAAGTGGCCAATAAACATATGCAGACATGTTTTACCTCATCAATCTCCAGGGAACGCAAATTAAAATCACAAGGAGATTCCATTACACTTTCACTGGAGTAGTCAAAAGAAGACAGACAATACTAAATCTCAGCAAGGGAATGGAGCAACTGAACTCTCATCCACTGCTGGCAAATTGAGTGTACATCAGTACAACTACTTTGGAAAAATGTTTCATGTTCTCTACTAATGCTGAACATACACATATTCTATGAGCCAGTCATTCCACTCACAGGTATTCACCAATAGAAATACATATATAGTGCACACAAAAATGTATAAGAATGTTCATTGTATTGTTTGAAATAGCTCCCAAATGGGAAAATATGTGTCCATCAACAGTAGAATGGATAAATTTTTATCACATTTATCATATGATAAATAGCACAGAAGGAGAACAATGACCCACTGCTACATGAAATGAAGAGTGAATCTCCAGACTTAATGTTGAATGAAATAAGCATGAACTCAGATAAGAGTCCATATTGTATGATTCCATTTGTATAAGCACAAAAACACAGGCAAGACTGATCTTTGGTTATGGAAGTCAGAATAGTGGCTAACTTTGGGAGGGTGGGGTATGAGGTTGAGGTTTCCAAGTTGTTGGTAATGTTTGTGAGTTGTGCTGGGGGGCTGCTTATAAACTTTATAAAAATTCATCAAGCTATGTTAAGATTTGTACACTTTTTGCATGTATATTATATTTTATTAAAAACTTATAACACAGAATACTAACAGTATTACTGACTGTCTCTGTTCACTGTAGGAAAAGGGGAGGCACAGGAGAGAAGCAGGAGATGGGTTCACGGACCCAATTGGGTTGACAATCTAGTTACAGTTAGGAAGGCTTCATTAATAGTCACCAAGACAGAATTGGCCATGTGTGTTGTGCTTTCTAGCTCATGCAGGACTTCTCCATACATTCACTTGATTCCTTTTCATAACAACCTGATGAAGTAAGAATTAATTCTTGTTCCAAATTTGCCTCTCAGGAAACAGACTCACAGATATCGGGTGATATTTCCAAGGGGGCGAAGCCAAGAAGCATAGAGGCAGTCGTGCGCTAGCTGCAAATACTATTCTCTTTTCTCTCCACCACGGTTAGACGACTGGATGTTTGGATTTAAACAAAGGTGGGGTGGACTAAATTGTTTCTCACAGCTTTTCTGTGAAATTGGCATTATCCTCACTTTACAGATGTGGTTCAGAAATATTAAACAATCGATGAATATACAATCTAGTAAGTCACTGGGGTAGGCTCTAAACATGGATCTGTCCCATTCAAAAGCTCATTTCTTTCTTTCTTTTTTTTTTTTTAAAGATTTTATTTATTTGACAGAGCACAAGCAGAGGGAGAGAGAGGGAGAAGCAGGCTCCCTCCTGAGCAAGGAGCCTGATGTGGGGACTCAATCCCAGGACCCTGGCATCATGACCTGGCCCGAAGGCAGCCGCTTAACCGACTGAGCCACCCAGGCGTCCCTAAAAGCTCATTTCTTTCTATCCAACGTGGCTGATAGCTGTCCACGAGTGTACAAGTAATTCAGTTACAAGAACTCAGCAGAAGGAGCACCGCAGGTTATGAGCCTCGTGGAGGTGGCATCTTTGAGATGGATTTAAACAGGAGACCCTGGAGTGAAGAGAACTCTGAGTTGGGGGATTGGTCAGCAAAGTGTTAGAATTTTCAGCGGTCAGTGAGCAGACTAGTTTGGCTAAAGCAGAGTTAATTTTTAAGTTCCATGAAGTCAGGGACTATGTCTGTTTTGTGAACTGAGATCTCCCCAGGGCTTGACCTATTTTATTTTATTTTATTTTATTTTGTTTTGTTTTATTTTATTCTATTTTTTTTTTTTACCTTTTATTTTTTAAAAGTTTTTATTTAAATTCCAGTTAGTTAAAATACAGGGTTATATTAGTTTCAGGTGTACAATTTAGTGATTCAACCCTTCCATACAATAGCCAGTGTTCATCACAAGTGCACTCCTTAATCCCCATCACCTAGTTCACCCATTCCCCCCCTTCCACCTCCTTTCTGGTAACCAAGAGCTTGACCCATTTTAAACGCTTGGTTAATACTTGCTGAATCAATGAAAGTATAAATGAATAAACTGAATATTTAGCATCAAAATTGAGTTGAAGGTAACTGTTTATGGATGGCATAGTTCATTCATGCCAATGATAACACCATTTGACATAGCAGTTAAAAACTAAGTACCTAGAAAATAAGATAGTATCAGCAAAGTCTGCTGAGAAAAAAATTCAGGGAAATCAGAGCTTTCCAAGCATTACTTTGCATTTGAATGCTGTGAGTTTCTCAGAACTCAGAATAGAGATAGCTTAGATTACTACCTGCCCTGGGGCCAGCACCTGGACACCATACTGAAGGCTGCCCCAACTCCTTCTATCCGGGTCTCTAGAGCCTTTGTCCGTCTTGTCGGGACTGGCATTTCTTAGAAACTTCTTTCTGAGCTCTTTTCATAAGAAAAATGATTTGTTGAGATAATGATCTGCACAGTGTGACAGGGTATTTCAAGCACCACTTCCTCTTGAGGGGGAAATCAGCATTTTGGGTCACTGTTTAAGAATTTGTCTTTTTTGGTGTTGTGGGAACACTGCTCCTCAAATAGCTTTCATGTATGGGATGAGGAGATGATGAATCTTCTAGCCTCAGTGTCTCTGACATTTACATTTATGTGCTTCTGGAAAGACTCATTTCTAAGACATCATGGCTGGTTGAATGATTGTACCCAAAAGGTGTTGATTAATGGATCCTGGTCAACCCTGAAAGAAGTTTCTAATAGACTATAATGAGGTTGTCCATGACTCTGTCCATTTTATCAACCACTCATGAAGACGTCAAAGCCAGACTTTAGACAGACAATTGGAATACATTAATAATATATATTGGATGAGAAATTATTATACAAAATTTCAATAGGTTGTAAAGATGTGCTGAATTTCAGTAAGCATAAATGATGTCATAGGGTCAGGTAGCCAATGTCACAAGTACAGAATGGGACACATCAGACTATATTGCAAGTTAAATATAAATGGCCTAGGGGTTTAACTAACTGCCAGTCAAAAAATGGAAACTAAAACAGTGTATTTTCTAGTAAAGACTTGCAGTCCTGTCTGTCCTGTTCCAGAAAATTTCTACTTTCTAGAAATTGTTCCCTCACCTCATCCAAATGATTGCAACAAAAGCACTTAAGTCAAAACATGACCTGGTTCCCTGGCCACATTTGGTAGGTTCAGGATTGGACATCTGATTCAAGAAAGAGAACCCATCTCTGAGGATTTTAAAATAGGAACTTCCTAAAGTTCTGATTTAATAATTATTAAGTTCCTCTAATTTTAAAACATGATGATCGTAGAATCAGAGAGTGGTAAGCTGTTTTCTCTTGGGAAGCCTGAGTTCTAAGAGACAAAGCTCTAGATTGGTAGGTGGCCATGTCTCCATCCTTGGGGCAGCAGAGTAATCTGGTCTGTGGAGAGCGGAACAGATGAGAGATGGAAAGAGAGACCCCATCAAATTTAGTTTCCTCGGTCAGTTATTTCTGTAGCTCAGCTGCATTCTTCCTCTCTCCTTATCATTCTATTCTAATAACCTACTGGAACCTAGTGACTTCCCTTTTAACCCAAGCTAATTAGGTGTCATCTGCAATGCAAAATGTCCTAAGTAATAACACACAAAATTAAGCTCTAATGATAGTGCCTGGAATAACGGTGGGGTAATTATGACACACTAAATCCTGAGGTAACCCTAATCTAAACTGTCCCGGCTGCTCTAGTATGGACTACTGTGGTCATTCCCAGGAGGGAGAAGACTTAGAGAAAGAGAATGTAGCCATGTAGAATTGTTCAAAGGGTTGCCATGGAGAAAACAGAGTAGATGCTCTATGCTGCTCTGATGAACAAAAACTGATACCAACAGCAGAAAGTTAGAACAGATTTTGATCAGTATAAAAATTGTCTTTCTAAGCATTAGAGTTATCCGACAATGGAGCGGATGGCCTAAAGAAGTATCAAGGTCTCCATCAAGGGAAAGTCGGGTCAGAACTTGGATATCACCTTATTTGGGAGTTTGACAGACAGGTGGCAACTCATAGCTATAATTTATTAGAAGGCTTTCTAAGTGTGAAGCACTGTGCTTGACATGTGCTTTATGTAAATTTACACTTCATCTTCAGAAAAATCATATGAAATAGGTATCACCATGTCCATTAAAATATTTACCAAATATTGAGCATATGGGCAATATTTTAGTATTTTTTAAATCCAAAAGATAATTTGTGGGATTACATTATGGTTAGTTTCAATCTTTGTCCTAAGTATTTATAATTTTACCATTTCATGGCATATTTTAAGTTAATAAATGGTTCTCAATTTTGTTTCAATTCTACAGCAAATGGTGACCTACTGGATTTTCAGATAAGTACAAGCTAAAGCACTTTCATTTCCATTATGATTAATTCAGTTGTATTTACCCCAAAAGCTCCCTGTAATATTTGCAGGACATAGTGGATAATGTCCTTTCATTTATTATATGGTAGGAAAACTGACTTTTGTTGTCTTACTGTTCTCTTGTTGTGAAGCTCAACTACGTGTCTTTCATACGTGGGTAACACAAGCAGTTACACTTTCTACTTTACTGTTGCTCCTCATCCCAAAATCTTTAATATTATCTGCTCCATAAAGATTACAAAACCACCACTTAAGGGTCTGCTTAACATCAGACCAAATGGATCATTCCTTCTGAAAGATAACCCATATCTGGCAACTGGTCCATCTTATGGTACTCTTTATAAGATAAGGAAATCTTATCATAATAAATTCTGAAATTTTTTTTGAGACTTAAAGAGCTTTCTATAATCCTCTATTTAATTTTGTATTTTTTTTACCAGACAGGATAAAAAGTCTGCTACATCATCTCATTGTTGCTTTAATTTTACTCCTTCTTCTTTCCTAGTTTGTCCCACATTCCTTTTCTTTATAAAATGTCAGTGAAAAGACTAAACATAAATATACAAAGATCACAGCTAAACCAGATGCAGAGAGACTGACAGCTAATGCCAGATGCTTGAGACTCTCTTCAAATTAAATATTCAGCACCAGGTGGTTGAATTGGCTTAACAAAGGAACACGTGCTTATGAGGGATACAAAGATGAAGTTAGAGGGACTAGTTCTCATTTGGAGAAAATTAAGTTATTTAATGAAATAAATATAAGAAGGATTTGAAATCAAAGTGAAAATGAAATTAAATTAAATCACTCATTCACATCTATACAGAAGGGAATATTATTACAATTTGTAAAATTTCTTTTCAAAATTAATACTTAGGACAAATGCTAGTATTTGTAATAGATAAAGGAAAAAAAATCCTTTAATTATGCTTTAGTGACAGCATAATATTAAGTCTGTTTCCAACTCCCTACAGACTGGTAATAATTAAAATAATCAACTTTTCTTCATATGGGTTAAAGTACAAATAGAATATCTTGTACAAATATACTGCATTTCTTGTACTGAAAGCTCTCAGAGCTGAAATTTTGGTTGGTGCCTTTACAACTGGTTGCAGTAAATGAACTGACCACATAGTGTAAGTTTAAGCAGAAACTAATGATCTCAAGGGCATTTTAAGACGTTTTCTCAACACAAGTGAAACAAGTCATTACAGATATGCTGTGATACATGTTTGAGATATGTATTCACAGTCATCACTTAAATTTATTTTTTAAGTGTACGATAGAGATTAATGAGAAATTAGCCTCTTAAAAATGTTTCAGACAATATTAAAAATACAGCAAAGGAAGAGCTGTATAGTCAATACATTGGAGTCTTCTGTATGCCCCTTCCACCTCCCCAACCCGGACCTTGCAGAAATAACCATGCTTCTGAATTTAGAGTTTATCATTTTGGAATGGCTTCTTTCAAGTCCCAATAGCAACTTATTTTTATAATAATAATATAATAGAAATAAATAGTATTTCAACTGTGGATACTTTGTAAGAGTTTCTTTTTTTGTTTAAGATTTTATTTATTTATTTGACAGAGAGAGAGAGATGGCGAGAGAGGGAATACAAGTAGGGGGAGTGGGAGACGGAGAAGCAGGGTCCCCGCTGAGCAGGGAGCCCAAATGCGGGGCTTGATCCCAGGACTCTGGGATCATGACCTGAGCTGAAGGCAGACACTTAACGACTGAGCCACCAAGGCACCCCTTTGTTAGGGTCTCTATAGTTGTCAACAAGAAACACTTTGATACAGTTTAAGGCTTACTCTAAGCAGCCATCTTTTATACCTCATCTTCTGAGTGCTGAAACTTATTTCAAAGACCACATGTTAGTCATGATCATAAGGAGATGAACATGGCAGGAACCAAGAGATCATAGGATGTTCTTCTGGTCAAATGATAAAACTATAAAGGAAATACTGTCACACGCACATAAACATGATATTTTTCATGGTTTCACAAATATGATAATGTAAAATATTTACACTTTAGGCACATAGAACTGAATATCTACATTATAAGATATAAGGTTTAAAATATAATGAAAACTAAGTGCTAAACCATATAATGGAATAGCATGACACAGAACACACTTGCTTGTTGCAGGGTGGTGGGGCAGTAACTGGTTAGTTTGGTTGTTCAGAGCATGGTTCCCTCCACCTGTGGTACACCAAGTTGACCATATAAAAACCTTCTTTTTTAGTTGTATCTTTTTTACCATACTACTGTAACATAATTTTCAAGAGTACATGCTTCTACGGGATTTGCAACAAGAAAGTGCAGACCCCTTATCTATTCTATCCCCGCACCAATTCCCTCTCTTCAGGGGCAGCTATGGTCAATTCTTCTAGCTATTTATTCTGGAATTTACTCTGTATTTCTAAATCACATGTGTGCACTATATTATTGCTTTCTGAGGGGACAAAGAAGTTTTCTGTCGCTTCTGTAGCAAATTTCCATAAACTTGGTGGCTTAAACAACATAGACCTACCATCATACAGTTCTGCGGGATAGACGTCTGACACGGGTCACCCTGGGCTACAGTCCACGTGCCTCTTATGTTCCTTCCTCAAGGCCCTAGAACAGAATCCATTTCCTTGCCTTTTCTAGCTTCTAGAAGCCCCCCCACATTCCTTGGCTCATGGCCCCATTTGCCCATCTCTGAAGCCAGCAAACTGCTTCTGCAGTTACATCTTCCTTCTTCCTTTGGACAACTCTCTGCCTCCTTCTTTCATTTGTAAAGACCCTTGTGATTACACTGGGTCAACTAGATAATCTATTGTAATCTCCGTATTATAACACCATCTTGTTAACAAACTTAATTCCATCTAGTTTCTTAATTCCCCTATGCCACGTAATGTAACACATTCACAGGTTCTGAGGATTAGGATGTGGGCATTTTGGGGGGATATTTATTTGATACAACATAGGGGGATTGGGGCTCATCATCCAAAATGTAGGCTTTCACTCAATCGTCTTGTTCTCGGGATGTTTTGTGTAGCAGCCCAATCTTAGCTATTCCTAGAGTCTCTAAGTCCTTGATCCTATTTTTCCCTCAGTCTTCTGCTGTCGTAAAGGAAGGTCATAGTGGGACTGCATGTGGCTGGATCAGGAACCCAGAGGTTTATCTGTTCCTTAACTAATTCTTCTGTTTTCTGTCCCATTCTACTCCCCCCATCCTTAGGAATGCCCTGTCCCCCTCTCAATTCTTGAAACTCTCTGAGGTTCTATGTTGTGAATTGGCTGGTTTCAGGCTTGGTCCCTAAAAGAAGTTAGCTTCTTTCTGCTTACAGGCATTTTTCTCATGATTCTTTTCTCTCCCATTCTCTTGCTGCTTTTGGCTAAAAAATTCTTTGCTGTGATTTAAAAGGGCTTCAGGAGAGAGTTGAAGCAAACGTGTGTCCCATCAGCCATGTCTTACCAGGAGTCTAGTATACTCACTTTACAGAAGAGAAGGCAAAGTCCTAAGGATATCAAATAACTTGCCTATGGCCACAAAACTAGTTAATTTGAAACCAGAATTCCTATTGAGGCTTTTCTGATTCTTACATTGGGAGGAAGATTAGATGAGATGAACTTAAGTTCTCTCCCTAAACTAAGATTTTACAAATATAGTAAACCACAGTCATTCTCAGGATTTATTGTCTCTTTCACCTGAAAGCCAATTTGTAGCTACCAACATGTCATATAATGTCTACAAGATTATAATTAACTTGAGAAATATTTGTCTTTATAATTCATTTGTGCCATAAACACAATGGTCACCTGATAAATATTAGAATGAAAGAATAATGAATACTTATTTGCCAAACAAACTTGATCTTCAGAGTCAACCAACCTATAATTCTGGGAGCAGTCCCTGTCAGAGCAAAGGCTCAGATTAAGCCCCTGATATAATGCAATGCTAATTCTTATAGCAGTATTCTGTGCTTTGTGAGTTAGCAGTCTGAGCATGATATTCCCAATGCTCTTTCATAAACACACTGGAGAAAAGGTGGTCATGGTCATTTGTGTGGATCATTACCACTTGGTAATATTGCCATAGGATCTCAATTTCAGGTAATTTTTCTTGATAACACTTTTGGTATTTGGGAGTAGGAGCCATCAGTGTTAGTGATATATTCCTTATAGTTCCCCAGCTTCAGAGAGAGTGGAGAAGGTGTTAAGCTAGGGCCATAACCTTAGAAGCTTTAAGAATTAAAAAGTTTATAGTGTCAAGAGAATGAGAAGGTGAGCCACAGACTGGGGGAAAATATTCACTAAAGACACACCTGATAAAGGAGTGTTTTACCAAAATATACAAAGAACCCTTCAAACTTAACAATAGAAAAATAAACAACCCAATTAAAAAATGGGTAAAAGACCCAAACAGTCACCCCACCAAAGAAGATATACAGATGGCAAATAAGCATATGAAAAGATGTTCCATATCCTAATGACTTAGGGAAATGCAAATTAAAACAACAATGAGATACCACTACACACCTATTAGAATGGCCAAAATCCAGAACACTGACAACACCAAATGCTGACGAGCATGTGGAGCAACAGGAACTCTCATTCACTACTCTTGGGAATGCAAAATGGTCCTGCCACTTGGGAAGATACTTTTGTCAGTTTCTTACGAAACTAAACATACTCTTACCATAAGATCAAGCAGTCACACTCCCAGGTATTTACCCAAAGGAGTTGAAAACATGCCCACATCAAAACCTGCACATAGATGTTTATTCATCATTGCTATAATTTGGAAGCAACCAAGATTTCCTTCAGTAGGCAAATGGATAAACGGTGGTACATTGAGACAAGAGAATATTATCCAACACTAAAGAGAAGTGAGCTATCCTCGGGGCTAAAGGCAGGCCACCCAAATGCACCACAATGGCATACTGATTATTTTGAGTTGAAGCGACACAGGAAACAGCCCTGCAAGGACACTCAAACCCTTTGTCCCCCTGAAAGGAGGCAATAAATTGCCCATATGAAAGGTGCCCTCCCTGTACAAAAAAGTAAAAAGATATCCTATCACCAGAGATAAGAACTTTAAAGCCAAGAAAGCTGTGTAAATAAACCTTGTTAGTTTTACTAATCTACTAGCTCATGCCAAATTGCCCTAGAATTCCTTACTAATTAAAGCTTCTAAACACCCATTTTTTTATCTTATAAATTAACCACAAATTTATTGTCTCTTTGTTTAAAATGGCTATAAAAACTGCCTGCCTTGGTCATTTCTTTCATCATTGGGCCTCTGCATGTGCAACAAAACTTTGTTTTTTCCTGTTAATCTGTCTCATGTAAATTTAATTCTTATTCCAGCTAAAAGAACCTTGGAGAAAGAAAAATTTCTTCCTCCTCTTCACTCTCAAGCAATAAAAAGACATGGAGGAATCTTAAAATGTATATTACTAAGCCAATTTGTACATGCTACATACTACAGGATTCCAACTATAGAACATTCTGAGACAGGCAGAACTATGGAGACAGGAGTTAAAAGATAAGTAGCTGCCAGGGGTTGGGGGCAGGGAGGAATAAATAGGTGGAAATCAGAGGAGTTTTCGGGCAGAGAGACTCCTCTTTATGACACTATAATAGTGGGTACATGTTGTTCTACATTTACCCAAACCCACAGAATGTCCAAGCGTGAACCCTAATGTAAGCTATGGACTTTGGCTGATTATGTGTTAGTGTAGGTTCATTGATTGTAACAAGGGTATCATTCGGATGCAGACACTGATAATGAGTAAATCATGCGAGTGTAGGGCCAAGGGCATGTTGGAACTCTCTGTACCTTCTGCTCAATTTTGCTGTGAGCTTAACTGATATAAAAAATAAAGTCTAATAAAAAAGTTGATAGTGTCCCATATCCACTGATTAAACTACAAGTTGAAAAAATTATGGTATCCCCATTACAAGTCAACACTGAAACAGTATAAATTGTAAATTATTATTATTTTTCCCTAAATGGCAATATCCCTACTTTTGGTGGGGTGGAATAGCAAATTCTTTCAAAGAAAATTTGTGCTCTCATTTTTGTGTGGGTGCTCCCACCTGCTGGAGCATGTGGTCTGTATTTTAGTGACCCGGTGGTAGGTGGAGGCCCTCAAATCATGTCGCTTTCCCTTCCCCACTGATTCCCTTGATCCCCCATGGCTGAGATCGACATAAAGATACAATCCTGAAAATCGCTGCCATGGTGAGGTAACTGTTTAGGCGATAGGTACATAATTCCCCTTGGTTCCTGAGGTCCCTGGTGAGCTTGTTGACTCTTCAGAGGCCACTTTCAAGGCTGAATATGGGTTAAGACAGATAGATGTAAATTTGAAGCCTATCTCCTCTTGTTTAACTACCCTTAGGCAAATCATTTTATCTCTTCGAACTTCAGATTATTCTGTGATATTTGTTTTAAAATACCAGTCCCTTAGGAGGATGGTGAGGAAGAAATGGAATAGCACACATAAAGCAGTCAAGAGGTATCATTTCACTCTTCTCTTCCCTAACTCCATGATAAAAAAAGGTGATCATGGTAATACCAATATGGTACATTCTATAGTAATTTCTAGATTACAAAGTCATCTCATACATATTCATAGAGTTATCAAATATTAGCATTTGAATGTAACTAAAGAATCATCTAGCCCTTTGTTCTTATCTTATTCATGAGTAAACTGAGGTCAAGGGAACTATGTAATGTATTAAAGGTCATCTGGCTAGGTAATAGTAAGATTATGATTAAAAACAAGGGCAATATTCCCCCCACATGTCTCTTATATATTATATATATATATATATATCTTTATTAGGTATGTTTTATAAGAATAACTATTGTTTACAATCCTCTACCAAATGCTAAGATTTTCCCAACACTTTCTCATCTAATTCCTACAATAGTCTTCTCAGGTGGGTACTATTACTTTTCCACTTAAGGAATCAATAATGGAGGCTTAGAGAGGTTGAATAACATCTACAAGGTCACCCAGCCAATAAGAAGCAGTGTGGGAATGGGCCTGACAAAATCCATGTGTGTGCTCCCAGCACTGAAGGGTGTTTTTTATAGATGGGGTTATTACAGAAGAGACCAACTGAATCAGTTGAGTTGTTCAAACCGTCTGTGTGAGTGGCTTCCTGTGGTTGGTATTTCTTGCTAGGAAATATGGCAGTACAAAGTGTATTTGGGTTGGAACCCAAACTCTAGAAAAGGCAGCCTATCTAGTGGAGCGGTTGAGTGTGGACTTTGGTATCCATCTGACCTATGTTCCAGTCCCAGTTTTGCCACTCACCAATTATGTGACTTTAGGCAAATGATTTGTCCTCTACAACCTCTCTTTCCCATCTGTGAAATGGGGATAATAATAGCAGCAATCTTGCTGGGTTGTTGTGAAGGGGAAATGAGAGGAATGAATATTGTGTGTGGCATGGAGGGTGGGAGGCAGGGATCCGAGGCCAGAAGTTCTCTTACATGCACATAGTGGGGAAAAGCCGATCACTAAAACTCGTTTGTGGGGAGGGTAGAGAGACCACCCAGCAGAGCCCTGATGGTGGTATGTCTGTTGGGTGCCTCTGCCCTTGGTCACACTGCTCTGAGGTCTCCCTGGCTGGCAGGTGCCCCTTAACAAGGTTGGAGGGTTTCTTTACATCATGTTGGCCTCTCTCCTTCAGATACGCTTATGGAGTAGGGGGGCACAGGGACAAGTGACGTATTAGAAACCACCGGGAAACAGGGACAGCATGAGACTTAAACCCCAGCTCCATTTTCTTTTCACCCTGGATAATAAACCAGCCGCCCTTGTTGTCCCCTAACTCCACCATCTGTAAAAGGGGACAAGGAGGCTGTGAAAATCAAAAGCAGAAATGTGTGTGACAGAGCATATTGTCCCATAAGTCTTCCAAAATTAAAAAATAAAAGTTAAATGTTGGAGAAATACAGAATAGGGCCCAGCCCCAAAGAAACCTAGCTTTCCACGCCTCCTGTTCAAAGCATGAAATAACACCCGGGGAATTGTTTTGATCATTACCCCAAATCTAAAACAATAGTATCATTTAAAAAAATAACTCTCTATTTACATTTCACTAGCTTAAAACTGCCTTGAAAGACATTTTCATCAAACAGTGGCATACTCTTCCTAAATTAATTTGAGAGATTAAGTCATAAGGATTGTTTGAAGAAACTTTTAAAAAAATTCTCCTTGGTATGACTTGGTATGTCAATAAATAAATGAATTTCTAACTCTGATATTTTAAATAAGTATTTGGCTATTGTCTAGAAAAAAGTCTTTTTATATTTCTGAAAAGCTCCCTGTTGTCATCTTAATTTTGACAAAGTATTTAGTTTTGTACAAACACTGTCCTTTCCACAACTCACATGATTGCAGAAAGACCAATTAATGAATTCTGACTTCCTTATTTGCATATACTTGGAGGACATAACTGTGAAGACTTAGAATATTCTTTTTTGATACATTAGCTCATTTCTGAAGAGCAGCCCACACTGGATCCCTTGACTACTTCAACCTTGTTTAATAGGAAAATAAAGATATATATATATATATATATAAATTTCCCCAAATATAACCTGTAGGTTTCCATATAGAGAGACAAGATCCACACTTCCCTAAAATAATAGTGCCCAATAGAGGAGAGGAAAATTTCTACTGAGCATCTGCTATGGAACCAGGAGTTTGTGCCAAGAACTTTCGATGCACAGACTCCACTTCATTTTAATCCTTACAAGAACCCCATGACATAGACATCCCCTTCACATTTTTGTGCATCCTGCTTCCCAAACAGGTCTCTCTTCCTAGTGGCCCCACACCCCCCTCGTTTCACCACCTCCAGGTGGAGCAGAGCTTCCCAGCATTTTCAGATTGTGGCACGCATGGAAAAGCATAACATTTGCTCAGCACACTCAACAAACAGCAGAGCATTCTGGAGCATGTAGATAAGGCTTGGTGAAAAAATTCATATAAGAAATTATGAGAAAAATAGAATACATGTATTATAGAAGATATTATATATTGAGTTTGTACTACACTTATAAATGAAAGTATTTTAAACTTTTTAATGAGAAACTTAACCCTGCTTTTCTGAACATAGCTTTATTATTTATTAGAAAATGGTTATTGAGGAGTAATTTACATCCAATGAAATACACAGATTTTAAGTGTACACTTTTGATCTTTTTTTTTTTTTTTTTTTTATTTATTTGAGAGAGAGAATGAGACAGAGAGAGAGAGCATGAGAGGGGAGAGGATCAGAGGGAGAAGCAGACTCCCTGCTGAGCAGGGAGTCCGATGCGGGACTCAATCCCGGGACTCCAGGATCATGACCTGAGCCGAAGGCAGTCGCTTAACCAACTGAGCCACCCAGGCGCCCCACTTTTGATCTTTTTGACAAGTGTACATCTTCCCCAATCAAGATATACTAGCACATTTTTATCACCCTAGAAAGTTCCTTTATGCCTGCTCTCAGTGAATGCCTAGACCTTAGACGCAGCTCCTTGGTCTGGTATCTATTATTGTAGAAAGTTTTCCTATTCTAGAACTTAATATAAATGGAATAATACAGCATATTAGTCTTTTGTGTCTTGTTCCTTTTATTAAGCATTACGTTTTTAAGACTCATTCTTCCTGTTGCATGTCTTGGTAATTTGTTACTTTTTTTTTTTTTAAGATTTTATTTATTTATTCATGAGAGACAGAGAGAGAGCAGAGGCAGAGGGAGAAGCAGGCTCCCCACGGAGCAGGGAGCCCGATGTGGGACTCAATCCCAGGCCCCCGGGATCATGACCTGAGCCGAAGGCAGACGCTTAACCGACTGAGCCACCCAGGCATCCCAATTTGTTACTTTTAATTGCTAAGTAATATCCCATTGTGTGAATATACCATAGTTTGCATATCTAGTCTCCTGTTGATGGATACCTGGGTTATTTTTAATTTTTGGTATTGTAAGTAAGCTACTGTAAACATTCTTGCACAAGGCTTTTTGTGAACACATATTTTCGTTTTCCGTGGATAAACACCTGGTGTAAAGTGGCCAGGTAATACGGCAGATGCTTATTTAGCTTTTCACAAAACTCCCAGTTTTCCAAAGTCATTGTATCATTGTTTCGCCTACTAACAATGCAGGAGAGTTCTGTTGCTTCCACATCTATGTCAGTGGTTAGGAGTGTTAAATGTTTTTACTTCTAGCTATTCTGGTTGGTTTGTGATGATATCTAATTATCATTTTAATTTGAATTTCCTTGATAAATAACTATGTTGAGCATTTTTTTCATGTGTTACCAGCCATTTTTATAAAGCTTCTTTTGTGAGGTGTTTGTTCAAGATTTACTCAGTTTTAATTTAGGCTGTTTTTTTATTTTGAGTTTAAGTGTTCTTTATATTCTGGATACAACTCCTTTGTCAGATGTTGTTTTATAAATATTTTCTCCCCACCTGGGATTTATGTTTTTCTTTTCTTAATGGTATTTTTGCTGCATGCTGAAGTTTTTAGTATTAACAAAGTCCAATTTGTCAGTATATTATTTCATGGTTATTGCTTTCTCTGTGTTCTCTATGATTTTTTCACTCATACCAAAGTCATGAAAATATTCTTACATTTCATACTATTAAACTTTATGGTTTTAGCTTTTATTTTTTTTTTTTTTTTTTTTTTTTTTAAAGGTTTTATTTATTTGACAGAGAGGGAACACAAGCAGGAGGAGTGGGAGAGGGAGAAGCGGGCTCCCTGCTCGGCAGAGAGCCCGATGCGGGGCTCGATCCCAGGACCCCGGGATCATGACCTGAGCCGAAGGCAGACGCCTAACGACTGAGCCACCCAGGCGCCCCTATGGTTTTAGCTTTTAAATTTAGATCTTTGATTGATCTGAAATCTTCTGTGTATGTGTGATATATATTTGGAGATTTTCTAGATTTGTACTAATACAGTAGTCACTGGCCATATGTGGATAAATTTAAATTAATTAAAAACAAATTAAAAATTCAGTTGCTAAGTCGCTCTAGCCAAATTTCAGGTGCTCAATAGTCACACACAGTGACTATCATTGTCAATACAGATATCGAACATTTCTACCACTGCAGAAATTTCTATTGGAATATTTTATTATCACTGATTTCTGATTTAATACTATTGCAGCCAGAGAATATCCTCTGAATGATTTTGACTTTGGAAATTTATTGAGGCTTGTTTTATGGCTTAGAAAATAGTCTACCTTGGTGAATTCTTCCCATGCACTTGAGAAGATAACACAATCCTTTTCCTGCTCTTGGGTGTAGTGCTCCCTAGCTGTCAGTTAAGTTGAGTTAGATCTTCCATGTCTTTGTTATTTTTTTTGGTCTAGTCATCCTATCAAATGCAGAGAGATGGGTGGTAAATTCTTCATCAGTTGTGGACCTATCTATTCTTTAGTTCCATCACACTGAAAATTGTTAATTTTCTTGATCGCTTACCATGTCATTATTATGAAATGCCTCTCTACTTTGGTAATACTTATTGTCTTGAAGTCTACTTTGGTTATAAAATATAATAATGGTAGATTATTAATGGTTAATTTTTGCATTTTATATCCTTTTGCACTTTCCATTCTTCCACTTTCAACTTTTCTGTGTCTTTAGGTTTGAAATGTGTTTCTTGTCAACAACATATACTTTGTTTGTTTTGTTTTGTTTTGTTTTTGTTTTTCAGCCAGTTTGACAATCTCTAGCTTTTAATTTGGCTCTTTAGTCCACATGCAATTACTGATACATGCAGGTTTTTTTATTTTTTATTTTTTTTAAGATTTTTTTAAAATTATTTATTTATTTATTTGATAGAGATAGCCAGAGCAGGAACATAAGCAGAGGGAGTGGGAGAGGGAGCCCGAGGTGGGGCTCGATCCTAGGACCCTGGGATCATGACCTGAGCCGAAGGCAGACACTTAACAACTGAACCACCAAGGTGCCCCAAATGTAGGTTTTAATCTACTGTAGTGATATTTAATTTATATTGCTCCATCTGCTCTATAGTTTTTGTTCCTCCCTTTCTGCCTTTGTGTGTGTGTGTGTGTGTGTGTGTATGTGTGTGAATTAAATATTTTTAGGTATTTTTATTTTCTGTGTTAGTTATTATCATTTATGTCTTTTTATGCAAGTTTATTTTTTAGTGGTTGATTTAGAGATTATAATATGCATCTCTAACTTGTCTCATCTACAATAAGAAATTATTCTACTATTGTACAATGTAAGAATCTTAAAATAATTACTTTAATTATTACTTCCTCACCCTTTGTGCTCTTATCATATATTCTATTTCTAAATATGTCAGAACCTCACATAGCATGATTATTTTACTTTAAAAGTTCAAGAGTCTTTCAATTGTGTGTGTGTGTGTGTGTGTGTGTGTGTTTGTGTGCATTGTGTATGTTTAATGTCCTTTATATTTACTAACATGTTTTCTCTTTCTGGTATTCTTTACTTCTTCTTCAAGAACTGGATCTCTATCTGGCATTGTTTCCTTTTAGCCTGAAGAATTTATTTTAGTATTCCTTATAGTGGAGGTCTGTGTGAAACAATTTCCTTAATTTTGCCTCATTGAAAATATCTTTATTTTGCCTGCCTTTATTTTTGGGAAATAATTGCACTAAAACTAGAATTCTAGATTGATTTTTTTCCCTCCTCTCAACACTTTAAAGATGTCATTCTACTGTCTTCTGGGCTCCATTGTTTCTAGTAAGAAGCTGTAATTTCTATTGTTGTTCCCTTTATGTAATATGTCTTATTTTCACTGGCAGCTTTTAAGATTTTCTCTTTGTTTGTTTCTCAGCAGCTTGATTATGATGTGTCTAAAAGTGCTTTTATTGGTGTTTGTGTTTATCCTTCTTTGAGTTTGCTGAGTTTATTGCATCTTCAGTTAATGTTTTCCATATATTTCAGAAAATGCTAGACCATTCAAATAGTTCTTCTGAGACTCAAATTATATGTTTATTTGAACATCATATATTATATGTATTTTATATATATATTTATATACGTTACATATAACATATATATCAGATATCTTGAATGTGGAACTGATTGTCTTCAATTTCACAGATTCCTACCCCAATGTGTCCAGTCTGCTAATAAACTCATTGAAAAGATCCTTTATCTATTTTTCATTTCTAGCATTTCCATTTGGCTCTGCCATTGTCCAACTGTTCAAACATGTTGTTCACTTTTTTCACTCTATCATTTTATATATTTATTATTGTTATTTTAAAGTGCTTGTCTGATAATTCCAAAAATAGTTCTATTCTACAGGTCTGGTTTTATTTACTGTTTTCTCTTTGAGGAAAAGTAATTTTTGCTTACTTTTTCACATGTCTTTGAGTTTGATTTTGATTGAATTTAGACATCATGAATTACATAGAAATGGTAGAGTCTGAAGAAAATAATAATCGTATCCAGAAAAGAGTAGACCTTTTTGTCTGGCAGGCCACTCCTGAGAAGGTTTGAGACGCTCTTGTCTGTAGTTGATCTTGGTCTGAAGGTTTTGCTGCTTTAGTTGGATTCAATCTGCTCCAGGCTTCACATTACTTGACAGAGGAGTCAGAACCTTCCCTCTAGCAAAACTTGCCATGTGAATGCTTGGGGAGAATTTATCAGTCCTTCTCTGTCTTCGACTTTCTCAGGCCCTGTTTGCCTTTGTCTTGCTCCTGTCTCTACCCTCCCGCCCTCTCCCAACTACACATGGCCCCTGCCTTGTCCTCAATGCAAGGCTTGGGGTTTCTCTCAGTGTTCCTGTGCTGCCCTAGGACTTCAGCAGGGGCCGAGGTGTCTTCTTGAGCTCTCCAGGCCTTCCCTGAATAGGGAAAAGGACCTACCTTAGTAAAGTGAGGCTATAAGTATCAGTGGAATTTCTCAGTTCTCCTTAGACACGGCAGGTCATGCGCACCTGTAGCTGGGAAAAGAGGAGATGTTCTCCTCAGCTCTCCAGCTCCCTCCCAGAGGCAGACCCCCGCTGCTGCCTCATAATCAGCCAGGCTCTGAGTTCCAGGGTGGTGGTGGTGGGGGGAGAGGCGGAGCTCCCTTCCGTTCTGCTCAGAGGTCAGCAGGCTCCCCACACCTGTGCCTCGGGGCTTTTGCTCTTTTCCCCTACCCCCAAGCTATTTGCGAGCTCCCAGTGAAGGCCCAAGGGAATGAGTCAGCGGGTGGGTGCAGAACCCTGTGTCCTAGCTCCTGGGGAGTCTAAATCGCCTTAACATCATCTAAATGTGCAGCTGCTGGTTCCTTATCAGTTTCCTCTTTCCATTCACTGTGCTGCCAAGCATAAAAACAGCTCTCCTAGGAGGTCATTGCCCCTTTTTGTATTTGGGTTCAGTGGGTTTCTTTACAACCTGAATGCTCTTACATGCGTTAAAGAATTACGATTTTGTAGATTATCTGGCTCGTGCTTATTGCTAGGGTGGGAGCAATTTTCCTGTAACTGTCGATATCCCAAGTGGAAGTGGAAGCCAACATAGCTTTTTCTATCCAGTTTTATGTTGGAATGGTTACAAGCAAATCCTAATTGCCTTTTTAATGTGTTCTCTTCACGTTCTCACCATCACCATTGAAAACAGCTTCACACGGAGGTGATAAAAAATTTGAAACCTTCTTTTATTTTACGACCACTCAAACGTTTGCAAGAATTAAAGTTATATTTAAAGATTTTAATAGGCTTCCTTTTCTTTTATTGACAAATGGTATGTTAAATTTTATTTTATAACAATAACGCAAACAGAGTTCAGATGAAAACTATCTTTTGCATATCAAGTATTTGAAAATAACAATGAAGCTCCAATTTACAGAACAAGCAGTCACCAGGAACCTAGCTGGGTTGCTAGTACGAGCAATCAGCCACAAAACAACGCTTATCTGTCATATATGAAATAGAGATTTGGGGCTACACTGCCTAGAGCTGCACCCGCCAGAAGCCCCCAACCACCTTCACCCTAACAAGTTACACCTTAGGGCTGTGTGCCCTGCTCTGTGGGCATTTGGATTATGAACTCTAGCGGGTCCGTGAGTCCCTTATTCACGGTGGGCAGCTGAGTGCTTTGCAGCCGGCCGTTGACATAGAGGTCCAGATGGGACTATTCTGGATGCCACCTGAGAGAAGCATGCACCCACCACTGAACCTTGCCACACTTGGGTCAGGCTTCAGGGAGCCCTGGAAGAGACTGCTGTGGCTAGAGGTGCTTGACCTTGTGTTCCTGCCACCCCAGGCTTCTGTGGCTGTGCAGAGGGCTGAGAGAATCATTATCCCATGGTCCATCTTAAACCATCGGCCCACAGTGGTCGCTCAGAGACCGGGCACACTCACACTGCTTCCTGGTCGCTCCCCCCCACCCCGCCCTTCTCTCACTTAATCCTGTGTTCTGAGTTTTACTCTCGCTTATAGGATAAAATGCAGATAAAAATGACAGATAAGGGGTGCCTGGGTGGCTCAGTCGTTAAGCGTCTGCCTTTGGCTCAGGTCATGATCCCAGGGTCCTGGGATCAAGCCCCGCATCGGGCTCCCTGCTCTGCGGGAAGCCTGCTTCTCCCTCTCCCACTCCCCCTGCTTGTGTTCCCTCTCTCGCTGTGTCTCTTTCAAATAAATAAATAAAATCTTTAAAAAAAATTAAAAATGACAGATAAATAATGGGCAATATTTTAGTATAAGTATGTCTCAAGTATTGCTCGGGACCTACTTACATTAAAGAACTATTATTTAAGGAGTCAGTTATTCTTTATCTGAAATTCTGTTTGTTTTTCTTGTTTCGTTTTTTTTAAAGATCTTATTTATTTATTTGTCAGAGAGAGAGAGAAAGCACAAGCAGGCAGAGCAGGGAGAGGGAGAAGCAGACTCCCCGCTGAGCAGGGAGCCCGATGCAGGACTCAATCCCAGGACCCCGGGATCATGACCTGAGCTGAAGGCAGATGCTCAACCGACTGAGCCACCCAGCGACCCCTCTTATCTGAAATTCTAATGTAACTGGGAGTCTTATGTTTTTATCTGCTAAATCTGGAAAGTCAACTCTTTTGGATATAGCCAGCAATAAAGCAAACTCCTGATTATTTTTGTCCTTGGCTAGCTATGTTGAGTTGACCAGCGCACTCAACTTCTGTATATGCATCAGCTCCATCTACGTGACAGGGTTGGGTGAGACTCAAATGAGATGATGAAAGTAAATCCTATTGGTACCTGCTCTGCAGAGGTAAGGGCCAGCATAACGATTATGGAACTCTAGGTAAAGCGACTAAGCTCTATTAAAAGTACTTTTGCATTTCAGGTGGTGTGGCGGCCATGAGGGAGATAGGCTAGAGAAGTTAGGGCACTGTGAGCCTCAGTTTGAATCCTGATCCCACCACTTTACTAGCTGTCGGATGTTAGACAAACTACTCAGCATTGCTACACCTCAGTCCCTCTCTATGTAAAATGGAGATGCTATTAGGACAGAGCTCATGGGGTGCAATATGCTAGCGCTTACCGGAACACTGGCAGGTAGCAGGTGCTTGGCGGGTGAGTAGGTCATGCCTGTTTTGCTAAAAGGAGACTTTGGTACTCCTCCCACTACATCAAACAGGAGGTTGCCTCCTCCACCTTTTCATAAACATTTCCCCGAGATATTAATAGATGTCCCACAGTAAAAAAGTTCCTATGATCAAAAGTTTGAGAAATGCTGCACATTACATGCACTGCTGAAGCTTCACACCACACATTTGCACATCAAAGCTTCTGAGATGATCCATTACAGAGAAACGTGTTCTATTTATTTTCCCACGATTTCTTAAACATATTTCTACATGAAACACCTCTTTTATGGCCCATCTATTAACATCCTGTGTAACTATCTTCACCTGCCAACATCCTTGTTATAAAAAATCCTTCCAACGCAAGGGAGAAAGTTAAGGGGTACTACTATTAATGGGCAATGCGATAAGAAATAAAGGTTGATTTAAAGTGATAAAAAGGGGCTCCTGGGTGGCTCAGTCAGTTAAGCCTCTGCTTTTGGCTCAGGTCATGGTCTCAGGGTCCTGGGATTGAGCTCTGTGTAGGGCTCCCTGCTCAGTGGGGAGTTGCTTCTCCCTCTCCCTTCGTCCCTCCCCCCACCCCCACTTGTGTGTACACCCTCTCTCTCTCTCAAATAAAAAAAAAAAAATAAAGTGATAAAAATAATCAACAGAGGCAGTGCAAATAGTGGTAAAACTTCATGGAAGTTAGGGGTTGGTATGATGTTACAGGTGAGATAAACCTTCATCTACTAAAGAGAGTCCAGAGATTTCCCCTCAAATTATTTCGTAAAGCTAGAGGGACATAAACACAGTAGGTGTAGGCAAGGCAGTAACTACTCCGACAACTGAAAACAGGGATTGGGTGCAGGGGGGAGCATCCACGGAGAGGACTGCCTTTCATCACACATCCCTCTGTAGACCTGATGTTAAAAACTTGCTCATGAGTTACTTGGATAAAAATTTACAAACAAACAAACTCTGAATTCTCCAAGTTTTCAGGCTTGGTTAACTCTAGGCTGGACCAACCCTAGACCTGATGACAAAGATACGTCCAGGTAAGGACCCCCGCGTCCCCTCCACTGGCCAGTGGAGTTTTGATTGATCACCACTAGCCAGCTGCAACTTCATGCACTACTTCCTACTCGCTCCCTTTCAGTCTGTGCTTGCTTTAATAATCTTCCCGCCCTCCCTCCTTCTTTTCTTTTTCACATTTCACGCCGTCCTGCCATTCTATATTGCAATGTAAGATTAAAAAGGAACTAATAAGCCCAGGGCCACTGGCTGATTGGCGAATTCAACTACTATAATATCTAGACAATACTGGGACTGTTTTTCCCTCCCAGCAACTCCACATGTGCCTGCTTCTATGTGGCGATTTTTCTTTTTTTTAGCAAAAAGATTCTGAAAATTCACCAGTAATCCTAAGACAAGAAGAATTTCAAGATGCAGCAAGCTTTAGAAATGGGCTCCAGATGCATTATCTAAGCTCCCTTAAACTGCCAAAGCAAGCCAGGGTGGCCTGAATGGCTTATTAAGTGATTGATTCCGCCTAGATTTAATTTCTGGGATTTTTGGAATTCAGGCATGGTCTAGACTAAAGCATTAGTCTTTTACTGAGAAATCTGAATTTGCTTCCCCCTTGGTATATATGTGCAGCTCACATTAGAGACCAAATTTCACCCATCAAAACTCAGCTCAGAATTCATTTCCCTTCTGAACCCCCATTTCTCCCTTCCTTCCCCAGACACCTTTACTCATAATTGCCCGTAAGGTCTCATACACACTTTTGTGCCCACATCTCCTATGCTGTTCTACAATCTGTTTCCCTGTCTATCCTGAATTTACTAGAAGGTAGATTTTAGACATACAGATGGTGTGTATAATCCCGTCCCGTTGAGCGTGGGCAGGACCCATGGATACGATGGGATAGCACTCCACTGACCAGGTTATGGTACGTCGTGGCAAAGGTGATGGGATAGTCAGTCCAAGATTACCTTACGTATGTCAGGCTATCGCAGCAGGTGGTGGGGACACAGCACGGCTGATATACTGATGTTCGCCCGTGGAGACAGTTTGGACTTCTGATCCGCAGGACTGTCAAATAATAAATGTGTGTCATTTCACGCCACTAAGTGTATGGCAATTCATTACAGGAGCAATGGGAGACTGATAAGGGTTTCAACCCCTGCCCTGTTCTCTCTGATCTTGGTGACTCTCAGTCATGTGCTTACCCTCGTTGCTACCCAAAAAGAGGCGACCTGACCCAGATTTTCTATCCTGGATTTCAAATGTGAAGTGAACTGAGACCAGAATTAGAATGGAAGGCAGTTGGAGCTAAATCATCTTAGCGCGATACCCAGAATCTGGCTCTTAAATGAATTTCAGCAGCTGAGGTCCTTCCCAAGGCTGACCATTCTGATTTCCCTTTAAGCCAGTGAGCACCCCAGCATCTTCTTAAATTCCTTTTTTTTTTCTTAACTTAGTCAAATGCAGCTTCTTTTGCTTGCAACCAAAAAACAAACAAACAAAATCCTACCAGCTATCATTTGGTCAGCACTTACTATCTTTTCCCCAAAATATTCTTTCTGGCTTGACTTTTCTTTCCAAGTACTGTGCTTTGCCTTTATTTACATTTTAACTTTTTATAATAATTAACACTTTACACTTCAACTCTTTACAATGACTCTTAGAGTAATTCTAGGATTAGCTATTTTGAGACCGATTTCCCTTTAGGGAAACAGACACAAAGGGTTAACTTGCCCACTGTCGTCACATGGCTGTTTCTAGCAGCACCTGAATTCAAACATGGTTTTGACCACCTTCACCCATCCATCAGGCTATCCTGCTTTAAAATAAATGATGTTTGTCAAAGAAAGATTAAAAGTATTGCTCACAGAGGGAACAGAAGAATTTATGGTTAAGGGCAATGCAGCTATTGTAGATAGAGAAGCCATGGGAGGAGATTATTTGAGAAGGGAGGAACCCTCTGGCTACAGGAATCAATCCACCAATGCTGATTGTTCCTCCCAGTATTGTGTTCTGTGCTGTGATGTTTGGACAAGATATTATGGAAAAGAATTATGAGAAACAAAAGACATGCTTCCTGTTCCCATTGATGATAAGGCCAATGGCAGCAAAGAAAAGGCTGTTGGAAGGATTATAGGAGATAATGCCAGGAAATCTCTCAGCAAGGTGTTTGGCAAGTAATGAGGCTAAATAAACATTTACCTAATTCTAGGATTGACCAACATCTCTGTCAGAAAGAGATTCTTCCTTTAGAGGGATTGGCCCCAGCTTGTGGTCCTGATCCTATGTTGGTGGGTTTCCTGCTTACTTGTCTGAAGGCAATCTTATTTTCCTCCTTTTTTCGACTCTTGGAGGGCTTTTCATTTTGAGGTCCCACATATCCCCCCCTCCAACGCCTATCAGACAATGTGGCAGGATGGAGTTTTCTCCCTCCACCTCCCCATCCCCTCCCTTCTTGGACTGAATGGCCAGAAGGCCATCTTTAATGAGGACAGAGTGTGGGCTAAATAGTGCCTCAGAGCCATATTGTTAGCAGCGTTAGCTAGAGAAATGTTGACTGTCTTCGATGATTCCCTCTGAGGCTAGGTATCAGACCAATACCCTAGAAGGAATGAAAGGGCCCCAAACCTTCCCCTCCAGCACCATCTAGGGGAAACTGTGACAGTCCAAAGAGGAAGAGGTGGGGGCTGGGGGAAGGGCAGAGATAAAAAGATCAAGAGACAAAAGGGAGAACTGAAAGTGGAACAGAGAGGAGGTGAACTGAGAAGGATGAGTAATTCGTTCATTCATTCTCTGGATATGTATGGGCATCTTTTCAGGGAATGTGCTTGTGGGAAAACGCTCCTGCCCTCGAGGAACTCACATGCCAGTGAAGATATGGACAATAAACCTGTGAATAAATGAAACAACTAGATGATTTCAGAGAGTGCCACATCCTAAGACAAAGGTACAAGAGAATGATGTAACAGAGAGTCCCTGGGGGTGAGAGTGGGGGGATAAGGAGGCCTCGGCAGGTCTGTCTGAGGAGGTCTGAAAGATGAAAAGACAGCATGTGGAGATGAAAGAATGTTCCAGGCAGGAAAAAGAACCATAAGCCAACATGGAGGTAAGGAGAAAGACTGGTCCAAGTAGAAAGAAGACAAAAGTTCGAAGTCTTGGCGGCCGTGGTCAAGCAACAGCAAGTAGATCATAAGCCTGGGATCCGGGGACATGCATTTCTGCTCATCCTTCGGTGAGATTGACCAAGGTGCGAACTTTCTCCCAGAGGACTCCACCAGTATACTTTTCCAAAGGTCAAGGGGAAGGGCAGAGATAACTGTGCATAGTTTACAGATGAGGAACCCAAGGCACATTAGTGAGATGGCTCTCCCAGAGGGACCGAGAAAATGCAGAGCTGAGCCACGGTGAACCCGAGGCGTCTCCACCATGGCCACTCTTTCGCTTAAGCCATGGAGATTTTCTCTCGATCTAGTGCATAGGCTGCTGCTCTTCAAGAAGTTTGGGTTTTCTTTACTGTTTCAACGATGTCCTAAAGAAACCTTAAGTTTTCTTCCTAGCATTAACTTTTATTATTTGGCAGTTCTACCATTTTCCTTCTGTTTTCTGTCCACTCTTCTTTTTTTATGAAGTCAAACCTACCTCCCCCCACTTGGTTTTTTCAGCCACCTCAGCAGGCCTCTAGAGACAGAGTCTCTTGGGCGAGGAGAGAATAGCCTTTTCCATGTCTAAGAGAAAGGGAGGTGGGCTTTTAATCAGAGGATCCCTTGCCAAGTGCTCTGGAGCAGGGGGGTAGAGTGGGCTTAGCTCTTACCCCTCCCCTCTGCTTATTCTGATAGTCCCACTCACCCGAGTACAGATGTCATAAGGATTCTCAAACTTCATAGAAGGTGCTAGAATTTTGTGTGGAGCCTAGTAAGAATGCAAATTCCAGGGCCCTACCACCCAAGGCTCTGACTCAGCAGATCTGGGACAGGGCCCAGGAATCAGCATTTAAAAGATATCTCCATTCCCAAAGTATTAAAAGTAGTTTTGTTAAAAACAAAACAAAACAAAGTAGACATCTCCAGCAATTTTTCTCTATATCAAAATAAATCTGATTCTGGTGACATCAATAGTCTTACTTCATCTTTCAATTCAAATATGTGTATTAATACTAGTTTCAAAAGCATTATTTTTCTTGAGTATAATTTGAATTTAATATTGAGTAAATATTAGATATTATTAACACGACTAGAGATAAATTAGAGGATACATATCATAAGAAGGTTAAAAAACCTACTTCAACTTGGTAATTAATTTACCCACAGCTAGTTGTAAAAGCAACTAAAGTACCAAGTTGCTATTTCTCAGGTATTTATTAAAAAATAATTTGACTCAGCTTCAATCTCAGTCAGTCCTGAGGACCCTCCCTTACCAGAGGTCACAGAATCAATAAGGCTTAAACAGTGTATGAGAAGTGGTGGGGGTCCTCTAATGTTCTGTCTATCAGAGGTGCCCCTGATAGCTACATTTTTTAAATTCATAGGTACCCCTTGAACCTGACAGTTCTCCTGCTTCCTGGCTGGGCTTGGGGTCTGGGAACCTGGCGGGGAGGGGAGGGCTGGGACGCTGGTGCCAAGTGCCCAGCCTCTCAAGCAATTATTCCTTCCACCGACCTGGCACCTTCTCCTGGAGGCCTCTGCACAGCTGTATGGGGGTCGGGGGTAACACTACCAAGGGAACCCTCCGAATTCCTCTCCTTCCCAGTCCGGGCACTACTCCGAAATCTGCATTTGTAATAAATTCCCCCGAGGAAGTCTGACTTCCAGGAATGCTGCCTTAAGGGAATATATTCTGGATTTCTGTGTTCATGTGTTCATTCACTCATTCAGCAAGTGTTTATTGTCCTCTACTCTGTACCAGGAACTGTTCTAGACACCGAAGAAGCAGTGATCAAAACAGGCAGAAGCGCCTACCCTCATAGAGCTTACATTTCTCTGTCATGAGACTGACAATAAATAAGCTAACAAAAATATACATACGATGCAGAGTCAGGTGGTGAGGGGAAAAGGCATGCAGGGGAAAGGGAAGAGGGGTGGGGGCGTTTTTCAGAAGGGTGATGGGGTTTCCTGGAAAAGATGTCCGCTGGGGCAAGCCCTGGAGGAAGTGAGAGCTCTCCAGGAAGAGGGTCCCGAGCAGGGGCTATCAAGTTGCACAGGCTGAGGCTAGGGTGTGCTTCGTGAATCTGAAGGACGGTGGGGAGGCCAGTGTGGCTGGAGCAGAGTTACATGGCGAGGCAGGCTCAGCCAGGCGGCCAGCCGGGCCAGAGGAAGGACCTGGACTTTACTGGCTGTCGAAGGATAAACCCCTTTGGATCCTGGCCGACCCCCCTTCCCTAGCTGCTGA
The DNA here is from genome assembly GCF_004348235.1 of Phoca vitulina. Classification (NCBI taxonomy): domain Eukaryota; kingdom Metazoa; phylum Chordata; class Mammalia; order Carnivora; family Phocidae; genus Phoca; species Phoca vitulina. The sequence goes on from NW_022589704.1 coordinate 93,838,046, forward strand.
CTGCCCCTCCTGTCTGTTTTGTCACTTGCTCGAAATCTTTCGTTCCAGTTCTGCTTCTGGGCGAACCCACCCCATGACAACCCCCGGGAAGCTAATACCCTGCGAGCTCTCCCTTTATCAGACCGTGTTCCCTGTCCCCCGTGGCGAGCTCGGCGGGCGGCCTCCAGCAGCGATTCGGTGTAATTCCCACTCGCCTCCTACTCCTTGGGCTTTATCTTCTCGATACTTGGGAGTTTGAATAGCTCCCTGGCACTGAGAGTTGACAGCACTGGGAGTTCTGGGGAGGCAGCAGAGGCTGCTACAGGCGTTCCCGCCCAAGAGACAGCTTCCGGCTCAGCTCTGGCATCTACGGGCTGTGGGCGACGTGCCCGTGCCATCTGAGCTTCGGCTTCCTCAGATGGGGATTGGTGATAAGCCACCTGGCCAGGTGCTTGTGCCAGTGAAATGCCACAAGCGTGCGACGCGGGTAGCTCCGCAGGAGCTGCTCAGCACATTCCAGAGGCTTCCTTTCCTCTGCTGCTCTCAGATATTACAACTCTCCTCCCTTTCCACAAGGAGCTGAAGGGAAGCTTTCGAAAAGAATCACGTTAGGGGCGCCTGGGGGGGCTCAGTCGGTTAAGTGTCTGCCTTCGGCTCAGGTCATGATCCCAGGGTCCTGGGATCGAGTCCCGCATCGGGCTCCTTGCTCAGCGGGCAGCTTGCTTCTTCCTCTCCCTGCCACTCCCCCTGCTTGTGCTCTCTCTCCCTCTCTCTCTGTGACAAATAAATAAAACTTCAAAAAAATGATCGCGTTAATAGCAAACATACGTTGTATATTTACTAATATTCCAGGAAGAGCACTAAATGCTTTGTATATGTTATGTCTCTGAGCTCTCTTACCTTGTCAGTGATTTACTTTAAAGTAGACAACGTATGTATGTGTGTGTGTGAGTGTATGTGAGAGAGAGAGAGAGATTGCAGTTAAGCTAATGAAGGCAGATCTTCAAGATATTCGGGCTAGATAAAGTATTTTAGAAATGTTCTCTATGCTAGCATGAGTTGGGTATAAAGACGCAGAGAGACCTCCAGCCTGAATTGTTAGAAATAACTCGGAAGAGCTACATGTCCGATCTGTCTGGTGTGCAGCCATGAGCCAGGAGGAACTCTGGTGCCCGAGGCCAGTTAGAACATGCATGGAATCCTACCTCCACAGTCATTGTGTATCTGCCTTGCAGGCATCTTCTAAGCAAAGTTTGGGTTGGAGCATTAAAGGACTGCAAGCTGGGATGTCGTGGGCCTTAGGGACAAGCACTATGAGGACTTTTGGGTTTGCTTGCTAATAAACGTCTATAGGCGTGGCAGAATTTTGAAATCTCCCTCCTTCTTACACTGCTGGCTAGCTTGTAGAGAAAGCACTGGCCAGCTATCACCTACTGGTATCTTCCCTGAAGGAGCCTAAGCAATGTGCGAGATGAGATTGGCTTGGTTAACTCACAATACATCCTATCGGGGAGGAACCACCCTAGAGGAGTTAGGGAACTTGTGTGGAGTCACCAGGAAGTGGCAGGAGCAGGGTCCAAGCCATACCCTCGATGCAGAGTCCCCTCTCCTGATCACTATGCTTCCTGCCAGGAGAACCCCCTTCTGTTACCCACACCTCCTCCCTCTTTCTCCATGGATAGGCAGCCTCAGCATAATTGACTCTTGGACTAGATAATTCTTCGCTGTGGAGCTGTCCTGTGTCTTGCAGGATGCTTGGCAGCAACCCTAGCCTCTAGCCCCTAGATGCTAATAGCATCTTTTACCCCTGTGGTGACAATCAAAAATGTCTCCACTCACTGTCAAATGGTCCCTGGGGGGCTCCTGGTTGAAAAGCACTGGCACAGATCTTAACTCCATAGCAAAATGCTATCTTTTCTTTAAAAAGAGAAAAAAAAAAAAAACTATTTTCTTGAGTGCTTAGTGCCAGGGACTGTGTCCAGAGCCTTACTGATGGATTAGATATCATGAACCACATTACATCAGCTCAGGGGAATAAGATGTGTTTACTATTGGGCTGGCGATGCCCTTGTGCCTATGTATCTGCTGTCAACAGACCGAAGCCGAGTGGGTCTCTCATAGCCATGAGGTTGGTTTTGGCAGACATCCCTCACATCTCACTGCTAGACACAGGTGGGCCCTCTAGGCCCTGACACATGAAATATGCAACACAGAATGGCCAGGCCATACATGACGATAACAATGCTCACCCATAGCCTCCGCAGCAACTAGTCCAGAATGGTCAGGACTTGGTCAATGACTACAAACTTCTTTTTCTCTCTCTCTCTCTTTCTTTCAAGATTTCATCCATTCAGTTGAGAGAGAGAGAGAGAGAAATCACAAGCAGGGAGAAGGGGCAGAGGGAGAGGGAGAAGCAGACTCCCCGAGGAGCAGGGAGCCCGACACGGGACTCAGTCCGACCCCGAGATCATGACCTGAGCTGAAGGCAGACGCTCAGCTGACTGAACCACCCAGGCATAACTCCCCTCCCCTCTTTTTTGTTCTCACTCTCACCTCAAAGAATACCAAATAAGCTCTTCCAACCAATCCTGTGAGATCCTCTGCTTCTCTTCGGCACTTCCTCCAGCTTCCTCACACCAATAACCGGCAATCAGAGCATACCCAAAGCCTTCCCTTTTCCCACATGGCACTTTCCCACTCCTCCACCTGTCTTTGAGTCTCTGCCTAATGCGAGTGGTGGTGGCTGACCCCCTGGATGTAGCAAGCTCTGAATAAACAGTCTCTTGTGTGTTCTTATATGGGTGGTCTCCATTTCTCTCCAGTCTCCTTCCCATCCCCTTGCTTCCGGGTAGTATGGCACAGGGGGAGCAGATCTCAGGAGGCATTCTGCCACTCATAAAAATACTGTAGCTAGCAAGTGCAGTCATACAATGCTGTTGTGTAGACTTGTGGAAAACTCAGCCCTCGGTTCCCCAGGCATTTCCATAACACCCTGCACAAAGCTTCAGCTCGAGGTCAATGAGATACTATTCCAGACAAGAGAGGCAGAGAGCTTAACTATCCTCTTGGAATCGAAGTGCCTCACACCACAGGATCAAATGGGAGCCCCAGGCCTTGTACCCCACTCCAGAGGGTTTCAGCCTCTGAGTTCACTAAATTCCTCTTCCTCTTCATACAGGGCCATGCATGCCTGGCAATATTTACATTCTTTCTACATATATTGAATACAACTATTGGACCAATAAAAAATGGCTTTTAATATCCCCAATGCTAACTTATAAACGCTCTAGCACTGATCGAAATGGCCAGATTGGGAGGCCTGCCTCAGAACTATAGTCTCCATGCCTAATTGGGGTTGTTCCTGTGCTGACAGTACCCGGAGGGTGGATTCCTGATAAGGGCTCTTTGAATGTTAAGGAAGAGCAGGCCCTAGAGCAGAGGTTCTTCATCTTTTCTGTGCCTTGGACCTCTTTGGTGGGTCAGGGATCCCTTCCCAGAGTAATGTTTACAGATAATGTTTACAAATGGAGGAAACCAGTTAGATTGAATACAGTCATCAAAACTCTGAAAACCAGATACATGTAATATAATGATATATGTGCTTCTTTATTAATGTGTTAAATATTAAAGTCTGGTGGCAGGTCTTAGAAGTGCCGTGATTTTGGGAGGTGTGATGCCCAAAAATGGTATTGCAAAACATCTGCCACAGCTGTAATATAAAATACAAATGTCTGTAATTTCTACTGTTTACAGAGTCACAAGAACTTCTATGATTGTCTGCATTCATGTTTAAAGGAAATGCTAAATTCTAGTTAGATGTAGTGAAAAAAAGATGTAATTTTTTCCCCCTAGTCCAAGTTCATGAACTCCCCTGAATTCTCTCCATGGGCCTAAGCAGGAAAGCCCTGTGCCAGAGTGTGAAGTTAAATGGGGCATACTGTCTACGTTGAAGCAAGCGGCAATATGCCCCTGTTCCATGACGGGGGACTGTCATTATTTGATATTTCTTAGTCTTCCTCCGACTGTGTGTGGGAGACGGGCTCTAGGACAGAAGGAACTGTGTTGTGCTGACCACTGAGTGTCAGACCGTGCCTGGCACTTAGCAGGTGCTCAGATTATTATTTACTGGACGACAGGATCCCATGGAAACAGCAAGGTCACGTGTGCTGCAAGGGCCTCATCTGCCCAGGTGGTCACAGGATGAGGTGCCGGATATGGATGAAGTCAAGGCCTCACTGGGAACAGGGGTATCGGCACGGCCTGAGACAAGTGAGGGCTGCTGGGCTCACCCATGGCTCTGAGCATCACACCAGACTGCCATGGGGAGCTCTAGGCCCAGTGTCCCCTTTCCACTCTTCCAGGATGATGAGCCCTCTCTTCTGGAACCTTCCTCCAAAATCAGCATTGAGCTGTTGCTCCCCCAGCCTTCTTCATCCTTCACTTCCTCTGTGTCAGGTCTGAAGACTTTCTTTGTCCTCTGGTCCAAGAGAATTCTTCCTTCTCCTTTCAACTCTATTCCTCACTCCTTAGGCCTTCTGTTTTCTCTCTTATGTCTGCTAATCTATAATTCTCTCTTCATAAGACAATTTGATGACTGATTAAATCCAGAGCTTTGGTTCTAATGAACCTCCAAGATGGTAGTGATAATATTGTTTTCTTGAGGACCAAGAGGGGTTTGCTTTCGAAAACTCTCCCAACAGATAAAGAGCATTGTTTAGAGAGAGAGATTGAGAAAGGGGTACGAAAACCAGATGAGCATTCACAATCTCACCACATCTCTCTTGTTTCATGTTCTCACAACACTCTGTAAGGTATATATTCTTAGCTCCATTTCAGGAAACAAAAGATCCGAAAGGTTAGGTAATGGGCCTCATGCCACACAGCTGGTGACTCCCAGAGGCAGGTGGGTCTAGTTCTCCCTGACCTCAAAGGCCATGTGCTTGACGCAGCGAGCAACCTTAGCCTCTCACGGCTGGGGCCCGGGGCGGGCCGAGCTGGAGAAATCTGCCTTGGGACAGGGCTTCTCAAATTCATTACTGCTCTGCTTCAGATCAGCACGTGGATATACTGCACGGGACTCGTTCCAACCTCTTGCCGCCACAAATGACTCACCAGCAGGTTTGCGGTACTTGAGCTGGTCGCACCCTATTGAACGCATCACAGCCCCGAAGTCACGGCAAGGTGTGATGGCTAGCCCCATTTCCAAGGCTCGCTCACACATCCTGGGCTCATCTCCTTGGGTACCGGTAGCAAACCATTCACAGCTGGGAAGCGCTCTGTGAACCACACTCGGGGAGCTGGGCTGCTGGACACGGCCACTGGCCCGTCCGAGCAGGACCCTGAGGTCGGGGATGCGGTGTGGCCCAGGGGGCTGTCATTCTTTCTACCAAACACACAGCAATCTCTAGCTGTCTTCTCACTCAGACAATGCACAGCTGGCTCTAGATAAATAATTTGACAATGCCCTCACTCATGGGGAAGACTATCTACGACTCCTTGGAGATACTAAATGAAATATTTTCAAAGTTCCCTTTGCTCTGAGTGTGATGTTAATTACAGTGTATTTATGGCTGTTGCTATGTGTTTTGGCTAAGAGGCAGTTGAATCATTTAAGAGCTGCCATTTCAACAGGGATTTTTAAGGTGTTTGGACATCCTTGCTGTCAGGGATTTGTGCCTATAATTCTCCTTTCTTTGGGGCACCCGTGGGGCTTTCTGTGTGCCTCTGGTAAACAGATGTTTTTAAATAGTTTGCATTTCTCAGGATTATGGTTTTCATGGAAATATGAGTGTGCGGATTTGCTGCTATCTTTTTCTATCAGCATTCAACACCTCAGGAAATATGTTTTCCAATCCATTTCTCTGACCGTTGGCTTACTTCCTTCTGGGCAGCTCACCTCTAGGAACCCCTTCAAAGCCAGAAACGCCCTTGGCTTGGCTGGCTGTCGTGTCTCAAGACACACTTTTTTAGTGCCACCTAGTGGCCGATGTCAGGTCCTGGAAGAGACACTCGGATGTCTGGCTGGTAAACCAGGATTCACTCTTTAAGGAACACTCCAAATGTGTGAGAAATTGAAGCACCTTAAGACGGCAGCCGAGGACATGGCCATCTAAAACAGGTTGGGTCCCCTCCCCCCACCCAGAAGCCTCTACTTAGAGCATAGTTTTGAGAACCTGCCAGGTCTGGACTTGAACTCTGGCTCTGAGGCTTGCTAGCTGGGTGACATTGAACAAATTACTTACCCTGGCCTGGCTGTCTCTACTGTAATAGGGAGAGAATCATAACCTGGCGGTGAGATTAAACAACGTACAACATTCACAGTGGCTGGCACGTGGTAACAGCTCATTCACTGCAATGGTCGTTACCATAATTCTCATTCCTTAGTGCCCGGAACTCAACAGGCACTTCATAAATGGTTGTAGCAAAAATAACCAAGTCCATATTACCCGTCAACTGGCAAATATTTATTAATTACCTCTTGTGCCCTCGAATCTGTGTACTGAGACTGGCGCTGAACAAAGTACTTGGAGGTGGTTATAGGTTCTTTGTCTCCGAGAGCCTGGAATCCCTCTGAGTGGAGAAACGTGGCCAACAACACGGCGGTTCTGTCGGGCACCAGAGGCTGGGGGAGGAGAAGGGAGGTGGGTGGAATGAGTGGCTGAGGAGGGCGAAAAGGTGGAAGAGAGCGCTGGAGTGGGGTGTGGCTAGATGGAAGGGAAGGAAAAAGCAAAGACCTGAGGTAGGAAAGTGCAAGAAATCCTTGCTGGCTACACAGGAGGCAGCCGAATAAGGGAGCCATTGTCTGCCATCGTATGTACTAGATTCCCGTGGCTGCTGGACAAATCACTACAACCTGGGTGGCTGCGAACACTGGGAATGCATTCGCCCTCAGTTCTAGAGACTGGAGGTCGGAAATCAAAGAGCCGGCAGGGCTGTGTTCCCTCCAGGAACTCTAGGCAAGAATCCATTCCCAGCCTCTCCCAGCTTCTGTGGGCACTAAGTGCCCCTTGGCTCATGGTCACATTAGTGCACTCTCTGCCACGGTGGCCATGTGGCTTTCTCCTCTGTGAGGGTTTCCTCTTGCCTCTCTCCTGTCAGGACACCTGTGATGCCATTTAGGGCCCATCAGATAATACAGGGTAATCTCAACTCAAAATCATGAAGTTAAACACATCTGCAAAGACCTTTTCTCCAAATGAGGTCACATTCACAAGTTCCAGGGATGAAGACTTGACATCCTTGGGGCCGCTATTCCCCACGCCCCCCAACCCCCCACCACATCTTGTTTCTTATTGTCTCCTCTAGTCTGAACTTTTTGGGCTTCCTCTTCTTTTCTAGTCCTCTTTTCCTTCAATTTTCTCTTTTTCTCATTCTCTTCCACCATACTTTTTCCCTCTCTTTCCTTTTCACTGATTGGAGTTGGGGTGCTATGAAAATTTACCAGGAAAGGAGGAGCTCTTAGGTAAGCCAGGCCTTTGAGGGTGTGTGGCCCCTGCTGATGGCTCCTTCCCCTCCCTCCCTTCCCCGCCCGCCTCCCTCCCCCTCCTCCCTCCCTACTGGGGATCCTGTGGGCCTCTGCATAGGCTATTTCCTCTTCCTATAGTGCCTTCTTCCCCATTCCACACCGCCAGTCTCTTTGCCTCGTAAGGCCAGGGTAAGTCATTTGCTCAATGTCACCCAGCTAGCAAGCTTCATGCAGCCTCCACTCCTACCCAGCACCAGCACCTCTTCCAAGAAGTATTCCCTGACTAGCCTCCCTTTCCTTGAGGAGTTTTCCAGGGGACTCCCATGGCATCCTGGGCTTTTTTTTTTTTTTTTGCTTTGTGACCACTAGCAAATTTGGCAAGCAGCTCTGTTCCATATCTTTTAGGGACCCAGGCTGACAGCAGCTTTATCTCAATGCTTCTAAAGCTTGCTCCTAAAGTTTCCACCTAGAAAATGACATACATCACCTCTGCTTACATTTTATTGACCAAAGCAGTAAAAACGTCCATGCTCAACTTGAAAGGGGCTGGGAAGTACAAAACTGTGCTCAGAAGGAGACCAGGAAACATCTAGTAGATGACACAGATGACCAGCATAAAAAATGAGCCTGCTGTAGAGTTGAAGTCCAAGTGAAGAGGACAGCATCTGTCTAGGTAAGCCCGGGCTCAGCCCATTCGGGTATTCAGGGACTGATGCAAGCTTCCTCATAAATTCAGGACAGACGCAGACAGAGGGAGGGCATGGGAGCCGCTGTCTGTGCTTGCCATCAAATTCACCTCTTCAATTGCTGGAAGAGGGGTGGAGTGAGGGAAGGAGAAAGCCACCTACAGACTTAAGAAGTTCAGCATGGGACAGGATTCAGATCCTCGGACACATCCAAGGGATGCATCTCAGTTCCCCGGAGCCTTTCTCTGCCCAAGGCTCACCTGACCAGAAAGAAGGGGCAGATGTGTGGCGAGCCAGGCTCTGCACACCTTCCCCCGGCACTCCCATGAATACGTAGAAACCAAAGTCTGCAAAGGCCTGAGAGCGGGGGCTCAGGAGGAGGGCCTGGGGTCTCACTGGCTCCTCGGGAAGGAGGAGCTGCCTGCAGACACCAGAGGAGAGCCCGGGGGTCTCCCTGCAGCGGGGCTGCTGTGACAGTTCCCCCCGCTCTCCTCTTCCCTCTCGCTGAAAACAAAGCGAGGCTTTGCATTCGGTGCTTTTCCAGGCTGTGTAGTTTCTTTAGCGGCAGAAGTGAGCAACACTGTAAGGAAGCGTGACCCACGAAACTGGAGATCAATTAGGGAATGGCTCTTTGCTCTGTGAAAGGGTTGTTTTAGGTAGAAAGAGGATTTGTCAAGAAACTTAAGATACTTGAAACATGATCTGAGCCACGAAACCCCAGTTTGTACACAGCATTCCGGGGACGCGTGCCTTTATCTCAGGCTCATCGGCATATTGGAATCTGAAGAATAAGGAACCATTACAATAAAAATAGAAGAGGAACTATTTTTAGAGGGGAAAATCCTGGACTTTGGGACATGCAGACCTGGTATCAAGCCCTGTCTCTGCCACTTACTAAGAGTGAGGTGGTCCTGAACTGGGAGGATGCTCAGCTGAGTTTCTTCAACGGGCCTGAAAGCTCAGACCTCAGCAGCTAGGTGATGAGCTACCAGGCACGTGGCTCTAACCTGGTGCCTGGCACGGAGCTGGCTCTCGGTAAAATTATGTTTCCCCCCTGTTCCCCAAGGAGTTGATTGGGATGGTGTCTTCACTGTGTTTATAGGCTGTGGGTGAGGGTCTCTAAGGAGACTTGTCCACCTTCAGACTGCAGAGTGAGCAGGCTAAGAGGCTGGGCTGGGGGCTGCAGGAAGCTTCTGTCTGTAGCTCACAGCCCACGGGTGAGCAAAATCAAAGTGAAGGCAATTGCTCGGGCTTCTCCTCAGCTGCCTCTGGGAGGGCCCCAGGCTTTCATCTCATGAAGTCAGATGGAGCAAGAGGGCCATTCAGGAGGTAGGTTGAGAAGTTCCTAATACTTAGTTGTCGGAGCCCTCCATTTGAGAATGCACTTTCTCTACAGAGCTGGCCAAGAAAGCTCCCCTGCTCAAGGTCAGGGAGGTGGGGGAGAAGGGTCGCTAGAAGCAGCTTCTGCTGCTCCCTCCTGCAGGACCTCATACATGGGCCGCATCTGACCACATCCCACTTTCCCCAGAGAAAAGGCAGGGAAAACCAGCAGCAGAGTTCTGGAACACTTAAAGATCATGCTCTGCCATTGATGCATGGATGCGTCTCCTCCTCCTCTTCTTCCTCCTCTGGTCCTCCTCCTCGTCACCTTCCTTCTCCTCCTCTTTTCTTCTTCTCTTAATTTTTTTTTTTTTTTTAACAGAGACCATTATTCACTTTGAGGAATTTTTTCACCCTTTGGATACAGATGCACTGTCTTTTTCTCATCTTCTCTTCTACTTCTCTGATTGACCCCGATCGGTCTCCTTTGCAGACTGCTTCCCTCATTCCTGCATTGTGGAGGCCTTTCTAGCTTCCCTTCCTACTTTATCTTCTCTTCCCAGGCAATGTGACCTTCCCCCTGTAGCTTCAGGAGATGCCACCTCAAGCCTCCTAAATCTGTATTTTGGGAAGTGACCTATGCTCACTTGCTAAATATGCATCCTCACTGCACTGACCCACTGACACCTTGAGTTCAATGTGCTTTTGGCTCAACCTACTTCCAGCGTACACCTACCTAGCTGCTCAAACCAGAGACCGACATGGCATGTTTTACTGCTTTCTGTCCACCAACCCTCCTAGACAGTGACTGTTTCCTTGTTTCTTCTTACTGTCACTTCCCTAGTTCCAACATCTATCACATGCACCATCCTTTTAATGGGCTTTTGGCCTTCCAGCTTGACCTCATCCTGTATGTTCTTCATAGATGTAAACTGGGACCTTTTTTTTTTTACTTCAAAATTTTCAGTAACTTCCATGATCCACAGGATAAGCTTCACTCTCCCTAGCAAGGCAAGAAAGGTGCTCTGAGGTCTAATTCCTGTTTCCCTGCTCTGGCCTTCTTACCCTCCACAGCCACACTGCATCAACATTGGCGGTCCTGTGGCTCCCTGAGCAGATCATGCTGCTTCAAACCTCTGTTTTCAGTTTCTGGAAAATCCTGTCTTCTGCTGTATATTTGGTGAACTCAAACGCATCCTGGGATTTTTATTTTTTCTCTATAGAGTTGTCTCTGCCTTTTGAAACTGAATTAATCACTGCCCCCTCTGGGCAACTGCTCATCCCACTGCACCTCCATTGTTGCGCTCAGAATTGCTTTTTATGAGTTCATCTTTCCCATTAGACTGTGAGTGCTTGCGGGCAGGAACCGAGTCGTATTCATCCTTGTATCATCACTTCTGGCCCAAGGCCATATCGTCAATATTAAATAGATACTGTGGTTCAGATCTTGAATGTTCCACAGGAGGCCTTCTGTGCATTTGGAAGGGAGAGATACAGGAAAATCACCTGTCCAGCCCTCACGTGCCTGCCCCACATGGCTCCTTGCTACCTGAGAGCTGCTCAGGAACTCCTCCCCCCCCCATGCCTCTCCCAACCACAGCATTCTTTTCTGTCCTATAAACTTTCTGAACCCTTCTCTCTTCCCACACCATGCTCTGTTTTGCTTTCCAATATGACAGATAAGCTGATTTGGGCTAATTAAGACCAAGATATTAAGGGCTGATAATGACATAAAAAATAACCATAGGCAGTTTAGATTTATGTAATATAACTGCTCCTAGGGATATTTATGTTTGAACAAAAATAGCTACCCCTTATGAGTTTGTTCTTTATGGGTGTTTTTTTTTTTTTTAGAAACTTGAGGTTATAGTATGCATATTACTAAAATAAAAATATGTTACATATAACAAAGAAAAAGAATCCCAAATAATTGCTCAACTTCAGCTTAATGTTTCTTCTAGCATAAGAGATAACAGTTTCCTAAAAAAAAAAAAAAGAAGAAGAAGCCTCCTAAAATTCATTTAAAAATTATGAAAAACTGTCAGGAATTAGAGTCATTACATTTGTTTAACTACCTGTTAGTCCCATTTGCCTTGTTAGAGACTGTAGTGGGGAGAAGCATATGACTCAGTTCTGGCAATGAAATGTGGGGGAGGGTCTGCAGGAAGGTCTTAAAAAAATATTTTGTTGTTTTTTACTCTTCTACTGGACACTATCACATCTGCATAGATACCTATGGAGTGGCAGCCATGGGAAGGGGCAAACAAAAGCCGAGACAACATGAGAATCTCACTGTAGACACAAAGAAGTGACCTGGATCCTCCATGACACTACAGCTGCTGAATTAACCTACATGGAGCCCCTCTACATTGGAAATTCTTACAATGTAAGTAAATGAATGTTGCTTTTTGTTTACTCCAGTGGTTCTTTGAAAAGACCAACAAAACAGTCAAACTTTCAGCTAGACAGACGAGCTAAAAAAAGAGAGAAGACTCAAATTAATAAAATCAGGGATAAAAGAGGGGGTCTTCACTTACAGAAACTGACCTTACAGAATAAAAATGATTATATGGCCATGAGAATTGCAGGCCAGCAAATTAGAAAACTGATTAAATGGACAAATTTCTAGAAAGAAAAAAAAACTACCAAATTGGACTGAAGAAGAAACAGAGCATCTGAATAGACCTATAACAAATAAGAAGATTGAATTAGTAATCAAAAACATTCCCAAAAAGAAAAGCCCAAGACCAGATGGTTTCATTGTGAATTCTACCAATCATTTGTATATATATTTATTTATTAAATTTTTTGAGAGAGAGAGAGAGCAGGCGTGGGGCAGAGGGAAATAGAGAGAGAATCTTAAGCAGGTTCCATGCCCAGCATGGAACCCAAAGCGGGGCTTGATCTCACATCCCTGAGATCATGACCTGAGCTGAAATCAAGAGTTGGACGTTTAACCCGACTGAGCCACCCAGGTGTCCCTATTTATTTTTTAAAAGTTTTTTTTTTTGTTGTTATGTATGTCTGCGTGTATGTATGTTGTAAGTAAGTAATCTGTACACCCAATGTGAGGCTCAAATTCACAACCCCAAGATCAAGAGTCATATGTTCTTCCAACTGAGCCAGCCAGGCACTCCTCTACCAATCATTTAAACAAGAATTAACACGAATTTTTCATACAGTCTTCCAAAAAAGTAGAAGAAGAAGGAATACTCTCAATTCATTCTAAAGCCAGACAAAGACAATGTAGGAAAGCTATAGATTAATATCCTTTATGAATAAAGACTAAGAAATCCTTTACAAAATACTATCAAACCAATCTAGCAATATAAAAAAATGATAGGTTCTAATTCAAGATGGCAACATAGGAGGGTCCTGCAATACCTCCTCTCATGGAAACACTGAATCTACAGCTACATATGGAACAATTTTCATTGAAAAAAATCCATGCACTAGCTGAGCAACTCCTACACATTGGATGAATGAAAGAAAACCCACACCAAAGGTGGTAGAAGAGCTGAGACATAATCTTGCCATAAACCACATGACTTCATGTGGTGACCCACAACCAGGAGAGAACTCACAAACTGAAGCTTCACCATGAAGAAAAAGGGCTTGGACCCCACCTCAGGCACCTTAGCTTTAATTACCTGCACCAGTGAGACAAGCCCCCAAAATATCTAGCTTTGAATGCCGATGGAGGCTAGTGGGTTTGCAATTTCCCTCTGCCTCACTTCAGGGGGTGACCAATATCTCCTGAAAAGGAGCTTGTACATGTGTCTGGCACCCTGATTTTTGCACCTGCATTCATGGAACGCCTCTAGATTGCCTGGTTGTGGTGGCCTTCCAGGCTCATGTTTGTAGGTCCTACAAGACTGAAACAAGTGGAGAAAGAGCTGTTACCTAGCTACCACCCCCAGGGCACTGCAAAGAAGCAACAGTGGAGGCACCCAGTCTTCTTGTGGAAGGGGCCTATTAACCTGTCTTCATAGTTGCACACGAGGGGCACAATCTATAGGTTGACTGTAATCCTCGCCAGGGACCTAGGAAGGTGGGCACTATCTTTGCACTTTCTTTCTAACATGCTCCAGAGCACTGGTATCTCCTGGAGGGGAGCTTACACACATGTCTGGTGCCCTGGTTTTTATGTCTGGCATCCCAGTTCTATGGCTGCTGCCACAATCAGGGGATGCCTCTCGAATATGTGGCTCTGGTAACCAGTGGGGCTGATGCTTGTGGTCCCATAGGAATGTATATATTTGCATACTTTGAAAAGCTGCTGCCAGAGGATCTGGCTTTCAAATAGGCTGAATCTGGGTGCTGAGAGCCTACTTTTAGGGACAGTGACAGGTCTTGGAACATCCTCAACTATTGGAAGCCATTAAAAATATAATATACTTCTTGGACAAGCACAAAGATTGGAGAGATGACAAAGAGCCAGGGCAGGGTTGAATGACAAGTTTCATCTCCTACATGAGGCCATTCCTTCAAAACAGAGAGAGGTGGTTGCTTCATCTACTGTATAGAAACAAACACAGAGAGTCAAGTAAAATGAAGAAACAGAGGAATATGTTCTAAATGAAAGAACGAGATAAAACCTCAGGAAAAAACTTTAATAAAATAGTGATACATTATTTGCCTGAGAAAGAATTCAAAGTCATGGTCACAAAGATGCTTACCAAACTGGGGAGAAGGATACATGAACACAGTGAGAACTTCAACAAAGAGATGGAGAATAGAAGAAAGAACCAAATAGAAGTCACAGAGCTGAAAAATAAAATAAGTCAACTAAAAAATACACTAGAGGCATTCAGCAGCAGACGAGATGAAGCCAAAGAAAGGATCAGTCAACTCAAAGACAAGGCAATGGAATTCACCCATCAGAACAGAGGGGAAAAAAAAGGTAGAAAGCTTAAGGGACTTATGGGGCAACATCAAATGGGATAACAATCACATTATAGGTCTCCCAGAAGAAGAAGAGAAAGAGGAAATGGCAGAAATCTTATTGAAAAGAATAATGGTTGAAAACTTCTCTAATCTGGGGAAGGAAACATATATCTGGATCCAACAAGCTGAGAGAGTTCCCAAAGAGACCCACACCAGACACAACATAATTAGAATGTCAAAAGTTAAAGACAAGGTGAGAATGTTAAAAGCAGCAAGAGAAACACAGGGGAACCTGCATAAGACAATCAGTAGATTTTTCAGCAGAAACTTTGCAACCCAGAAGAAAGTGGCACAATATATTCAAAAGGTTGAAAGAAAAAAAAAAAAAACCAACTGACTATACTCTACCCTGCAAAGTTATCATTCAGAATTGAAGGAGAGAGAGTTTTCCAGATAAGCAAAAGCTAAAGGAGTTCATCACCACTAAATCAACCTTACAAGGTATGTTAAAGGGACTTCTTTAAACCGGAAAGAAAGGGTGCTAATTAGTAACAAGAAACACGGAAGAATAAATCTTACTGGAAAGATGAGTATATAGTAAAGGTAGTGGATTAATTACTTATAAGACTAGTATGAAATTTAAAAGACAAAAGTAGTAAAAATAGCTATAATTTCAGTAATTAGTTAAGAGATACACAAGATAAAAAGATGTAAAATCTGACATCAAAAATGTGGGTGGGGGAACAGAGAGTAAAAATAGTGAGCTTTAGAATGGGACCAAACTTAAGTTTTATCAGCTTAAAACAGACTGTTACAGATATAAGTTGTTATATGTAAACCTCATGGTAACCACAAACCTATAATAAATACACAAAAAATAAAGAGAAAGAAATAAAAGCATAACACTAAAGAAAGGCATCAAACCACAAAGGAAGAGAGCAAGAGAAGAAGACAGGAACAGAGAGGAACTATAAAAGGAGCCAGAAAAGAATTAACAAAATGGGATAAGCACACAACTGTCAGTAATTACTTTAAATGTATGTGGACTAAATTCTCCAATCAGAAGACATAGAGTGACTGAATGGATAAAAAAAGAAAAAAACCCAAGACCCATCTATATGCTGTGACAAGAGACTCACTTTAGATGTAAGGACACATACAGGTTGAAAGTGAAAGGATGGAAAGAGATGTTCCATGCAAATGGAAAGTAAAAGAAAGCTGGAGAGCTATACTTACATCAGACAAAATAAACTTTAAAACAAAGAATAAGATCCAAAGAAGGGTATTCCATAACAATAAAGGGGTCAATCCAACAAGAGGATATAACATTTATAAATATTTATGTACCCAACATAGGAACACCTAAATATATAAAGAAAATATTAATTAGACCTAAAGATAAAAGTAGACAGGAACATATGTTAAGAAAGAAAAAAAGAAGAAGAAGAATGTAGCAGGAGGGGAAGAATGAAGGGGGAGAAATCGGAGGGGGAGAAGAACCATGAGAGACGATGGACTCTGAAAAACAAACTGAGGGTTCTAGAGGGGAGGGGGGTGGGAGGATGGGTTAGTCTGGTGATGGGTATTGAGGAGGGCACGTTCTGCGTGGAGCACTGGGTGTTATGTACAAACAATGAATCATGGAACACTATATCTAAAACTAATGATGTAATGTATGGGGATTAACATAACAATAAAAAAATTTTAAAAAAAAAGTAGACAGGAATATAACAATAGTAGGGGACTTTATACTTCATGTACATCAATGGATAAATCATCCAGACAAAAATCAATAAGGAAACATTGGCCTTATATGACACATTGGAACAGGTGGACTTAATAGATATTATAGAACACTTCTATCCAAAAGCAACAGATTACATATTCTTCTCAAGTGTACATGGACCATTTTCCAAGATAGATCATATGTTAGACCAAAAAACAAGTCTTAATAAATTTAAGAGGATTTAAATAATATCAAACATCTTTTTGAACCCCAATGGTATGAAACTAGAAATTAATTACATGAAGAAAACTGGATAATTCCAGTGGGCTTAAACAACATGCTACTAAACATCAAATGGGCCAACGAAGAAATCCAAAGAGAAATTTAAAAATACCTTGAGATAAATGGAAATGGAACATAGCAAAACTTATGGGATGCAGCAATAGCAGTTCTGAGAGAGCAGTTGGTAGTGATAAATGCCTACCTCAAGGAACAAGAAAAATCTCAAATAAACAATTTAACTTTATACTGCAAGGAACTAAAAAAAGAACAAATGAAACCCAAAGTTAGTAGAAGGAAGGAAATAACAAAGATTAGAGCAGAAATAAATGAAGCAGAGACTAAAAAGACAATAGGAAAAAAATCGATGAAACTAAGAGCTGGTTCTTTGAAAAGAGAAATAAAATTCACAAATCTTTAGCTAGACCTACAAAAAAGAGAGGACTGAAAAATACACAAGTGGGACATTAAACTTCAAAAGCTCCTGTACAGCAAAGGAAACCATCAGTAAAAGGAAAAGGCAACCAATTGAATGGGAAAAATATGTGCAAAACCTATGGAATTGTACACTTTGAGAGGTAATTTTATAGATATGTCAGTTACATCTTAATAAAGATTTTATATCAAAAGATTAAGAAATAGGACTAGTTTATTGGCAGGGTTTCTCTTTTGGATTCCCCCTCCTAGCCCTTCTGAAGACTTGAACTCCGAAGAGGTCAATTAATATGGGTGTTCAGTTAATAGAAGTATCCCTCTGCCTATTCTATGACTGTCTTTGACCCTGGATCTTTAATGGTAAGATCATTGGCTTTAATGTAATGATCATTGGCTATGACTTTTATGGCCATAAAAAATGTATTTTTTTACTGAAGTATAATACTCAGAAAAGTACACCAATCCTAAGTTTACAAAGTGAACACACCTATTTAATCATTAACGAGGTAAAGAATGTTTCCCACATCCTAAAAGTACCCTTTGTGTATCTGTTCAATTCAATAACCCCTTTATTCCTCCTAAATGTAACTATAGCCCTGACTTCTGTAACACCATTGTCTGAGGTAGGTGGGTTGGCTCTTGCCATATTGCCTCAACTAGACTCAGATCTTGTAGTGTTTTCAAGGTGCACTTCATTATGTTTTGGCCGTGCGCTTGCTTCCTTAGTTAAAATTTCTCTATCTTTTCTTTCTTTCTGTAGTTTTAATGTACTGTAAGGAGAAAATATAACAAAAATATTTCTATTCTTCCCTCACTGAAAAATCCTTCTGCTTTATTTTAATATGTGAATACTTGCTTTAAGCCAAAGTAATGAAACTTTCTTTTTAGAAATTTCAGACAGGTGGAACTGTCTTTGGAGAATCATGATCCTTACGAAAGAGAGGCACCGTAGCATCCTGGAGAAACACTGGACTGGGAGTTAGCCCTGGATATTTGACTACATTCCCACTTTTATTGTCTGTGTGAAGCACTTAACTTGTTTGAGCTTTAGTTTCTTTTTATGTAAAATAAAGAAGAGTAACACCAGCCTTGCCAAGTTCATAGAATTAGTGGGAGGATCAAATGGGACAAACGATATTATCCCTCTTGTAAAATGCTATAGAAATATAGTATTTTTTTGTCTTCACATTGAGCTCCCTGGAAGCTGTCAGGGAATATGAAACAAAAAGATGTCATGGTTACTGTTGCCTTTTTATTCCATCTTAATGAATATCCCCCCAGCTAATCTGCAGTCACTGAGGAGTCACATTCATATGGAACTTGTAGAATTCATAAACTGCCACAGCAGCCTGGAAAGACTTTAATCAGCTGCTTTCACTCTTAATTATTTTAAAACCTCAATAATGGTCAAACGAGCTGCATGGCAGTTAAATTAATTTGCATTAAGCCTGAAGGTCCTGAAAGAGTGGTGAGTTTATGAACATGAAGTCTAAAGGCTCGGCAGGAGCAAGCCTCAAGCCTGAATGGGTATCCGGGCTGGTTCCCATGGGATCCTCCCAAGTCAAGCTGTGTGTATGTGTGTCGCATTCATAAAATTTCTGTCTCTGTTTATTACATTAGACTTGATTTTGAAGCCTCTGAAAATGAGCTCACTTGCTAGAGCAAAGCTTTGGATTTTCTATAACTTCAATTGCCTATGCTCTTATTGCTCTAGTTTCTGTGGTTAATAGAGAGCTGGCTGCATATTATTTTTATTTCTGTGGAGGAGAACTGGTGCTTCTTACTCCCTGCCCATCATACTGGTTTGGTAACTAGTATATTTCATTGCAAAAATCCCAGGGGGTGAGAGCATTCCTGGGTTGTTTCAATCTGAGCCATATGCTGCACTACATTGACCCTGCTCTATAAGGTGGCTGCTCATTCCCCACCTGGGAGCCTGCCCTTTTAGGCAGGGTTCTGGGCAGGATTTATTACCCACAATACCATCTCTCTGGGTTGGGAGTTATAGCCCATCTCATCACAACATATTTATGTCCACATGGTCAGAGGGCAAAGAGGAAGAAAGGGGAATCGGGTAAGTAGTTATTCATCTGACTTATTTTACTGGTCTTCCATTTTCCATCAAACACAGCCATCATGTCTGTGATATTTTGCAATTACAGCACCAGAAAATGAGTTTAGACGAGTAGTAATATACTACTTATCTCCCAAGTTACAAAGATATAATGATACACTGTGTGTGACGCAAGTACAACAGAATCTGGTGCATTGTAAAGAAGGTGGTTGTTTATTGAGCATTTCGTATTAAAAAGCAGAGACCAGTTTTCAACTTGGTGTGTGCTCAAGGCATCTCAAGGCATCTTGCTCTTCCATAGAACTTTCTGTTCTGAAATGTGATATAGTGCTGTTCTGTGTGGCAGCCACCAGCCACATACGGCTACTGAGCACTTGGTAGTGACTAAGTGACACTGAGAAATTTAAGTTTTAATTGAAATTTATTTTTTTAAATTTTATTATGTTAGTCACCATATGGTACGTCATTAGTTTTTGATGTAGTGTTCCATGATTCATTGTTTGTGTATAACACCCAGTGCTCCATGCAATATGTACCCTCCTTAATACCCATCACGGGGCTAACCCATCCCTCCACCCCCCTCCCCTCTGAAACCCTCAGTTTGTTTCTCAGAGTCCATAGTCTCTCATGGTTTGTCTCCCCCTCTGATTTCCACCCCCTTCATTTTTAATAAAAATGCCAAGGTGACTAATAGCTACTGTATGGAAAAGCACAGATCTAGACCCTACTAGAAGAGGTCCATTTAAACCTTAAATAACTAAGATCTTTTCCATGAGTACTGAGAACTAGGTTCCTTACAGTCCCCTAGACTAATCTACAGTGTCATTCTCACTTAGAATTACACAACTCTTAGTTCTCAAGTGTCCAGAACATTAACTAGTTGAATTATTTTCTATTCTCAACCTAACATGTAAACATCCCTATTGCTACACAAGATAATGGTAGAAAATAGTATTTAGAGAATGACCTGAATGGCCCCTAAAGGGTTTTTATGTGGAAATTTGAGGGAATTGCCATTCCTGTTCAGGTTTGCATGGATCTCTCTTGGAAGTAGAAAAAGTTGAGAGAGGTAAGGACTTTTTCTAACAGGACAGGGCCATGAAGGCGAGGTGAAGGTGGGAAAATGTGGCTTGGAGTTGGATGAGGATCTTGATGCTCTCTGCTTCCTGAGGGAGGTCATGGAGCAGGAGGAGCCTCTGCTCCTACCTTAGGGGAGAACTATTATCCCATGTCTTCAGACACATCCGAAAACAAAAGCACAGCTGGAAGAGAAAAACCTTGATCACAGGGGGATGAGATCTTTATTATTATTATTATTTTTTTAAGATTTAATTTATTTATTTGACAGAGAGAGACACAGCGAGAGAAGGAACACAAGCAGGGGGAGTGGGAGAGGGAGAAGCAGGCTTCCCGCTGAGCAGGGAGCCCGATGCGGGGCTCGATCCCAGGACCCCAGGATCATGACCTGAGCCAAAGGCAGATGCTTAACGACTGAGCCACCCAGGCGCCCCTGAGATTTTTATTATTGAAGTCATTATTTATTTGAATGGCTATTGAATATCAGACCTCTAGACAGGGAATATGGAGAATGAGCAAAAATAGATGTCAATCTTGCTCCCATGGAGCTTGCCACCTTGTGGCCCAGATAAACATGATTACATAATGGTGTAAATAGCTGTGATGACAGGCAAGAAATTTACTGGGTGCCGTGACAATGGCTGACAGGGGACTATTTCCTTGAAGGAGGTATATTTGGGCTGAGTTCTACAGTATGAGTTGTATGCCCCAGAAAGTATCTCTTGGGACTGAAGAGGAAAGAACAGATGAGTAACCATTCATTCCATACCTTAAATTAAGGCACTACATTAGCTACTGGTAGGAGATATAAATGTGACTAAGATGATTTCTTCCTTTTAGGACTGGGGGAGGGCCTGACCGAGGGGTAAGTATGTACAAAACAGATGCCAAAGCAGATGTTAGAATGCAGTCAATATCAAATTGGGGGTGAAGGAGAGGGGGTTCAGAAGAGACAAAGATTTGTCATGATGGAAAGGGTGGGAAGGCCTTGTTGAGGGTGCGTTAGCATAGACTTTGGGTAAAAGCATGAGGTGGTGGAGCCACCTCCTTCAGCTTGCCAACGTGGGCTTGGAAAGTGAGCACCAAAGCTGACACTACCCTACTCAAAGGAGAAGCCCCTGTCAGTGTTACCTGGTCCCACTTAAGCCCAATATTGTATTTTTCTCATGGTGGTGGAGGGAGGGCAGATGTGAGGAGGGAGCCCACCAAAGACAAGTTGAATACATCTCCAGTCAGGTGGTAAAGCTTAGAACTAATTGACTTTGGTTTAGAGAAAGAATGAAGTGATCTTTGTTGTATCTTAGGGTTCTGGGGTAAAAGTCAAACTTGTTGTGGATGATTTGTATCCTCACAGAATTTCCCGTCATGAGGGTGGGTGGGTAAAAATGTGTTAATATTTGCCACAGTGCAATTCATGTCATAGGTGAGGCATCTTATAGGGCATTCAGAAGAAAGGCCACTTACGGTTAGTAGAACCAAGAAAGTCAAAGAATGAAGTGATGTGGGGTTTTGTAGTGGGGAGGGAAGGGCATTCCAAATAAAGAGTTTGAGCAAAGGCATATGAAACATGGATCTTGTTCTGGTGACAGAGATGACCTAGCACTTCTAGCATAGATAGATAGAAACCCCTCGCCTTCTCCTGGCTAAGGGTCTGGTCATTCCCTACAAGGACAAGGACAAGTCCCCACTGAAACTTATTATATTTTATTTGTATTCCTATAGATTAGGGATATTTTATCAAGCTACATTTCATAGAGCTTGTATTGCAAAATCAATACAAATAACTATTATTTGAAATACAGTGAAATATTGAATATGCTTCTTATAAACTACAAAGGACCTTTAAGGACTCTCTCTTTAGACTGATTCAGTGCCAATCCTCCTCCCCATTTGAAAATCATTGGACATGAGTACAACTTAGGCTATGTATGTGGGGAACCCTGGGGGTTAGAACTGGGAATTCAGTAATAAGCAGATGAAACAGTCTGCTCCAGACTAAGCCGCTAATACTAAGCACAGAAGAAATCAATCAGATCAGAAGGCTCTGATCAGAATAGGACGGACTTAAACAAGGAAGAGTTTTTGAGACAGGTCCTATGAAGAAGGCATTGAAGAACATAAAGAAAAGTTTGCAGAGGAAGAGTAGGGTGGGGGAATGAATGTTCACTAAGTGTTAAGTTGCTGAATGAATAAGCAGATAATGAATGAATGAATGAATGAATGCAAGGTGGCATGAAATTATGCAGGTTAAAGTTCCCATGGATAGAGAGTAAGCCACTAAGGGACAGGTTCTCCAAAAATGAGCGAGTGACAAAAATGCAGGGCTCATAATTTGGAACTCTGGAGGCTGATAGCGGGTAAAGGAAAAAAGTTCTTACTGTTGCCATCGCATGAGAAGAAAAGGTTTCCTTGGAGCTAATGGAAATTGAGTACCACCACCAGACAGACGGGAGTCAGAAAGAGCAGTTATTTGAGGTGTACCCTGGGAATTTTATCTATTCTCAGTTGAAAATCAGAGTTCTTCCTTTCATGCGGAATAACCCCAGAAAAATCTCCTGGGCCTTGCGCAGATTAACTCTGAGCAAAATTCAGGCAGAAAATAGAGGCGATGGTCAGGCTGTGGTAGCAGCTGCTCAGCCCAGGGTGGGGAACTGGATTTAATTCAGCAGAGAGTGATTTTGGCAGTGCGGTGTCTACCTGGTTGGACTCCCAGGACTGAAGGAGAGTCAGTAACCTTGGTGGCCTGGCTGCCCAGTGATGACAGGCTGGATTCCTCTTTGCAAAGGCACCCAGCAGTGGGAGGAGAGGAGAGGAAAAGCTAGCTCATTAGTATTTGGAGAGAGGAGAAGTTTATTTTATCTGAGATGCAGGGCTTCCTGCCTGGAAGACAAGCACACAGAGGCCAGCTTGGAGGCTGGTTTTTATCCTGTGAATGCAGTCATGGAACTTTGTAGGTGGTCCTTGCACAAGAATTCTGCTGTCATTTTTAAAGAGAAGACAAAGCATAATAATCTTCTAGAAGGTCAGAAATCTGATCAGCTCCCCTTTTCGTGCCTAGGTTCTATGATTTGAGAAATAATACAAAGGAGAGGAAGGTCGAAGCCAAATGTCACTTTTATTACGCATAAAAAAAAAAAAAACAACCCAGAATGGAGGACATGGCTTTTGGTTAGTGCCCCCCAGAATTAGGCACACTCATCCCTCCCCTGAAATTGGTGGCACTTGAAAAGGCAGTCTCCTTCCTCATGTGCTGCAAAGACCCTCCCCCAAAGGTATACCAGAAACCACCTGCTCCTTGTTCCCTATAGGGAGAAGGGGGAACTAAGATAAGCATGTCCAATTGTTCTCAAATTTGTAATTCTGCCCCTTAATAGGAAAAGAAGCCAGAAATGTGGTAACCAGCAGAGTGGGGAAGCAATTCTCCCTTCCAGTATCTGGTTGAACTGAGTGGTTTTCCTGGTTCATTCAGGACTTCTCAGGACTTCTCAGGACTCAGAGGGTAGCAGCTCCCTCCAGTGAGCAACCCCCCACCCCACACGCTCCTTGTTGACCCACTACGGGCTTTGATGTCAATGGAATTCTCTGGGATTTTTTAGTGAGGGCAGTTGCAGTTAAGATTTCCCAGAAAAGGTATCCAAAAGTGTTTTTAGAGATTGAATCTATTCAATTCAGTGACCTGTTCTTGGATCAACTGGATACTGGGAGCTGGCAAGAAACCTGTACTCAGAATTGGCTATGAAATCAGCAGGGCTCACGGTAAGAAGAAAATACAGGTCCCTGGTTCAAAAATTATTAAGGGTTGTAAGACAGCAATGGCAGAGCATTGATCCAAGTTCACGACCCTATCAGCACTGGGTCTTGTGCCAATGCACAGCTCCCACGCCCATGAAGTCAGCCCTCTGTGCTTATGGATGCCATTCATGCTCTCTGGACTATTTCCTTCTCTGCCTGTGCTCCGGCTGGGTCTGCCTCTGGGTCTCTCTCTCTCTCCTCTCTCTCTCTCACACACACACACATACACATGTACCCCTTAATATTATTTGTAACGTGTATAAGAGAAATTGTTCTTATCAGAAGTGCACAGCTTCATCAATTTTCACAAACACGTCCATGTAACTAACCTCCAGTTCAATTAACAGAACATTACCAGAATCTCAGAAACACCTTCATGTTCTAACCTTTATCCTATTTCTTTTGCGATTGGTTTCTTTCATTCAATTATCTTTTTGAGATTAATCTACGTTGTAGTCGGAGCTAACTTCATTCATTTATATTGCCGTATTCTAAGTCACTGTATTTACTCATTCAAGATATTTATTCCTTCTGCAGTTGATGGGCATTTGCACTGTTCCTAGGATTTGGCTATTACAGTTAGTGCAGCTGTGAACATTCCAGTGTGTCTCCCGTGCATATGTGCACTTGCTTTGTTGGAACTGCTGACTCAGGGAGCAAGCGTATACTAAACTTCAGTAGTTGCTGTTGTTTTCTCAAAATGATTGAGCAATTTACCCTCCTACTAGAAGTATAGGAGAGTTCAATTTGTTTAATACTCTTGCCAACAATCGTTTTGTCTTCTCCTAAACTGTTTTTATTTCTTTATTTTAGCTATTGTGGTTGGAAGATTGTATAAAAATTGATCAATTTGCCTCATTTCAGAAAGGACTGAAAGATTCTTATGTTTGTACATAAAACACCCTATCTCAGCTTCTCTCTGTGCATTGGCTTTACTCTCTTGCACCATTTTCCTTTCCTCGGCATGGTGGCAAATAGAGCCAATGGCAAATTCTATTGTTGTTAGAATTTGGAAAAGGAGAGCCCTTCAGACTAGAGGAGTCAAGAAATGGAACTTAAAGGAACTTGGGAAAAGTGAGGAGGAGGTGCACAGGTGTTCTTAGGTGGATTAAGGTGGATAGAGCAGTCACATCGAAGGTATTCTGGCCACGGGGGCAGATTTTGCTAGGGAGCAATGGTCGGTGGGGCTGAGGGGTAGCAGGGCCAGAGTGTGCATGGGATTCCCTGTGGCAGATAGGCTTGGCTGCTACTAACTCGTTTGCTCATGTGTGGTTTAGGAAAATTAATCTGGCCATTCAAGGGACCCAAAGAGAAAGGCTGGAGGCTGATCAGGGCAGGAGGAAGGGATGAAGGAGGGTCTGGAGTAGGGCTTCGTGTGGTATCAGAAGACCAAGAAGGAGTTACACTTATTTGCAAGGAAGAACTGATGGCAGTTGACCATACTCCCTGTTCTCATGCTGCCGTGTGCTACAATTGGATGTCTGGTTGGACTGCTCCTGGAGAGGCACCGTGCAGAATCACTGGACCCTTACCGGCCTCCAGTGGAGGAGCACTGATATAAAGTTACACATATTAGGCACCTTTTGCTAAATAGTTGTCTAGTTGCGTAACAAAATAGTGGTGGTGCCCATTGGCCTAAATTTAGAAGAGTGTTATAGGGTAAAAGTACTTCGGTGTCTTTTCATTGATTTCACGATCTCTCATGATGGAAAGAAAGATTTTACTTATTCATTTTTGTAAAGAAATAGAGCTTACTGTGGTAGTTTGGAGCCTCAAAATATATTTGTACATTTGTGCTCTGTGTAGCTCTTTTTCTCCATGATGATATCTTCCTGCCCATGTCTGCTTGAAAAGTTTCACATTACCACATTCATTCCTTTCTCATTTTAATGCTTGCATATTGTCCTGTTTGTATATGAATTTGATTGTCTTTCTTTAGAGATGTATGTAGTTCTTTTAAATATTTCTAAAAAATATTTCATTCTGTCCCATCCTCAAGTGCCTATTATAGGAAGCAGAAGATGTGTACCTAATTCTCTCTTTTGTGACCAGATGTATGGGAACATGTGTAGAGCCAGTTTTCAATGGTTAGTGTGGAAGGGAGGTAGTGGTGGTGGTAGTTGAATGATTAGGGGTCTTCCATCTTTGCTGGGATGGGTCATTCTGCTCCTCGCCTGAAGCCACACATTTGCTATTGTCAGTATGTGTGGAGGCCTGTGCCCAACGGTATCTTGAAGCAAATCTGTGGTGGGTGAGTGTTTTGGAGAGTAATGTACTGAAAGAGGGACCCAAGTGGTCAGTGAATAGGAAGGGCTGTACATTTCTAGAGTGATGTTTCATTACCTTTGTTCCCTTATCAGAAATGGCCATGAGTCTCAAGACAAATCATCTACATTCACAGGGCCTCAATTTCCAACTGTCTAGTATGAAGGTAAGGTCACCTGTCCTACTTTCCTCTCAGCTATATTGTGAGCATCACATGTATGTGAAAGGTCTGCATGATGTAAAGAATTTTTGTTATTAACCAAGTAAAAATAGGCTCCAGAAATCCTTCAGATACTCCCCATGAGACCTTTAGACTTGGAGCATTTGACTTTGAAGAATTAGAAAAACAGGAAAAGAGAGTATTTATTACCAGTTCTCATTTAGGCCAAGTTTGCTTATCCTGTTTATCTAAAATAAGAGCCAACAATCTGGAGTGGTTTCAGTTGGATCTAAATATTTCTCCACATTTGAACGGGCTCCAAGAGCCTGTTCCAGCACTTGGGCCAGAGCATCTGCATGTTCTGGAGGAGAGCAGGCTTGTCTGCTTGTGCAGGGGCTCTGTTTTGGCTAGAGAAAGGCAATGGTGTCATCATTCCCACCATGTGGCCGTCCAGTTACCGCCTCCTGCTCTGACATGATTGTGAGTGTTGAGCCCTCGAGTCACTACAGGAAGCAAGTTTCTGCTTTTAGCAACTCAGGCCATTCTGTCTGGACATCTTAACTCTGAGAAGCTGGCCTTTACTCAGGCACTCTTTCTGCTTTGGGAGAAAAGAACTATCATAGCTAATGTTTATTGAGAACTGACTATGCACCAGGCACTGTTCTAAGCCCAGTCTTTATGTTAACTCATTTAATCCTCCTAACACTTGAGGTAGGTATTATTACTATTCCTACTTTACAGATAAGGAAAGAGAGGGGTGGAGAGGCTCAATAACTCGTTAAATTCAATCTGCAAGTAAGTGACATTATGGATGATGGTCAAGAGATCTAACAAGTAAGATGATCCAGGCACTGGGCAACCAGAGGCAAGGCTGTGGCCCCTCGGAACAGATGCTACCTGTACACAGAGTGGGCATGGCTAAGCAGCTACCACTGGCTGAGCAGCACCTCAACTGGGGATAGAAAGCCAGGCAGTCTGGCTGCAGGGTCCACATTCTTGCTGCTCCTCAGTATTGCTTCTTCCCTTTCAGAGTGTCTGGCACAGAGTAGGTACTCAATTAACAGTGGGCTAAATTGAAGTGCTCTGTTGTCTAACTGCTTCCCTGTTGGGATTCCTGTATTTTCTGTCTCCTGATGCTCCTCTTGGCACCTAGGACTGTGAGCAAGGCCTAGAGCATGACTGTGTTCCTGTGGAACCCCTCAAAAGTAGTCTTGTAGTGTCCACACCAGCATACCTCTTCTCTTTGCCTCTCTTTTCAAGATCTAGTCCCCTTCACCTCCTTCCAGCTTCTTCTCCAAGCAAACAACCTGTCACTCCCCATGTCAATACACCCACAGTTCTTCTTTTGCTCTTTCTCAAATTGTACTATGCCATGTGATGGCTTCCCAGAAGGCAATGAGAATTTGGGGCTCTCAAGAGGTGGCCCAGGCTGGTCCTGGAGAAGTGGGACAGGAGACCGAGGCCTATGCAATGGCTGAATGAACAACCCTAGGAGGCCTTTCAAGTTCCTGTGTCTTTTGGGGAGAGAAATAAAATTCTTGCAGTGGATCATCTCCACAGATTAAAAAAGGACACAGTGTTCCCATTTAGCAGGTCTGGGATGGAGCCTGAGAATTTGCATTTCTAATGAATTTCCAGGTTCTGCTGGTCTGGGCAGTACAGCTCGAGACCACCACACTATACTCCTCTGTCCCCAGGGCCAGCCTTCCTCTACTTCAGGGGAAACTCTTAGAGATGAATTTCACCTGGGAGATTGGAAGCACTCCTGGCCTGAGGCCCCAGGCCAGTTCGAGTTCTTTCCCGGCAGCCTTGGCTGCATCTTCATTATGGGCACTTGAGTGAAGAGTTAATCCTGACCAAAGTCCCAACACCTGGCCTTGCTGGCCTGAAACCAAGTGCTACTCCAGGTGTGGTGTGGTGTGGTGTGTGGGGTGTGTGGGGTGTGTGGGGTGTGTGGGGTGTGTGGGCTTTGGCGTGTGGTGTGGTGTGGTATGGCGTTGGCGGCCTGGCCAGCCAGGGGTACGTGTGATCTACGTCTCCCCACCAGGAACCCGTTAACCACCAATTCCACATGCCTGCTAATGTCCCATTGGGATCCTGATTTCCATAGGCATAAAAGAGTGCCTAATGAAAATCCTCTCTGTGATCCCACCCCAAGCCTACAGGTTTCCTCTTCAGATGAGTCAGTGTTAACATCCTCTCTGAATTTTCTCTATCCTCTCCAGATAGGTTACAGCTTTCGCCTTGGGATCCCCAAACATTGTATGCACATCTTGACTACTGCATTTGTGGCATTGGGCTGTGAGCAACCAGAGGGCATATCTCTCTGCCTTGCTGATCTTTGTGAAAGTGCAGGATACATTGTGGGTACTCTAAATGCCTGACGAATGAAAACAAAAAGGATGATGAGGAAGACAACAAAGCACAACAGATATAAACATAGTCTAGCTTTGGCCTGAGGAGAGGTTCCAGCTTTGCCCCGTGCTAATTGTGTAAACTTGTGGAATCACTTAACTGAGTTCTTTCTCAGTTTTCTAATCTGTAAAATAAATACAACGTCTTCCTCATAGGGCTGTTGTGGTATTAAGTAAGATAATACATATAAAACTTCTGTCACCATGCCTGGCACACAGTAAGTGCTCAGGCGATGGTATTTATGAAAGAATCGTGTTCTGGACAGGCGAGGAGTCAGTAGGCAGGGGACTGGCCCATGAAGAGGAGTCCTGGAGTCTTTGTCTTTCAGGGTATTATTCAGTATCATCTTTCAATTTGAGATACTGAAGTGGGATAAAGCAGGAGACTCTAATGGGTAGATGTGTCCTGTCTGAAGGGAGAGGGCCAAGGACAGTGGAAAGACTCAAGAAGACAGACTGGTCTTCACTTCCACTTCTGTGTTTGGTTTTAGTGGTTCTAATTCACTGGCTGCTCTCTTTCACGCACATCCTGTCTGGCTGTATCCATCAGCTGATCTGAATCCTACAAAGAGTAGAGGTAATCATGGTAAAACCCAAATAGGCCTGTGCTGAGAACTAGGACATCAGGGACCAGTGTTTAATAGGTGTTTGGGAATGACAGTGTTTATTATGTATGCACAATATGTCAGGACTATTAAAAACACTCCTTGTTAATAGAAATACTATATGATCCAGTAATTCCCCAATGGGTATTTACCCAAAGAAAATGAAAACACTCATTTGAAAAATGTATGCACCCCTATGTTTATTGCATTATTTACAATAGCCATATTATAGAAGCAACCCAAGTGTCCATCAATAGAAGAATGATGAAGGGGTGTATGTGTGTGTGTGTGTGTGTGTGAATACAATGGGATATTACTCAGCTATAGAAAAGAATGAGATCTTGCCATTTGTGACAATATGGATGGACACAGATGGCATTACACTAAGTGAGATGACAACTACCATATGATTTCACTTACATGTAGAATGTAAAAAACAAAAGAAATAATAGGAGCATCCAAGTACATTAAACAGTTAATAACAAACAAAAAGGAACTAATTGATAATAATACAATAATAGTGGGGGACTTTAGCACCACACTTACATCAATGGACAGATCATCTAAACAGAAAATCAACAAGGAAACAATGGCTTTTAATGACACACTGGACCAGATGGATTTAACAGATATATTCAGAACATTCCATCCTAAAACAGCAGAATACACATTCCTTTCAAGTGCACAGGAACATTCTCCAGAATAGACCACATATTAGCATACAAAGCAAACATCAACAAATTTAAGAAGATTGAAATCATACAGTGTATATTTTCTCATCACAATGCTATGAAACCAGAAGTCAACCACAAGAAAATATCTGGAAAGAACACAAATACATGAAGGTTAATAATATGCTACTAAACAATAAATGGGTTAACCAGGAAGTTAATGAAGAAATGAAAAAGTATATGGAAACAAATGAAAATGAAAGTCCAACAGTCAAAAGCCTCTGGGATGCAGCAAAAGCTGTTCTAAGAGAGAAGTTTATAGCAATACAGGCCTACCTCAAGAAGCAAGAAATATCTCAATAAACAACATAACCTTGTACTTAAAGGAGCTAGAAAAAGAACAGGAAATGAAGCCTAAAGACAGCAGAAGGAAAGAAATAATAAATTAGAGCAGAAATAAATGATACAGAAACTAAAAAAACAAAACAAAACAAAACAAAAAAACCAATAGAACAGATCAATGAAACCAGGAGCTGGTTCTTTGGGGGAAAAAAAAAACTGATAAATCTCTAGCCAGACTTACCAAAAAAGAGAAAGGACCCAAATAAATCACACATGAGAGAGGAGAATAAGAACCAACACCACAGAAATACAATCATAAGAGAATATTATGAAAAACAATATGCCACAAATTGGACAACCTAGAACAAATGGATAAATTCCTAGAAACATATAAATTGAAACAGGACAAAATGGTAAATTTGAAGAGACCAATAACCAGCAAAGACATTGAGTCAGTAGTCAAAAACTCTTGAAAGTCCAGGACCGGATGACTTCACAGGCAAACTCTACCAAACATTTAAAGAAGAGTTAATACCTAATCTTCTTAAACTATTCCAAAAAATAGAAAAGGAAGGAAAACTTCCAAATTTGTTCTGTAAGGCCAGCATTACCTTGATACTAAAACCAGAAAAAGATACCACTAAAGAAGAGAACTACAGCAACTTCTTTCAAGATACATCTCCAAAGGCTAGTGAAACAAAAGCAAAAATGAACTTTTGGGACTTCATCACGATAAAAAGCTTCTGGGGCGCCTGGGTGGCTCAGTTGGTTAAGCGACTGCCTTCGGCTCAGGTCATGATCCCGGAGTCCCGGGATCGAGTCCCACATCGGGCTCCCTGCTTGGCGGGGAGTCTGCTTCTCCCTCTAACCCTACCCCCTCTTGCGCTCTCTCTCTCTCTCTCTCAAATAAATAAATAAAATCTAAAAAAAAAAAAAAAAAAAAAGATAAAAAGCTTCTGCACAGCAAAGGAAACAGTCAACCAAACAAAGAGGCAACCCACAGAATGGGAGAAGATATTTGCAAATGACACTACAGATAAAGGGCTGGTATCCAAGATCTATAAAGAACTTCTCAAACTCAACACCCAAAAAACAAATAATCAAGTCAAAAAATGGGCAGAAGACATGAACAGACACTTCTCTGAAGAAGACATACAAATGGCTAACAGACACATGAAAAAATGTTCATCATCATTAGCCATCAGGGAAATTCAAATTAAAACCACATTGAGATACCACCTTACATCAGTTAGATTGGCAAAAATTGACAGGGCAAGTAACAACAAATGTTGGAGACATTGTGGAGAAAGGGGAACCTTCTTTTGGTGGGAATGCAAGTTGGTACAGCCACTTTGGAAAACAGTGTGAAGGTTCCGCAAAAAATTAAAAATAGAGCTACCCCATAACCCAGCAATTGCACTCCTAGGTATTTACCCCAAAGACACAGATGTAAGAGAAAAGAAGGGCCATATGCACCCCAATGTTCATAGCAGCAATGTCCACAATAGCCAAACTGTGGAAAGAGCCGAGATGCCCTTCAACAGATGAATGGATAAAGAAGATGTGGTCCATATATACAATGGAATATTACTCAGCCATCAGAAAGGCTGAATACCCAACTTTTACATCAACATGAATGGGACTGGAGGAGATTATGCTAAGTGAAATAAGTCAAGCAGAGAAAGTCAATTACCATATGGTTTCACTTGTTGGTGGAACATAAGGAATAGCATGGAGAACATTAGGAGAAGGAAGAGAAAAATGAAGGGGGGGAAATCGGAGGGAGAGATGAATCATGAGAGACTATAGACTCTGAGAAACAAACTGAGGGTTTTAGAGGGGAGGGGAGTGGGGGGATGGGTTAATCCGGTGATGGGTATTAAGGAGGGCATGTACTGCATGGAGCACTGGGTGTTATACGGAAACAATGAATAGTGGATCACCATATCAAAAACTAATGATGTACTGTATGGTGACTAACATAACATAACAAAATAAAATTAAAAAAAAGAGAGAGAGAATTACAGGCCAATATCCCTGATGAACATAGATGCAAAAATCTCCATAAAATACTAGCAAACCAAATTCAGGAATACATTAAAAAAAATTATTCACCATGATCAAGTGAGATTTACTCCTGGATGGCAAGAAAGTTTCCATATTCTGCAAATCAATCAATGTGATAAATCACATCAATAAGAGAAAAGATAAGAACCATATGACCATTTCAATAGATGCAGAAAAAGCATTTGACAAAGTATGACACCCATTGATAAAAATCCTCAACAAAATAGGTTTTGAGGGAGCATACCTCAACATAATAAAGGCCATCTAAAAAACAAAAAAAAAGGCCATCTATGAAAAACCCACAGCTAACATCATCCTTAATGGGGAAAAACTGAGAGCTTTTCTCCTAAGATCAGGAAAAAGACAAGGATGTCCACTCTCACCACTTTTATTCAACATAGTACTGGAAGTCCTAGCCACAGCAATCAGACAACAAAAGAGATAAAAGGCATCCAAATCAGTAAGGAAGAGAAGTAAAACTTGCACTATTTGCAGATGACATGACATTATATAGAAAACCTAAAAGACTCCACCAAAAAAAAATGCTAGAACTGATACACAGATTCAGTAAAGTCACAGGATACAAAAATCAATGTACAGAAATCTGTTGCATTTCTATACACCAATAATGAAGTAGCAGAAAGAGAAATTAAAGAACCAATCCCATTTACAATTGCACCAAAAACAATAAGATACCCAGGAATAAACCTAACCAAAGAGGTGAAAGACTTGTACTCTGAAAACTATAAAACATAGATGGAAGATTTTTCAAGACGACACAAAGAAATGGAAAGACAGTCCATGCTCATGGATTAGAAGAATAAATATTGTTATAATGTTTATACTACCCAAAGCAATCTACACTTTAATGCAATCCCTATCAAATTACCAATAGCATTTTACACAGAGCTAGAACAATCCTACAATTTGTATGGAACCACAAAAGACCCTGAATAGCCAAAGCAATCTTCAGAAAGAAAAGCAAAGCTGGAGGCATCACAATTCGGGACTCCAAATTATGTAACAAAACTGTAGTAATCAGAACAGTCTGGTATTGTCACAAAAATAGACACATAGATCAGTGGAACAGAATAGAAAACCCATAAATGAACCTACAACTCTATGGTCAACTAAACTTTGACAAAGCAGGAAAGAATATCTAATGGGAAAAAGACTGTCTCTTCAACAAATGGTGTTAGGAAAACTGGACAGCAACATGTAAAACGATGAAACTGGGCCACTTTCTTAAACCATACACAAAAATAAATTCAGAATGGATTAAACACCTAAATGTGAGACCTGAAACCATCAAAATCCTAGAAGAGAACATAGGCAGTAACTTCTTTCCAGATGTGTCTCTTGAGGTAAGGGAAACAAAAGCAAAAATTAACTATTAGGACTTCCACAAAAATAAAAAGCTTCTGCACAATGAAGGAAACAATAAGACTAAAAGGCAACCTATGGAATGCGAGAAGATGTTTGCAAATGACATATCTGATAAAGTGCTACTATCCAAAATATATAAAGAACTTATAGAACTTAACACCCCAAAAATGAATATTTCAATTAAAATTAGGTACTATACAGTGGCTAGCTGAACATAATAAAAATAAATAAATAAATGAGCAGAAGACAAGAACAGACATTTCTCCAAAAAAGACATCCAGAAGGTCAACAGACACATGAAAATGTGCTCAACATCCCTTATCATCAGAGAAATGCAAATGAGATATTACCTCACACCTGTCAGAATGGCTAACATCGACAACACAAGAAATAACAGATGTTGGCAAGCATGCGGAGAAAGGGGAACCCTCTTGCATTGTTGGTGGGAATGCAAACTGGTGCAGCCACTCTGGAAAACAGTATGGAGGTTCCTCAAAAAGTTAAAAATAAAGCTACCAATGATCCAGCAACTGCATTCCTATGTATTTACCCAAAGAATACAAGAACACTAATTCAAAGGGATACATGCACCCCTATGTTTACAGCAGTATTATTAACAATAACCAAGATTGGAAGCAGCTCAAGTGTCCATCTATTGATGAACAGATAAAGAAACCGTGGTATATATATACAATGGAATATTAGTCATAAAAAAGAATGAAATCTTTGCCATTTGCAATGACATGGATGGAGGTAGAAAGTATAATGCTAAGTGAAATACATCAGTCAGAGAAAGACGAATACCATATGATTTCATTATTATGTGGAATTTAAGAAACAAAACAAGGAAAGGGGAAAAGAAAACCAGAGACAGAGAGTGACAAAGCAAGAAACAGACTCTTAATTATTTAAGAGAGCAAATTGATGGATACTGGAGGGGAGGTGGGTGGGGGGATGGGTAAAATAGGTGATAGGGATTAAGGAGTACACTTGTCATGATGAGCACCGGGTGATGTACGGAACTGTTGAGTTACTATATTGTATACCTGAAACCCATTATTACACAGTATAATAACTAACTGGAATTAAAATAAAAATTAAAAAAAAACCCAGACTCTTAAATACAGAGAACAAACTATTGGGGGAATGGGTGAAACAGATAAAGGGGATTAAGAGGTACACACTTCTGGATATAAAATAAGTAAGTCATGGAAATGAAAAGTACAGCATAGGGAATATTGTCCATAATATTGTAATAACATTATATGGTAACAGATGGTGGCTACACTTATCCTGGTGAGCACTGAGTAATGTATACAATTGTCAAATATGTTGTGCACCTAAAACTAATATAACATTGTGTGCCATACTTCAGTTAAAAAACACACTCCTTGTTCAATCCTCTCAGCTATGGTTGGCTTTCATATTAGCCAACCTCCATTTGGTGCTGTGGAAAGATACGCGACATAATGTGGTTGAAATGATGAGTTGCAGTAGTCCTGGTATCACATCCAGTTCTCCTCCCCTTGCAACTGGACAGGGCCATGTGCCTAGTTCTGGGTGACCTGTGAGCAGAGGGGGTTGGTATCCCAAACACCTCTCTTTGCCGGGGCATGCGATCCTGCAGGAGGCTTTGTTTTTAGGGGCAGAGCTGCAAGATTAAAACCACCTGACCCTGGAGCTGCCACACAAGGAAAGCTGCCTTCAAGAAGCATTTGCATCACCCAAAATCCTTTGCAGCCTTTAATTAAAGCCACTGAAATTTGGGGGCTGTTTTTTACTCTGAGATAGCCTAGCTTATGCTAATTCAGAAAGCAAGGAGAACATGCCACACTTCTTATCACACGTTCCCCATCATCAGCAGTTAAGACACGGCATTCCACGCATGCATTTAGTGTAGCCGTCCACGCACCTTAGTTTCTAATTTTCTTGATCATTATGTTTTTGGCCTGAAGCTTCCCCCCTCAAGCCCCTCCCCCAATTTTAGAGGACCACCTTAGCCGAAAGTCTTCAGATGAGACCTAGCGGCCATCCTCGTTAGATCAAACCTGTCCCTATCCTGTTGAAAATATTCATGCTTTACTAATGGTGAGGACAGAGTACCAGCAACTCTGTAACCAGGATCTCCAGATGGATCATGGATTGATAAAATCCAGGGAAATACATAAGCCAATGATTAACTACTTTGTCCATTTTTATTGTTTCTTGGTTGTGTGCCCCCAGATAAGAGGTAGCAGAGTGTAGATATCTAGATCACAGAAAGTGAAATTGGTTTCCCAGGGGAAGTTCGATTGGGAGGAGCAGTGTGGTTGAATGTAATTACAGGTCCTGGGTTACTGTCACACAACTATGGTAGGCGTTGTTCCTATCAGGTTTCATAGAAATGGAAATTTTGTGCTCAAGGAACACAGTGTTGACTGTGCAGCAGGGCAGGCCCGAATCATGTCCTGTGCCTCAGTTTCCTTCTTGTAAAATGGGGCTATTACATGCTTCCCAGGCCTTCGGAAAAGCTATACTCTGTACTTTTCTTAATAGTTATACTTTTTCTTTTTTACTGTGGGTAAATAAAATTTCTATAGAACACACACAAAGAATAAGGGTTCCAAAAGAACCCAGGATCAGAGACACGCTGAAATAGAAATTCTGATGGATGAAACACTATTTAAAACTCTCAGGGGTTGGCAGATTACCTCCTGGGGACCAGATCTGGCCTCTGGCTTATTTCTGTAAACAAAGTT
The DNA here is from genome assembly GCF_004348235.1 of Phoca vitulina. Classification (NCBI taxonomy): domain Eukaryota; kingdom Metazoa; phylum Chordata; class Mammalia; order Carnivora; family Phocidae; genus Phoca; species Phoca vitulina. The sequence goes on from NW_022589704.1 coordinate 93,874,414, forward strand.
TCATTAAAACACAGTCAAGCTCATTCATCTTACATTATATTTATGGCTGTTTTCACAGTACAACAGCAGAGTTAAGTCATTGTGACAAAAATATATGGCCCACAAAGCCTGAAATACAAATGATTTGGTCAATGACAGCCAAGACTAGAACAGTGGTTCTCAAACTTGAGCATGCGTCTCAGAATCAATAGCGGTGGGTTTATTAAAATACAGGTTTCTGGGCTCTACCCTGGAGTTTCTTATTCAGTAGGTGTGGGGTGGGACCCATGAATCTATTTCTATCAAGTCCCATCCAGCTGATGCTGATGTTGCTGTTCCGGGGGCCACAGCTGAGAACCATAAGACTAGGGCGTATGGTCTACAAGACATACTGATGAGACAAATTCCAATGGCAATGGAACAGAATGGGCACCAGCTGTGCATGGAGCTGTTTTTCAATTTCCAGAACAGGCTAGGGGAGAGAGGTGCTTCAGGTGCCTCTTTCTCCAGGACTCTGCCTCAGTTAAAAAAAAAAAAAAAAGAAAGAAAGAAAGAAAAGGATATCCCAGGGCTACACAGAACCAAGCTACTGATGCTGTATTTATCGAATTCATGCTGCACACATACATGGGGAACTCAGTAAATAAGGTTGGCTATAAGAGAACCCCTCCACTTGTGGGGGTACGGGAATCCTGTAAGTCTGCAGCACCCAGGGCCAAACGTTCCTTAGCTACAGTCAGCAGTTACTAACTTGTAGCTATCTAATTACTAAATTCTAGGTGAACACGTTAATCTGGTATTACTTCTTTCTGATGGGTGCCAACCTCTGAGCTCTGAGAACCAGTCTCTTCGAGACAAGGCCAAGCAATGATAAGCTTCTCTGTTTTGTTTTTACTTACCCATCTGTCCCCCTATCTCTGCTGCTGTGGGACATCAGTTAATTGGTGTAATATTGTTACAAAAGAAGCCACTTGGCAGAAATGGGAAACACGGTAGGCGGAAGAGTCGTGCGCCAAGTAGGGAATGGAATGGAGGTTTGCCACAGTTCATGTTACAAGAATTCTGCTGCAAAGGAGAAAGACAGGAGTCTTCTTACCTGTGAGGCTGCAGAAGAGGAAGTGAGATCCTGCCGTTTTCGCTCGGTCTAGAAAATTCTCTTCACAGGGACACACAGGTAGGAGGATTATAGTGAAAGAAGAGGTTTCTGATCCCTCCTGTCCCATACACATCAGACTTGGTTCTTTCAGGCTGGGCATGAAGGAAGCTCTTCAGGGACAGCCAGAGAAGGCTGGAATTCAGCGAGGGCTGCCCTTCCTGCACCGCTCCAGACACTGCTCTGCTCTTCATCCCTGCAGTGTGGAGCCCTCCCGACTTAGGGAAAACAGCTGCTCCATAGGCTCCATGGGGCTCAGCGGAGCAGGACAGCTCTGGTTGAAACTGGCCCCCTCACGTTGTTCATGCATGAAACATGAGGGCAGTTAGGAGCCAGCTGACCAATCATCCCAGGACTGACCAATCAGGGACGAGGTTTTAAAAGTGAAACCCTGAGCTCTTCTTTTTCAGCCCAGCCTAGGGGCACTTCTTGCGTTGGGGTCTGTCTCTTCCCCAGGTCTGGGAGGACCTAGGAGAAGGTGGGGATATGAGACAAACTTAGAAGGGAAACTCAGATGTCTGGATATTACAGAGTCTCTGCTTCCTCCCTGGTCTCAGGAGGACTTCTGCTTATCTTGCAAGATGCAGTTACAGGACTCTCCTCCCCCTCTTCTCTGAAAAGTGTTTCCTGACCTTCCCATCAGGGCTGGTCTCTTCCCTCTTTGGCTTCTAGAACACATCTCGATCACAGCATTTTTCACATTGCTCAAATTGCCTGGTTTCATGTCTGTTTTTGCCCCTGAACCATGTGTCTTTATTTTACTTATTTAAAAACAACGTTTTAACTCTTGAGTGCTTAACAAATACTAACTCAGTTAATCTTTGTTTTTTCCCAGCTTTATTGAAATGTAATCAAGATATAACATTCTTTAAGTTGAAGGTGTTCAACATGATTTGATACACATATATTGTAAAACAAGACCACCGCAGGGTTAATTAACATTTCCTTCACCTCAAGTAATTACCTTTGTGTGTGTGTTTGTGTGCGTGTGTGGTGAGCACATTCAAGATTTACTCTCTTAGCAATTTTCATGTGTACAATACAGTATTGTTAACTATAGTCACATTGTAGTACGTTAAATCCCCAGAACTTACTGATTTTCTAACGGGAAGTTTGTACCCTTTGACCAACATTTGTCCATTTCCTCCACCCCTCAGCTCTTGTCAACCACCCTCTTTCTTTCTATGAGTTCACCTTTTTTAGACTCCATGTATAAATGAGATCATTCAGTACTTGTCTTTCTCTGACTTAGCATAATACCTTCAAGATCCATCCATGTTGTTTCAAATAGCGGGGTTTCCTTCTTTCTCAAGGCGGAATAACATTCCATTGTAAATATGTATCACATCTTCTTTAGCCATTTTTCCTTTGTCAGACTCTTAGGTTGTCTCCATGTCTTGGCTATTGCAAATAATGCTGCAATGAATGTGGAGATACAGATAACTTTTTTTTTTAATAACAAAGTTAACAAAAAATTTATTTGGATGTTCATGGACTGGGCAATACTAAGACCCTCTCTATTTTTTTTCAATTCCAGTTTAACATACAGTATTATGTTAATTTCAAGTGTACAATATAGTGATTCAACAATTCCCTATATAACTCAGTGCTCATTAAGATAAGTTTACTTTATAAATTTTTATTGTTATGTTAATTACCATACATTACATCATTAGTTTTTGATGCAGTGTTCCATGATTCATTCTTTGTGCATAACACCCAGTGCTCCATGCAGAACGTGCCCTCTTTAATACCCATCACCAGGCTAACCCATCCTCCCACCCCCCCCCCTCTAGAACCCTCAGTTTGTTTTTCAGAGTCTATCGTCTCTCATGGTTTGTGTTCCCCTCCAATTTCCCCCCCTTCATTCTTCCCCTCCTGCTATCTTCTTCTTTTTTTTTTCTTAACATATATTGCATTATTTGTTTCAGAGGTACAGATCTGTGATTCAACAGTCTTGCACAATTCACAGCGCTCACCATAGCACATACCCTCCCCAATGTCTATCACCCAGCCACCCCATCCCTCCCACCCTCCCCCCACTCCTGCAACCCTGAGTTTGTTTCCTGAGATTAAGAATTCCTCATATCAGTGAGGTCATATGATACATGTCTTTCTCTGATTGACTTATTTCGCTCAGCATAACACCCTCCAGTTCCATCCACGTCATTGCAAATGGCAAGATCTCATTCCTTTAGATGGCTGCATAATATTCCATTGTATATATATACCACACCTTCTTTATCCATTCATCTGTCGATGGACATCTTGGCTCTTTCCACAGTTTGGCTATTGTGGACATTGCTGCTATAAACATCGGGGTACACGTACCCCTTTGGATCCCTACATTTGTATCTTTAGGGTAAATACCCAGTAGTGCAATTGCTGGGTCGTATGGTAGCTCTATTTTCAACTTTTTGAGGAACCTCCATACTGTTTTCCAGAGTGGTTGCACCAGTTTGCATTCCCACCAACAGTGTAGGAGGGTTCCCCTTTCTCCGCATCCCCACCACATCTGTCGTTTCCTGACTTGTTAATTTTAGCCATTCTGAATGGTGTGAGGTGGTATCTCATTGAGGTTTTGATTTGGATTTCCCTGATGCCGAGCGATGTTGAGCATTTTTTCATGTGTCTGTTGGCCATTTGGATGTCTTGTTTGGAAAAATGTCTGTTCATGTCTTCTGCCCATTTCTTGATTGGATTCTTTGTTCTTTGGGTGTTGAGTTTGATAAGTTCTTTATAGATTTTGGATATTAGCCCTTTATCTAATATGTCATTTGCAAATATCTTCTCCCATTCTGTCGGTTGTCTTTTGGTTTTGTTGACTGTTTCTTTTGCTGTGCAAAAGTTTTTATCTTGATGAAGTCCCAATAGTTCATTTCTGCCCTTGCTTCACTTGCCTTTGGCAATGTTTCTAGGAAGAAGTTGCTGCGGCTGAGGTCAAAGAGGTTGCTGTCTGTGGTCTCCTCTAGGATTTAATGGACTCCTGTCTCACATTTAGGTCTTTCAACCATTTTGAGTCTATTTTTGTGTGTGGTGTAAGGAAATGGTCCAGTTTCATTCTTCTGCATGTGGCTGTCCAATTTTCCCAACACCATTTGTTGAAGAGACTGACTTTTTTCCATTGGACATTCTTTCCTGCTTTGTCAAAGATTAGTTGACCATAGAGTTGAGGGTCCATTTCTGGGCTCTCTATTCTGTTCCATTGATCTATGTGTCTGTTTTTGTGCCAGTACCATACTGTCTTGATGATGACAGCTTTGTTTTTTGTTTTTGTTTTTGTTTTTTTAATTTTTTTATTGTTATGTTAATCCCCATACATTACATCATTAGTTTTAGATATAGTGTTCCATGATTCATTGTTTGTGCATAACACCCAGTGCTCCATGCAGAACGTGCCCTCCTCAATACCCATCACCAGGCCAACCCATCCTCCCACCGCCCTCCCCTCTAGAACCCTCAGTTTGTTTTTCAGAGTCCATCATCTCTCATGGTTCTTCTCCCCCTCCGATTTCCCCCCCTTCATTCTTCCCCTCCTGCTACATTCTTCTTCTTCTTTTATTCTTTCTTAATATATATTGCATTATTTGTTTCAGAGGTACAGATCTGAGATTCAACAGTCTTGCACAATTCACAGCGCTTATCAGAGCACATACCCTCCCCAGTGTCTATCACCCAACCACCCCATCCCTCCCACCCCCCACCACTCCAGCAACCCTCAGTTTGTTTCCTGAGATTAAGAATTCCTCATATCAGTGAGGTCATATGATACATGTCTTTCTCTGTTTGACTTATTTCGCTCAGCATAATACCCTCCAGTTCCATCCATGTCGTTGCAAATGGCAAGATCTCATTCCTTTTGATGGCTGCATAATATTCCATTGTGTATATATACCACATCTTCTTTATCCATTCATCTGTTGATGGACATCTTGGCTCTTTCCACAGTTTGGCTATTGTGGACATTGCTGCTATAAACATCGGGGTGCACGTACCCTTTCAGGTCCCTACTTTTGTATCTTTGGGGTAAATACCCAGTAGTGCAATTGCTGGATCATATGGTAGCTCTATTTTCAACTTTTTGAGGAACCTCCATACTGTTTTCCAGAGTGGCTGCACCAGCTTGCATTCCCACCAACAGTGTAGGAGGGTTCCCCTTTCTCCGCATCCCCGCCAACATCTGTCATTTCCTGACTTGTTAATTTTAGCCATTCTGACTGGTGTGAGGTGGTATCTCATTGAGGTTTTGATTTGGATTTCCCTGATGCCGAGCGATATTGAACACTTTTTCATGTGTCTGTTGGCCATTTGGATGGATGATGACAGCTTTGTAATAGAGCTTGAAGTCTGGAATTGTGATACCACCAGCTTTGCTTTTCTTTTTCAACATTCCTCTGGCTATTCGGGGTCTTTTCTGGTTCCATACAAATTTTAGGATTAATTGTTCCATTTCTTTGAAAAAAGTTGATGGTATTTTAATGGGGATTGCATTGAATGTGTAGATTGCTCTAGGTAGCATTGACATCATCACAATATTTGTTCTTCCAATCCGTGAGCATGGAACGTTTTTCCATTTCTTTGTGTCTTCCTCCATTTCTTTCACGAGTATTTTATAATTTTCTGAGTACAGATTCTTTGCCTCTTTGGTTAGATTTATTCCTAGGTATCTTACGGTTTTGGGTGCAGTTGTAAATGGGATCAACTCCTTAATTTCTCTTTCTTCTGACTTGTTGTTGGTGTAGAGGAATGCCACTGATTTCTGTGCATTGATTTTATATCCTGCCACTTTACTGAATTCCTGTATGAGTTCTAGCAGTTTTGGGTTGGAGTCTTTTGGGTTTTCCACATAAAGTATCATATCATCTGCAACAGTGAGAGTTTGACTTCTTTGCCAATTTGGATGCCTTTTATTTCTTTTTGTTGTCTGATTGCTGGGGTTAGGACTTCTAATACTATGTTGAATAGCAGTGGTGATAGTGGACATCCCTGCCGCGTTCCTGACCTTAGGGGAAAAGCTCTCAGTTTTTCCCCATTGAGAATGATATTCGCTCTAGGTTTTTCATAGATGGCTTTTATGATATTGAGGTATGTACCCTCTATGCCTATACTCTGAAGAGTTTTGATCAAGAAAGGATGCTGTACTTTGTCAGATGCTTTTTCTGCATCTATTGAGAGGATCATATGTTTCTTGTTCTTTCTTTTGTTAATGTATTGTATCACGTTGATTGATTTGCGGATGTTGAACCAACCTTGCAGCCCAGGGATAAATCCCACTTGGTCATGGTGAATAATCCTTTTAATGTACTGTTGGATCCTATTGGCTAGTATTTTGGTGAGAATTTTTGCATCCATGTTCATCAAGGATATTGGTCTGTAATTCTCCTTTTGGATGGGGTCTTTGTCTGGTTTGGGGATCAAGGTAATGGTGGCCTCATAAAATGAGTTTGGAAGTTTTCCTTCCATTTCTATTTTTTGGAACAGTTTCAGAAGAATAGGTATTAATTCTTCTTGAAATGTTTGGTAGAATTCCCTTGGGAAGCCATCTGGCCCTGGGCTTTTGTTTGTTGGGAGATTTTTGATGACTGCTTCAATTTCCTTGGCGGTTATGGGTCTGTTCAGGTTTTCTATTTCTTCCTGGTTCAGTTTTGGTAGTTGATACATCTCTAGGAATGCATCCATTTCTTCCAGATTATCTAATTTGCTGGCATAGAGTTGCTCATAATATGTTCTTATAATTGTTTGTATTTCTTTGGTGTTGGTTGTGATCTCTCCTCTTTCATTCATGATTTTGTTGATTTGGGTCATTTCTCTTTTCTTTTTGATAAGTCTGGCCAGGGGTTTATCAATCTTGTTAATTGTTTCAAAGAACCAGCTCCTAGTTTCGTTGATCTGTTCTACTGTTCTTTTGGTTTCTATTTCATTGATTTCTGCTCTGATCTTTATTATTTCTCTTCTCCTGCTCGGTTTAGGCTTTATTTGCTGTTCTCTCTCCAGCTCCTTTAGGTGTAGGGTTATTAGGTTGTGTATTTGACACCTTTCTTGTTTCTTGAGAACGGCTTGTATTGCTACGTACTTTCCTCTTAGGACTGCCTTTGCTGTATCCCAAAGATTTTGAACAGTTGTGTTTTCATTTTCATTGGTTTCCATGAATTTTTTTAATTCTTCTTTAATTTCCTGGTTGACCCATTCATTCTTTAGTAGGATGCTCTTTAGCCTCCATGTATTTGAGTTCTTTCCGACTTTCCTCTTGTGATTGAGTTCTAGTTTCAAAGCATTGTGGTCTGAAAATATGCAGGGAATGATCCCAATCTTTTGGTACCAGTTGAGACCTGATTTGTGACCTAGGATGTGATCTATTCTGGAGAATGTTCCATGGGCACTAGAGAAGAATGTGTATTCCGTTGCTTTGGGATGGAATGTTCTGAATATGTCTGTGAAGTCCATTTGGTCCAGTGTGTCATTTAAAGGCTTTATTTCCTTATTGATCTTTTGCTTAGATGATCTGTCCATTTCAGTGAGGGGGGTGTTAAAGTCCCCCACTATTATTGTATTGTTGTTGATGTGTTTCTTTGCTTTTGTTATTAATTGCCTTATATAATTGGCTGCTCCCATGTTAGGGGCATAGGTATTTACAGTGGTTAGATCTTCTTGTTGGATAGACCCTTTAAGGAGGATATAGAGTCCTTCCTCATCTCTTATTATAGGCTTTGGTTTAAAATCTAATTTGTCTGATATAAGGATTGCCACCCCAGCTTTCTTTTGGTGCCCATTAGCATGGTAAATGGTTTTCCACCCCTTCACTTTCAATCTGGTGGTGTCTTTGGGTCTAAAATGAGTCTCTTGCAGACAGCATATCGATGGGTCTTCTTTTTTTATCCAATCTGATAGCCTGTGTCTTTTGATTGGGGCATTTAGCCCATTTACATTCAGGGTAACTACTGAAAGATATGAATTTAGTGCCATTGTATTGCCTGTAAGGTGACTGTTACTGTATATTGTCTGTGTTCCTTTCTGGTCTATGTTGCTTTTAGGCTCTCTCTTTGCTTAGAGGACCCCTTTCAAGATTTCTTGTAGGGCTGGTTTTGTGTTTGCAAATTCCTTTAGTTTTTGTTTGTCCTGGAAGCTTTTTATCTCTCCTTCTATTTTCAATGACAGCCTAGCTGGATATAGTATTCTTGGCTGGATATTTTTCTCGTTTAGTGCTCTGAATATATCATGCCAGTCCTTTCTGGCCTGCCAGGTCTCTGTGGATAGGTCTGTTGCCAATCTAATGTTTCTACCATTGTAGGTTACATATCTCTTCTCCCGAGCTGCTTTCGGGATTTTCTCTTTGTCTCTGAGACTCGTAAGTTTTACTATTAGACGTTGGGGTGTTGACCTATTTGTATTGATTTTGAGAGGGGTTCTCTGTGCGTCCTGGATTTTGATGCCTGTTTCCTTCCCCAAATTAGGGAAGGTCTCTGCTATAATTTGCTCCAATATACCTTCTGCCCCCCTCTCTCTTTCTTCTTCTTCTGGGATCCCAATTATTCTAATGTTGTTTAGCCTTATGGTATCGCTTATCTCTCGAATTCTGTCCTCGTGATCCAGTAGTTGTTTATCTCTCTTTTTCTCAGCTTCTTTATTTTCCATCATTTGGTCTTCTATCTCACTGATTCTTTCTTCTGCCTCATTTATCCTAGCAGTTAGTGCCCCCATTTTTGATTGCACCTCATTAATAGCCCTTTTGATTTCGACTTGGTTAGATTTTAGTTCTTTTATTTCTCCAGAAAGGGTTTCTCTAATAACTCCCATGCTTTTTTCAAGCCCAGCTAATATCTTTAAAATCATGAATCTGAACTCTAGGTCTGACATCATACTAATGTCCATATTGAGTAGGTCCCTGGCAGTCGGTACTACCTCTTGTTCTTTTTGTTGAGGTGATTTTTTCTGTCTTGTCATTTTGTCCAGAGGAGAATAGATGAAAGAGAGAACAAAATGCTAACAGGGTAACAATGTCCCCAGAAAATGTACTCTAAACAAATCAGAAAAGACCTGAAGCCGGGGCAAAAGAAAGGGAAAGAAAGAAAAAAGAAAAAGAAAAAAAAAGAAAAAAAGATAAAAACAAAAACAGAACAAAAGAAAAGAAACAGAGTATGATCAAATATAATCAGGCTGGTGCATAGATCAGTGCCACACACTAGATTTTGGGTGTATTTTGGTCTGTTAGAAGAAAGTACCTCCCAAAATTTTAAAGAAAGAAAAACTTATATATGTACAAAAATAAGGGTTGATACGATGAAGGGATGGCATATGACTGTAAAGATGAAAATTATCAAAAATTTTATAGCAGGAATTGATAAGAAGTTGTTTGAAAAAAAGAAAGAAGAGGATTTAAAAAAAAAAAAGAAAAAAAAGGGAGAGATTGTGATCAGGCAGGAGACTAGAACAAAGCCATACACTAGAGATTTAAGGTATATTTTGATCTGATAGAAGAAACTGTGTCTCAAAATTTTAAAGAGAGAACAACTTATATATATATGCCAAAAATACGGGTAACTACTATGAAGGGATAGAATATGACTCTAAAAATGAAAAATAAAAATGTTTTTTAAAAAAGGGATTGATAAGATGTTGGTTGAAAAAGGGAAAAAGAAAAATTCAAAAAAAAAAAGACAGTTAAAAAAAATTAACTTTGAAAGACTAAAGAATCATGGGGAAAAAGCCATGAATTCTTTGTGCTGTATTCCCCTAGTGCTGGAGTTCTGCCGTTCTCATTGATCGGTAAACTTGGTCTTGGCTGGCTGTTCTCGCTGATCTTCTGGGGGAGGGGCCTGTTGCCATGGTTCCCAAATGTCTTTGCCGGAGGCGGAATTGCCCCACCCTTGCCGGTCCGGGCTAAGTAATCTGCTCGGGTTTGCTCTCCGGAGCTTTTGTTCCCTGCAAGCTTTCCGTACAGCTTTGGAGGACGAGAGTGAAAATGGCGGCCTTCCAGTCTCCGCCCCGGAGGAGCCGAGAACTCGGGGCCCCGCTCCTCAGTGCGCCCCCAGAGAAAAGCAGTCAGTCACTCTCATCTCCCTGGTCTCCGGCTGCACTCCGCACTCACCTGGCCTGCGATGGAGCGTTTCTATCTCTGGCACCCGACCCCGTCTGGAGTCTCCAAACCCAGCAGATCCCTGCAGTGTGCTCTCACACCGCTCCTCCTGGGGGAGGAAGTGGAGTCTCCCCGGATCTGCCGCTTGTTGGGTCCCTGCTGGAGGAGCAGTGGCCCGACTGTGCTGCGGATCACAGCTTATGGCAACCCCGAGCCTAGATCCCGCGCCTCGGCTCTGTCTTTGCAGCCGGCTTCCCTGATTCGGTACCTGGGAGCTCTGCCGCACTCAGGCACCCCCGGTCTTTCTCTGACCCCGAGGGTCCTGAGACCACACCCTCCCGCGAGGGTTCCACCCCCCACTTAGCCACTGGAGCGACGTCCCTCAGCGGAGCCGACTTCTAAAAGTTCCGATTTTGTGCTCCGGGGCTCTATCACTTGCCAGAAGCGGCCGACGGAGACCCCCTCCCCTGCCGTCTATCCTCCCGAATATCGCCTTGGATTCACCTCTCCGCATGTCCTACCTTCCAGTAAGTGGTCGCTTTTCTGTTCAGAGAGTTGCTGCTACTCTTTTCTTCAATCTCCTGTTGAGTTCGTAGGTGTTCAGAATGGTTTGATCCCTATCCAGCTGAATTCCTGGGACCAGATGAAATCCAGGTCTCCTACTCCTCTGCCATCTTGCTCCGCCCCCACAGATACCTTTTTGAGTTATTGCTTTTTTTTACTTTGATTAAATATCCAGAAGTGGAATTGTGGGATCAGATGGTAGTTATAATTCTTTTTATTTATTTATTTATTTATTAGGTTTTTGAGCAACCACCATAATTTTTCATAGTGGCTACACCAATTCCCACCAACAGTGTACAAGAGTTCCCTTTCTTCATATCCTCCTCAGCACTTGTTCTCTCTTATCTTTTTGATACCAGCCATTCTAACAGGTGTGAGACCATAGCTCATTGTGGTTTTGATTTGCATTTCCCTGATGATGGGTGATGTGGAGCACCTGTTCATGTATCTGTTGGCCATCTGTATGTCTTCTTTGGAAAAAATGTCTCTTTGTGTTCTTTGGTCATTTTTAATCAGATTATAAGTATTTTTTGTTATTGAATTGTATGAGTTCCATATGTATTTTGAATATTAATCCCCTATCGGTTTGCAAATATTTTCTCCTGTTCTATAGATTGCCTTTGCATTTTGTGGATTGTTTCTTTTGCTTTGCAGAAGATTTTTATTTGATGTAGTCCCATTTGTTTATTTTTGTTTTTGTTGCTTCTGCATTTGGTGACATAACCAAAAAATCATTGTCAAGACCCATGTCAAGGAGCTTTTTCACTATGTTTTCTTCCAGGATTTTTAGAGTTTTCAGGTCTTATATTCAAGCTTTAATCCATTTCAGGTTAATTTTTGTGAGTGGTGTAACAGTGAAGTCCAGATAAACTATTTTGCATTTGAAATAGTTTTCTCAACACCACTTATTAAAAATACTGTTCTTGGGGCGCCTGGGTGGCTCAGTCGTTAGGCGTCTGCCTTCAGCTCAGGTAATGATTCCAGGATCCTGGGATCGAGCCCCTCATTGGGCTTCCTGCTCCGCGGGAAGCCTGCTTCTCCCTCTCCCACTCCCCCTGCTTGTGTTCCCTCTCTCGCTGTCTCTCTCTGTCAAATAAATAAATAAAAGCTTTAAAAAAAATAAAAATAAAAATACTGTTCTTTCTCCATTCAATATTCCAGGCTCCCCTGTCAAATATTAGTTGACTGTATGCTGGAAGGTTTATTTCTGGACTCTCGATTCTGTTCTATTAGTCTGTGTGTCTGTTTTTATGCCAGTATCATACAATTTTTATTATTATAGCTTTGTAATATGGTTTGAAATGAGGAAGCATTATGCTTCAAGCTTTGTTCTTTCTCAAGATTGCTTTAGCTTTTTGGGGTCTTTTGTGGTTCCCTACAAATTGTAAGCTTCTTTTTTCTATTCTGTGAAAAATGCCACTGGAATTTTTTAAAGTTTTTATTTGAATTCCTGTTAGTGAACATACAGTGTAATATTAGTTTCAGGTGTACAATATAGTGATTCAACACTTCCATACAGCACCCTGTACTCATCACAACAAGTGCACTCCTTAATCCCCATCACTTATTTAACCCATTCTTTCCCCTACCTCCCTTCTGGTAACCATCAGATTGTTCTCTATAGTTAAGAGTCTGTTTCTTGGTTTGCCTCTCTATCTCTCTCTCCTTTTTTTCTTTGCTCATTTGTTTTGTTTCTTAAATACCACATATGAGTGAAATCATATGGTATTTGTCTTTCTCTGATGAATTTTGCTTAGCATTACACTCTCTACCTCCATCCATGTTTTTGCAAATGGCAAGATTTCATTCCCTTTTATGACTAATATTCCTTGTGTATATATACCACATCTTCTTTATCCACTCATTAGTTTATGGACACTTGGGCTATTTCCATAGTTTGACTATTGTAGATAATGCTCCTATAAACATCAGGGTGCATGTATCCCTTTGGGTTAGTATTTCTGTATTCTTTGAGTAATACCTAGTAGTGTGAGTGCTGGATTGTAGAGTAGTTCTATTTTTAACTTTGTGAGGAACCTCCATACTGTTTTCCAGAGTGACTGCACCAGTTTGCATTCTAACCAATAATGCAAGGGGGTTCCCCTTTTTCCCCATCCTTGCCAACACATGTTATTTCTTGTGTTGTTGATGTTAGCCATTCTGACAAGTATGAGGTGATATCTCATTGTGGTTTTTATTTGCATTTCCCTGATGATAAGTGTTGTTAAGCATCTTTTCATGTGTCTGTTGGCCATGTGGATGTTTTCTTTGGAGAAATGTCTATTCATGTCTTCTGCCCGTTTTTAATTGAAATATTCATTTTGTGTGTGTTGGGTTCTATAAGTTCTTTATATATTTTGGATAGCAGCACTTTATCAGATATGTCATTTGCAAATATTTTCTCCCGTTCCATGGGTTACCTTTTAGTTTTGTTGATTGTTTCCTTCACTGTGAGGAAGCTTTTTATTTTGATGAAGTTCTAATAGTTTATTTTTGCTTTTGTTTCTCTTGCCTCAAAAGACACGTCTGGAAAGAAGTTACTGCCTGTGTTCTCTTCTAGGACTTTGATGGTTTCAGGTCTCACATGTAAGTGTTTAATCCATTCTGAATTTATTTTTGTGTATGGTGTAAGAAAGTGGTCCAGTTTCATTCTTTTGCATGTTGCTGTCCAGTTTTCCCAATGCCATTTGTTGAAGAGACTGTCTTTTTCCCATTAGATATTCTTTTCTGCTTTGTTGAAGATTAGTTGACCATAGAGTTGTGGGTTCATTTATGGGTTTTCTATTCTGTTACATTGATCTGTGTGTCTATTTTTGTGCCAGTACCATACTGTTCTGATTACTACAGCTTTGTAATATAACTTGAAGTCCACAATTGTGATGCCTCCAGCTTTGCTTTTCAAGATTGCTTTGGCTATTCAGGGTCTTTTGTGGTTCCATACAAATAGTAGGATTGTTTGTTCTAGCTCTGTGTAAAATGCTATTGGTAGCTTGATAGGGATTGCTTTAAATGTGGAGATGGCTTTGGGCAGTATAAACATTTTAACAATATTTGTTCTTCTAACCCATGAACATGAAATGTTTTTCCATTTCTTTGTGTCATCTCGAAATTCTTTCATCAGTGTTTTATACTTTTCAAAGCACAGGTCTTTCACTTCTTTGGTTAGGTTTATTCCTAGGTATCTTATTGTTTTGGGTGCAATTATAGATGAGATTGGTTCCTTAATTTCTCTTTCTGCTACTTCATTATTGGTGTATGGAAATGCTACAGATTTCTGTACATTGATTTTGTATCCTGTGACTTTACTGAATTTGTTTATTAGTTCTAGCAGTTTTTTGGTAGAGTCTTTTAGGTTTTCTATATGTAGTGCCATGTCATCTGCAAATAGTGAAAGTTTTACTTTTCCCTTACTGACTTGGAAGCCTTTTATTTCTTTTTGTTTTATGATTGCTGTGGCTAGAGTTTCCAGTACTATGTTAAATAAAAGTGGTGAGAGTGAACATCCTTGTCTTGTTCCTGAGCTTAGGGGAAAAGCTCTCAATTTTTCCCCATTTAAGATGATATTAGCTATGGATGCCATTGGAATTTTGATAGGGATCACATTGAATCTGTAGATGATTTTCAGTAGACTTTGAGTATGGACATTCTGCTACCTTTGGGCTTCGCTTGTTCTTCTTTTTCTACTTTGAGATGTAAAGTTTGGTTGTTTATTTGCGCTCCTTCTTTTTTTCTTAATGTAGGCCTTTATCACTATAAACTTCCCTCTTAGAAATGCTTTTACTGTATCTCATATTTTCATTTTCATTTGTCTCAAGACTTTTTTTTTAAAGATTTATTTATTTTAGAGAGAGAGCAGAGAGACAGAGTGTGTGCAAGCCAAGGGAGGGCCAGAGGGATAGGGAGAGAAATCTTCAAGCCAACTTCCTGCTGAGCCCTGAGCCCAATGCGGGGCTCAATCCTAGGACCCCAAGATCATGACCTGAGCTGAAATCAAGTTGGATGCTCAACTGACTGAGCCACACAGATGCCTCAGTTTCAAGATTTTTTTGATTTCTCTTTGATTTCTTCTCTGACTTATTGGTTGTTCTGCAGTGTATTGTTTAATTTCCACATATATGTGAATTTTTTAGTGTTTTTCCTGTTATTGATTTCTAGTTACATATCATTGTGGTCAGAAAAAAAGCCTGGTATGATTTCAATCTTCTTAAATTTGCTGTGATTTGTTCTGTAACCTAACATAGGATTTATCCTGGAGAGTGTTTTGGGCATGCTTGAGAAGAATGTGTCTCTGCTGTTGTAATGGAATATTCTGTATGTATCTGTTAAGTCCATTTAGTTCAATTCTAAATATTGTTTGATATTTCAAATCCAGTGTTTCCTTGTTGATTTTCTGTCTGGGTGATCTATCCATTGTTGAACATGGGGTACTGATATCTCTTGTTATTATTATATTGTCTTGTTTCCCTTTAGATCTCTCAGTATTTGCTTAATATATTTTGGCACTCTGATGTTGGGTGCATGTATACTTAATTATTATATCTGAATTGACTCCTTTATCATTATATAATCATCTTCTTTGTCTCTTTTTACAATTTTTTTTAATTTTTTTTTTTTTTTAATATTTTATTTATTTGCGAGAGAGAGAATGAGAGACAGAGAGCATGAGAGGGAGGAGGGTCAGAGGGAGAAGCAGGCTCCCCACTGAGCAGGGATCCCGACGTGGGACTCGATCCCGGGACTCCAGGATCATGACCCGAGCCGAAGGCAGTCGCCCAACCAACTGAGCCACCCAGGCGCCCCATAATTTTTTTTAATTTAAAGTCTCTTTTGTCTGATATAAGTGTCCCTACCCCTGCTTTGTTCTGATTTCCATTTCCATGGACTATCTTTTTCCATCCCTTCACTTTGAGCCTCTGTGTGTCCTCAAAGCTGAAGTGAATCTCTTGTAAACACTATGTAGTTGGGTCCTATTTTTTCCTCCCCATTCTGCCGCTCTATGCCTTCTGATCACAGAATTTAGTCCATTTACATTTGAAGTAATTATTGATAAGTAAGGACTTATCTATGCCATCTTACTAATTGTTTTCTGGTTGTTTTGTTGTTCCTTTGTTCTTTTATTCCTTTGTGAACGGATGCTTTTTCATAGTGGTATCCTTTGAGTCCCTTCTCTATGTCTTTTGTGAATCAATCATAGGTTTTTGCTTTGTGGTTCCAATGAGAATTACGTAAATAATCTTATAGATATAACAGGCTATTTTAAGCTGACAACATCAATTGCATACAAAAATTCTACCTTTTTACTCCCACTCTTATGTTTTATGTTTTTTTCAAATGTTGTAATTTCCTCTTTTTATATTATGTATCCATTAACAGATTATTAGTAGCTATAGTTATTTTTAATACCTTTCTCCTTTAACCTTTACATGATAGTTAAGTGATTAACACACCACCATTTTACAGTATTAGAGTATTCTGAATTTGACTATATGTGTACATTTACCAATGTGTTTTATATTTTCATGTTTACATTTACTATTTAGTGTCCTTTCATTTTAGCTTGAAGGAATCCTTTCAGCATTTCCTATAAGGCAGGTCTAGTGGAGGTATTCTCCCTCAGTTTTTTGTTGTTATTTGGAAGTTTTTTTTCTCCTTCATTCAGAAGGACACCTTTACTGATTATGGTATTCTTGTTTGGTACTTTTTTTCTTTCAGCACTTTTCAAATATCATTCAATTTTCTCCTGGCCTGCAAGGTTTCTGCTGAGAAATCTGCTAATACCTTATGAGGGTTCCTTTCCATGTAAGGAAGTTTTGTTTTTTTTTCTCTTACTGCTTTTGAAACTCTCTCTGTCTTTGTCCTTGATTTTAGATAGTTTTATTAGATTGTTTTGAGTTAAAATTATGGGGGTATATATAAGCTATTTGGATGAATTTGTATATCCAAATCTTTTCTCAGAGTTGGGAAGTTCTAAGTTATTATTTCTTTATATGCTTTCTGCTCCCTTCATACCTCTCTTCTCCTGGGACTCCAATAATGTGTAGATTGTTTCTCTCCAGAGTAATCTATAAGTCACATAGGCTTTCTTTCTTCTTTTTCATTCTGTTTTTCTTCTGACTTCATAATTTCAAATGATCCATCTCCTATTTCACAGATTCTTTCTTCTGTACAATCCAGTCTGCTGTCATTGCTTTCTGTTGCATTTTTCACTCCATTCATTGTATTCTTCAGTTCAAGAATTTCTATTTGGTTCTTTTCTTTTTTTTTTATGATTTCTCTCTGTTAAATTTCTAATTTTGTCCATGTTTTGTTTTCCTGATTTCACCAAATTTTCTTTTTGTGTTTTCTTGTAGCTCATTGAGCTTCCTTAAAATAGATATTTTGAATTCCTCCTTAGGCCAGTCAGAGAACTACATTTTTTTAGGGACGGTACTAGAGAATTATTGTGTTTCTTTGGTGGTGCCTTTCGTTTCCTTGATTTTTTATTTTCCTTGAAGTTTTAGATTGCTGTCTTTGCATTAGAAGAAGCAGTTACCTTCTCCAGTCTTTACTGACTGGCTTTGGGAGAGAAATACCTTTCTTCAGCTCTGGTAAGGATTCTGAGACCTTCTCAGATCTTTTCTATGGATATACCTGCTTCACATTTCTTGTTTCCTTTGAGGGGGTAATTCTTACCAATTACTTTAAGTTTAAGATTGTATGCCTGCAAAGCCAGGCTGAGTGTTGGCATCCTCCCTTTGCTTGCTTTCCTTAGGGGGATGCCATATTCTCAGGTCTGTGTGGTTTCTCTCAGTCCTGCAGTCAGGCTGGCTTTCTGCACGTACTCACTATCCATCTGCAAAGGCTCACTCTTACCACCATTGGTAAGGTGGCAAGGTGGTGCACACTGAAATAGGATAGGAGGTTGTGAATGAGGCATGCAGAATATCTGGGATGGTTGTAGGCCAGCTGGCGGGGGGATCCACAGGCACGGCCTCCTAAGGAGTCACTGATATGGTTAGTAGGATCTGCATCTACTTGATATGTTTCATTCTGAGTCCTGGTTGCTGTCCTTCTAGCCACTCAATGTCCCCCAGTCATGTAGCTCACAACTCTGTGTTCTGAGTGGGGTGAGAGACAAAAGGACCTCTTTGGCAATGTCTGACACAGCTAGGGAGGCTGGGCACTCATTTATATGCTCTTGGTTTTCCCTGTGGGAGGAATCATGGGCCAAGAAGTTCTCTTAGTACTGAGCTGTGCTGCCTGGGAGAAGGGGAGACAAAGGGAAAGTAAAACTGTTCCTCTTATCCTCATCAGTGTGTCCAATCTTGGGTTATTTTTGTTCTAACAGTGTGCTGGAACTTCTCTGATGGACTCCCAGACTCCCACAAAGGCCATCTCATCCATGGATGATTGTTGAAATTAGTATTCTTTGGGGGGAAGATGGTAGAAAACTTTATTTTGCTATGTTGATGATGTCACTCTCCTCAGCTACTCTTCATAACAATACTGTGAGGTGTACGTATTATTGTTATGCCTGTTTTTTGGAGGAGAAAACTGAGTCACAGAGAGGTTGTGTAATTGCCCATACTGTAGATCTCATAAATGGCAGAGCTGATATTCACAACTAAGCAATCTGGCTCCAGAGTCTTAAACACTGTACTATGCCATTCCCTTTTAAGGTAGCATTTGTTTATTCATCTTTTATTTCTAATTTCTTTTTTTTTAAAGATTTTATTTATTAATTTGAGAAAGAATGAGATAGAGAGCATGAGGGGGGGAGGGTCAGAGGGAGAAGCAGACTCCCTGCTGAGCAGGGAGCGCCATGTAGGACTTGATCCTGGGACTCCAGGATCATGACCTGAGCCGAAGGCAGTCGCTTAACCAACTGAGCCACCCAGGCTCCCCTTATTTCTAATTTCTAACACTGGGCCTGACACAAGGCAAAACTTCAAGAAATATTTTTGAAAGGGAGAATATCGTGTTTATCTGTAAGGAAGGGAGAGGAATGAATAATTTTTTTTAGAGCCAACATATATTCCGTTTAGTGGAATCTGTGCTGTACTAATTATGTTATTTCTCTCTGAACTTATTTCTCTAGCAAAAGATGTATGTGTATGTGTGTGTACAAAAAGTCCCTTCTAGGGGCACCTGGGTGACTCAGTCGGATGAGGGTCCAACTCTTGATTTCGGCTCAGGTAACGATCTCAGGGTTTTGAGATAGAGCCCTGTGTTGGGCTCTGTGCTCAGTGTGGAGTCTGCTTCAGATTCTCTCCCTCTCCCTCTGCCCATCCCCCCACTCATGCTCCACCCCCTCTGTAAAATAAATAAATAAAATTTATTTATTTTAAATAATTAAAATTAAAAAGTTCTTTGTAGTTTACCATTACATATTTTCTCCAGTGTTCTGAGTGCTCTCATGTACTTTCATTCAAAATGTGTGAGAGTGGAAACTATTCTGCACACTCTTTAGCAGTGAGAGATGGTGCTTGTAATGCAAACTTTCCATGCTAATGAGCCCTTTACTTTCACTCTCTTGAACTGAGTGTGTCTCATAAAAAGGATTATTAATTCCTCTGTAGTCTTCTCTTTCTGCCATTTATTTTGTGTTTTGGTAAATCATTCTGATCCGCAATTACTGACCAAAGAAATGTGTAACTTAAGGGCCTGAGCCTGTCTTCAAGAAACACAGTCAGAGGACCCAGCTGAGTCTAAGAGGCTGACACTGTTATTCTCCAGATCTAGCAATGCCAACCACCAGCCCAGCTCCGAAGTGTTGTATTTTATAAGTAGCTCTTCATCCAGAAGATATCAGAGGGTTTCTTCATCTGCCTCCAAGAACAAAAAAAAAAGGACCATAAACAAAACATCTGGAGCCAGATCTGTTCAGTTTGACAGATTCAAACACTGCAGTAAGCTACACAGAGTAAAAGGGACAGGGAGGGAGCCTGTGTTAACCAACCAGCTGTCTTAGGATTCCCCAGTGCTCCAAGGACTCCATGAGCCTGTGTCCACCTTCTCGGTTTATCTTCAGTATGGATAAATACGGCCTTTATTGGAAATATGTGCCATTTTAACTCTTGAGAAAAGAACTATGCATTAGGGTGGACAGTTACCATGGACAGTTGCATACTCTTGCTGAGGACCATGCTTTGGCAGAGTCTAACCTGAGCCTGTGATCATCTATCACCAGATTACTGCCAACACTTTCTCCCCATGTGGCTCCTTTTGTCACTTTGGGACCATGCAGTTCGCCACATAAGTATATAACTTTCTGAATTTCATTTTCTTTTATTAGTATCTATTTTATAATAGCCAACATTTTTTATTTATCTGTTTATTATTTGTACTGTAGTTTATACAATCAAGGAAACCCCATAGTTCTTAGTAATACATAATAAATTAGTATTTCAGGAACACATTTCCATTGGGATTGTCATATAAAGTCCCTTTACTGTACAGATTTAGTTAAATCTCTAGTTTTCTGAATGCATTCAGAGCATTAAATGCTATGTGCCATGCATTGTGCTAAGCTTTTTTTTTTTTTTTTAACATATTTTATCTCACTCTATTGTCAAGATTCAGACTTAGGTGGGTGTCTTGCTGGCTCAGTTAGTGAAACATCCAAATTTCATGAAGTCATGAGTTTGAGACCCTTGTTGGGTGTAGAAATTACTTAAAAATGAAATCTTAAAAAAAAAAAAAAAGATGGAGTGCCTGGGTGACTCAGTTGGTTGAGCGTCTAACTCTTGGGTTTAGCTTCAGTCCTGATCTCATGGGTCATGGGATGGAGCCCTGCATCAGGCTCTGCACTCAGTGGGGAGTGTGCTGAGGATTCTCTCCCTCTGTCCCTCCCCCCACTCATGCACGGTCTCTCTCTTTCAAATAAATTAATAAATCTTAACAAAATATTCAAATTTAGGAACTGCAAGGATGAAATTGCAACCAGGAAGTAAAATTTAGGTGTTAGCCAAACAAGGCATTAACTCCTCTGTGTGGATTTGGAATAGGTAGACAAATACCAAGTGCCTAGTGCCAAACAGTCTTACTGTGTACCTGCAATAATATTGATTATGAAAATGCCAAAGAACTTTCCTTCTTCTGTGACTGACTAGACAGTTTGTTATTTAATAATAACTGTCCTATATCACTTAAGGCTTACATTAAGCTACAAATATCAGATATTGAAAATATAATTACTTATTCCAATGAAAGGTTTTGTTTTTCTCACATAGTGTGAAGTCTGGATATAGTCAGTTCAGGACTGGAAGGGTAGCTCCATGCTGTCATGAGAGACCCAGGCTTCTATGGTCTTTCTGCTCCATCATCCGTAGTGCATGCTTATCTCATGACCACAAGAAGGCTGCCATTCTCCAGCCATCTCATTTGCATTTGTGACGGAAGAAGAGAATCAGTAAGGGGTGAAAGGAACGTGCTAGCTGAGTCAGCTCCCCTTTAATGGAGTTTTCCCAGTATTCTCATCTATTAATGAACTCTAGCTTTCCATTGGCCAGATTTGTGTCACATATTCACCCATAAATGCAAAAGGGAGCTGAGAAAATTTGTTATGTTTTTGAGAGGGACATGTATCTTTGAGCTTTGGTTTACTGTTTCCAGCATAGGTAATCACTCCAGTAACTCTTAGAGAGGGGGCAGGGCTGGTGCAGGTGTAGACAGACTCATTGCTGCCTACATGGTGTGGATTAAGAAATAATTGGAAGGCTCAGAGGCCAAGTTACACAGCCATGTACTATCAGGAGCTAGAAACAGCATCTTTGGGCTTCTCATGTCCTTTCCACTCTTATCATACTTCATCTGACAGCCCAAACTCCAATAAACTGATAGCTCACTCAGCATCTGAGGGCTCCAGGACCACTAAAGGTTCTAGAACTGTAAGACCTCCCAGTGGCAAGCAGGACATTTACATCCATAGGGTGCCAGGTAAGAATGAAAGAATGGAAAGTGTCCAGAGGGTGCTTTTTCCTTCCCACCCTCTGGACAAATGCAAAATAAGATCGATCATTCTAGAGATCATTGAGTCATTATCTACCCATATGACAACCATAGATTGGGGTTGGAAAATGGGTAAAAGGAAAGTCCTTTTTACTGTAAAGAGACAATTTTAGGAGTACAAAAAGAAATTGAATCACATGCATAGTGATAGAACTTAATCATTTTTGAGGTGGTGCGAGCATCATGATAGCAAGATTATAGACAGAATTTAATAAAGTCATGACTGAATCGTATAAGTAAAATTCTATGCCATCTCTGGGACTAAGTTGTCCCAGAAGGTCTACACTCATTAACACATTAGACCCAGATAGCAACCCTCCAATGCAGTTGGTCATCGCCCTTGTACAACTGAGGACACTAAGTTTTAACAGGTGGGCAACTTGCTCTGGAACACTCATGGTGGCTGGCCTGAGTTTGAGCCAGCTCCTGATGCAGTGTTCTTCCCAACGCACTATGCAAACCTCATAATACACTGGTAACCTTTTTCGTGCAAATAGGAATGTGTCTCTTTTTTTCAAGTATCACAACGTTTATTGATAGATACCAGTATATAAAATCAGAGCATGAACATGACTTGATAAATTAAATAGGCTTAATTCCAATACTATAATAAGAGGCACCAATTCAGTTTCTCACCATTTGTTTCATATCCACCAAGACCACTTCAACGGCATTAATGATCTCTCAAAACTAATCAGTTTTGGGCCAGTTAACCATGTTTCTTTTGAAAAGACTTGTGCACTTGCTCAGGTTCAAGAAAATTTAGCACATAAAGCCCAATACTAGAGGCAGAAATGCAAGCAATATACTATTAAGGCAACAAGCATGAAATGATCTGAAGTAGTCTCTCTTCTCTACTGGGACTCACATGGGAAATCCGCCCTTTTGCCATATTTGCACTTTTCCAGCAGGTGGCGCCAGATAGCTTAGAATCAGCTCCAGAGCGCGCTAAACCAGATGGAAGTGAACCCCAGGAGCAGCTCAGGTGAGCGTCAGCGGGGAGGAATCTCAGCACAGAGATCCTACCACCAGGCACCTAAGCATTCTCCATCCATTCAGGGCCCTCTGCGCGGTTCCGAGACACAGCCCTCTGAGAATCAAGATGACTTGTGACATTAAAGGTGTTTGGGAAGTTGAAAGGCAAGACTTCCTTCTGAAAACGGAGAGACTGGCTGCTGAACAGTTGGAAAGAAACAACAAAAATAACAACTTCATTCTGTAAGGATATGGCCCCTGCTGGGACAGCTCCCCAGTGATCTCATCCTGTATTACCTAAATATTTAGTCTATACAAAGAGGAGCAGGATGTCTACGGCCACAGCCTACAAAAGCCACAGGACAGTGAACAAGTATCATCTCCAAGTGGTTCTCTTCTTTTTTTAATTTTTTTTAAAATTTTTAAAGTGTTTTTTTTTTTTTTTTAAGATTTTATTCATTTATTTAAGAGAGAGAGAGAGAGAGCACAAGCAGGGGAAGTGGAAGGCAGAGGGAGAGGGAGAAGCAGGCTCCCCGCTGAGCAAGGGGCGACACACAGGACTCCATCCCAGGATCCTGGGATCACGACCTGAGCTGAAGGCAGACGCTTAACGACTGAGCCACCCAGGCGCCCTAAGTGGTTCTCTTCTTGAGGCAAAACTAGAAAAAAGAGAAGAAAATCAAAAAGCACCCAACTCCAAAAGTTTTTTTGGGGGGGTCAAATTACACTAAGATTTGTCCTCTAAAATGGGTATGAGCAAAAATGCAGGTGGGTGTCTCAACCTTAGCCCCCCCTGCCTCTAAGTTGAAAGCAGCCAGCCACACGCAGCACAAGGAAGGGCCAGTGTCAGCCTGGCTTGGGGGCTCCCCTGAGCCACCAGGTGATGTCAGCTACCTGCTCTTATTTCTGGAGTCCTTTCAGGTTCAATTTCCAC
Organism: Phoca vitulina; assembly: GCF_004348235.1. NCBI lineage: Eukaryota > Metazoa > Chordata > Mammalia > Carnivora > Phocidae > Phoca > Phoca vitulina. The sequence goes on from NW_022589704.1 coordinate 93,898,081, forward strand.
ATCCACAAATCATTTATTTCACCCGGGGCCCTGAGTCACTGAGGATTTACCCTGCAGCCCAAAGGCGTCTCCCTCTCTCAAATGCATTTCAAAATTGGCTTGGGTGCAAGAAGTTTTTTAGAAGATGTGATTATAGATGTTATCAAAGCAATAGCACCTTGAAGCCACATGGAGAATTTGGAGACCTTTAAAGCAGTCCAGTTCAGAAATAGACAAACAGGTCATTGCTACAGTGTCCCCTTTCACGTTGCTGATGTTTGCCTTAGCAAGGGCACGTTTATATACTTGCATTGAAGCTCAGAGCTGGTTCCCTATGCCCTTGCTACTCAAAGCACGGTTTGTGCACCCGCAGCATCCATATCACCAGGCAGCTTGTGAGACAAGGCACCATGTTAAGCCCACCCCAGACCTACGGCACCAACTCTGCATTTTAGTAAGATCCCCAGAGGATTTGTAGGTTCTTCAAAGTCTGAGAAATGCAGTCCTGTGAGACCATTTTTAAAGCTAATTCCAATAGCTAATAGTCCCATAGGCTTGGGAGAAACATAGAGCTACAGAGCTGGGCCCTGCCTCCTGGTGGTGGAGGGGAGAGGAGTAATATTATTGTTAATCATCAGGAACTGTGTTTTCTGTCCCATTGTTCCATTTGAGGAGAGAAAAGGGGCTAGTTGGTGGGTATTAGTACCTTCCTTTCTTTCTCTCTCTGTTTCTTTCTTTTTCTTCCTTCCTTCCTTTCTCTCTCTCTCTCTTTCTTTCTTTCTCTCTCTCTTTTCTTTCCTTCCTTCTTTCTTTCTTTCTTCCTGAGAAAGAGAGAGTATGAGCAGGGGGAGGAGCAGAGGGAGAGGAAGAAGCAGACGCCCCTCCGAATGAGGAACCCGATGCTGGACTTGATCCCAGGACCCTGAGATCATGACCAGAGCCAAAGGCAGACGCTTAACTGACCAAGCCACACAGGCGCCCCTAGCACATTTTAAGAGATAATAACAAGCAGGGGCTACATGTCTGTGCCATTTTACGGGGCAGGGTGTAGATTAGTGACATAGAGAGAAGGGTAGCTCTTCTGATAAGTAAGTAGTGGGCGCAGTGTATCGTGGAGGGAAAGGGCCAGAAAACAGTGAGGTCTCAGCCCAGATGCGTTAATTCCAACAGCCAAAGACCACCTGGGATCATAAGGTGTCTCCTTACATGAGAGTGAGCTGGGCAATTCAAGCTGGGACCTTTTCAGGCAAAATCCCTCGATATCAAGGGGTTTCCCACAGCCGAGGGGCTCGGGTGTTGTGGCAGACTGTGCCCTGGGGACTCAAGGTGCTGAGTGAGGCCATATGGCGGCCTGGGTTAGATGGCAGATGGAGACAACAGGCAAGCGCACAGCCCTTACAGTTAAGAGAATTCCATTAAAGAAGGACGTTGGTGGCCCAGAGGGGCCATTCCCATTCTTTTCCTGACCATCTCAAATGCCAGTCATGTCAGAGAGGCAGGTATCTTGCCTCTGTGCAAGTATTACAAGTGCTTTGAAGTAGGATCCAGCTTTTGGCTGAAACGAAGACAAACGTCTCTCTATGAAATTTTCAGACTAGTTCAATATCAGCTGTCATTGTTAAGTAATTGGGGCGAGTGAGGTGGTACTACCACCAGAAGGCACGGTCCACCTAGGTGGGGCCGGGAGCGCAGGTGAGTGGGTTTGGGCGGAAGCGGTGACTCATTCCTTTCTCATATGCACACGCATCATTAGAAGTCAGACTTCCCATTCAGAGCATGCTTCATTTCCTGACCTACCCCTGAGTCTCCAAGACCACCCAAGTCCTTGGAATTTAGGCTTGGCGCAGAGTGAGGGAAGAATCTCTCTCTCTGTTATTGCCTTCTTTATTCCCCTGGGGGTTTCAGGCTCCAGTTTCTCTCTGCAGGATATTGCCTGGAGAGAAATACCACCCTGAGAGAAAACAGCAGTGTGTCACACTAGGCCTCCGCCGGGCATGTTGGGTCTTGAAATTGGGTCATAATCCCAAATCTAGAAGTTAAGGTTCCCGACAGTCGGCAGTCGGAGTCTCCTCTGTGTGCCTCTGAGTTTCCCGTGCACAGTTTGATCCTTCAGAAGCCAGCCAGCCAGCCAACCATCACTTCTGGCTTTCTCTCCCCTGGCATACTGGTCCCTGTAGGACGGGGACTTGGCTAGGATTCTGTCTCTGCCGCTTTCTGGACCTAGGTGGGGGAATTTGAACCACTGGACTGTGGGGCCTGGCCAGCTGAATTAAGCATGTCTTTTTATTCTGATGTTTTGATATCTGGGACCTTGCTGACCCTCCCAGGTTAGCCAATTCCTAGAGATAGTGAAGGACCTGCCTGGGAGTGAAACTGTCATATGCAAAGGGACTGAGAGCCTTCTGTTTCAAGGGAACTATGACTCTAAAAGCTTCTTCCTTCACGACAGACATTCCCTGTCTGTGTGCCTTACCGTAGTACCTAATTGAGACAAATCTCAGGTGCATGTTAAAACACCAGCCCTCCTACCCCTAGAGTGGGGTTGGATCATGCTCCTTGCCTCCACAGTTCATGGTGCTTCCTGTCCTGCGTGGGGACACCTCCTGCCTCCCGGACTTTCAACTTGGAATTTCCCTTCCCCTAAGCCCCACTTTGGAATTTTTTTCTGGTCACCTTATTAGATCTCCCCGTACCAGCCACAGCTGGAAATTAGGACTCTAACTGTGGTACACACTGCAAACATTGGACCAGACCCACTGAGATGCATTTTCCTGAACCAGTGCTGTTATTTCAGGGGGATGGATTCCAGGAGTAAAAGTGCTGGGTATACATGCAGTTCATTGTGATGGATGTTTCCAGATGGTTTTACCAAAGGGCCATCACAATTCACACGTCTCTAGCAAGATGTGAAATGATCCCTTTCCCTGCAAGCCCAGATTCTTGGAGTCTAATCCCCTAGCATCTCAGGAAGTGAGCAAAAGCTGGGGGCGCCCAAGGAGATGGGGTGGGGCTGTTGGCAGTCGATGGGTAGCCAAGTCACCCGAGAACCCAGGCTGTTTCCATGTGTCTGCCTGTGCTGGGTGCTGCTCCTCTGACCTGAGCTCATGCAGGTTGCTGGGCCTCCCGGGTTCAGGCCTCTCTGCTGGAGGGGCGGTTACTGCTTTAGAATCAATTTATGGGGTGGAAAGAAACAAGCTCCCTCTTAAATGATTTCTGCTACAATTGCTTTCATGATTGGTTAATATCAAGAATTTTATGGTTCTTGGGTTGATATGTTCTTTTATGTCTTTCTCATCCACTTTGATGTCCAGGCCAGGATGGGTCTCGGTGGCAATTAGCCGTTGCACAGTATGGAGGATCTCCCATGGGATTCAGGACACGAGGCTTGCTGTTCACTCCTCAGGACCATTCCATTGACTTCCTCTTTCTATGCCCTAGGGCTCCCTTTTAAAAATATTTTTTGTTTTGGGGCACCTGGGTGGTGCAGTAGGTTAAGCATCCAACTCTTGGTTTCAGCTCAGGTCATGATCTCAGGGTCATGAGATCAAGCCCTGCATCAGCCTCCACGCTCAGCGTGAAGTCTGCTTGAATTTTTCTCTCTTCCTCCCCCCTCTGCCTCTCCCCCACTTAAATAAATAAATAAATCTTTTTTTAAAAAAAGGAAAATATATTTTATTTTTGGGAAAAATTGCACGATTATTATTTTGTAGGGGAAAATACAGCTAATGAGGAGAAAAAATGTTATTTGAAATCTCACTAATCAGAAATAACCTTCACTAACGTTGTGGGTGGGTTGTTCTGCAGACTCTTTTCATGAAAAAATTATTTTTGGTCTGTAATCTGCTTACTTCAACCTAAATAAATCATGTGTGTCATTCCTCGTCAGTATATGGGTTTACAACAGCACTTCCCATGGATGCGTAAGTATTTTGTCACGCCTTCCATTGTTTAAACAATTGCCTATTGTTGGTTGATTTTCCCAGATTTTTGCTATTGTAATAAGTTCTATAATAAACAGCTTTGCACATATGTCTGTATAATTGTCCAATTATATTCTTAGGCAAAATGCCTAGAAATGAGATTACAGAATTAAAGCATAGTCACTTTTTAAGGGCTTCTATGTTGAACTACACTAGAGAAAATGTGTACCAATTTACTCCCTCCCAAGAGCTATTTCCCCAAACCCTCCCCAACAGTTAAAATTGTTATTATTTTTCATCATGGCCAATTTGATAAGTGCATCTATTGTATTTACCAAATAAGGGCAATAAACCACTCTCCTCACTTCAAATAAGTCCTTATCCCTTTACTATCTCAGCATTTAACGTGAAGGGCTAAGAACTGGGGGTCTGCAGTTAGAAAGATCATGTTTATAGGATCCTGGGCAAATCACTTAATCCCTATAAGACTCAGTTTCCTCAACCCCCAAATGGGTGCAATGAAGAGACTTGACGTCACTGGATTGAAAAGGGCTTAAAATGAAGTAAGGTAGGGAAGAGATTAACATGGTGCTTGGCATACCATGTACTGTTAGTAAATATCTTTTTAGAGAGTCCTCAAGCTATCTCCTGCTCTGTTTTCTACCTTAAGCAAATCCCTACTCAAGCCATAGAGACCTGTCTTTCTTTTTTTTTTTTTTTTAGAGAGAGAGAGAGAGAGAGAGCCCGCACACATGTTGGGGAAGGAAGGGGCAGAGGGCGAGGGAGAGAGAGAATCTTAAGCAGGCTGTGTGCCCAGTGCTCAGCGTGGAGCCCTACACAGGACTGGATCTCAGGACTCTGAGATCATGACCTGAGCTGAAATCAAGAGTCAGATGCTTAACCGACTGCGCCACCCAGGTGTCCTGGTGGAGACATGTCTTTATTTTATTTATTTTTTTAAAGATTGTATTCATTTATTTGCCAGAGAGAGCACAAGCAGGGGGAGAAGCAGGCTCCCCTCCAAGTAAGGAACCTGATGCAGGACTCGATCCCAAGACCCTGGGATCATGACCTGAGCCGGAGGCAGACGCTTAACCAACTGAGCCACCCAGGCATCCCGAGACCTGTCTTTAAAGAGAAGGTATATGCACAAACTAAGTTCTGCTTGTAATAATGTAGGAGCAGTTATATGCACCCCACATGTGGGTTGTCTCTTTTATCACACACACACGCGCCATCAGTAAGATTTCGACGTGATCAATAACTAATGAGGACCAACAACATGCCAGGTTTGGCTTCCGGGGAAATTTGGATAAATCACTCTTTGTGCCTCTGTTTCATCTGTAAATAGGGATAATACTAGTACCTATGTCACTGAGTTATTACGAAGATTAAATGAGTTAGTATTGATGAAGGATTTAGGCCAGGGCTTGGCGCATGGCAGGTGCAGTGTAAGTGTTTGCTCGCTAGGTAGGTGAATGCTAGCCCAGGATGCCCCTGAGCCGGCTGTGTTCTTGCTGAGGAGCTGGCTCCTACTCCTGAGGAGGGACCAGGAGTGTAATGACCTGATGGGAAGTAAGGGGAGGGGGCAGGGCTCACAGGGAGGGATGCTGTGCAGTGTGAACGCAGCATGCTGGAGAGGGTGCTCAGCTGCACAAATACAGCAGTGGATGAACACTCTCGTCCATGCACTGCTTTTCCACAGAGCAAAGGGCAGAAAAGAAGGAGGTTTACTACAGTGTCTTTGAAAAGAGTTCTGCCAGTCTGATGAGGGTCAGATGACTTGATCAAATGTCCAACTCACCTTATCTCTCTCCTTGTCACCTCAAGTCCAGTGTCACCTTAGGAAGATGATTCTTTCAAAGAAACCTGAAACTAGAAGTCCAGGTGAGATCACACTCACAGGATGGCCTCCTGAGTCACCAGGTGAGACTGATCAAAAAGCCCCGGTGCTGGCCACTGTCATCACCCTCATCATTCAGGGTGACAGCTGCAGTGTCCTTAGACCAGGTCCGTCATCAAGCAAGGGGGAGGTTGGGTCCCTGGAGAACCTCAAGCAGGAATGTCCCCTTGTCACTGAAGTAAGCCTTGGGCCATTTGGCCCAGAACCAAGGCCCAGGAAGTGAGCAGAGGAGGATCTGAGGGAGGACTATGTCTATCTCCTGTGCAGCTGAGGCTTCTGTCAGACCTGTTGTCACCCCAACCTGCCTCGGTGCTCCCTGGGGCCGCTCCTATCTGAATCTGTTTCCCTGCTGGCGCTGGTTCCCAGAGGGGCTGTGGTTGTCTGGCAGAGTGGGTTTCAAAAATTCAGATTGGGGGCCATGGGGGTATGTGGCAGGAGTCACTCTCACTCTGTCAGCCATCCCCTGTCACTGGGGGGGGGGTCCATTGTCTGGTTCCCAGGGGACTTGCCTGGCTCCTGGGGTCTTTGGGACCACTACCTCAGGGGCAGGAGACCCTGAATCTTGAGTGATTCTCAGAAAGTGGCAGCCGAGCTGCCTGTGTCTCACCTGTTTAGTCCCCAAGCACCCTGCATGGTCTAGTTCTCTGTTCCTGCCCCCCAGCCTGGAGCAGCAGTGCCCCTCACCTCAGTCTCCAACTGGGGGTACACTCTCAGTTCCTCCTCACTGGGAACCTGCTGCTCCTCCCAGAAAGACCTCAGGAATTCTCAACTGTCTGCATTATCTTCCCACTGAGGCCCACACCCCTGGGGTAGGAGCTCCTCATAGAGGAGATCTGCCTGATCTAAGACCAACATTAGGACGCCCCTTTGCGTGACCGTGAATGGGCACCCCCTCAGGGTCCAGCCTGAAAGCAAGGTCAGCTCTCCTGGCCCCTGCTTCATGATCCCAGCCTCTCCCTACCCACTGACCACACTGTGAAGCCCGAGCAAGTCCAGAACTCTCATAATGACCTCAGACCTTTATTCAGAACTTTTTGATTCACAGAAGACACTCCATTCTAGCAGGTTTGGTTCCCTGACTCAGCCTACAGCAGATGAGAAACAATGCATTGTAAAGCAGGACAAAAGGTGTCGAGAAGGGAAAGGGACAGTTGAGAAGGTGGCAGAAGTCAAGACCCCTGAAGAACCTTGGTATTGAGTCATAAGCTGTGTGGGCACTGCTGGGAGGTTGCCTGGACCCCACAGATGGGCTGTCAGCATGAGCCCACCAGTCGGTGAAGGCTGAGGGGTCTGTTCTAGAGGAGCCTCTGCAGGGTTGTTCTTACTATCTGGATAGGTGTATGCAGACTAAGTATGGAGCTTAGACATTCACCCCAATGTCTGGCACTAATAGATCATATGAAATTCCAAATTCCTTATGGTACAAAGAAGAGATCAGTTCCTCTGTGTCTGGTGGAAGCCACTTTGAAAACAGAGTTCCATGCCAGACACATAGTAGGTCTTCAGTGGGCACATAGTAGGCCTCTGAGTTCCCATCCTGTTCCCATTGAGCTTGTTGAGGATGGACTTGGACTTGGGGCATGAGAAGCTGGGTTGTACATGAAAACTTAGCTGTGTAGCCACTCATCCCTATTCATAAGATCCATGTAAGATGCACCGGATTTCAGGGATATTAAAATGGGAAAAAACGTGTATCTTAGAATTAGGATGTACATGATTGGTTTGGGAGATCCCTTTATCCCTTTGAGGGATACATACTGCTCATCATCACGTCAACAGCTCCAGGAAGGCCTGTAGGAAATGCACGTGCTTAACTTTGAGTAGGTTCTCTTTTCCCAGACCTCGTTGGTCAGAGAACCCTATTTGCATGTCTCCTACAGCATTCTTTGGAACTTGTATTCTATGGGACATATTTTAGGTCACCTGAAGTCATTTAGAAAAGTTTAAATTATATTTAGCATACTTTCTTCATTGACCTCAGTTCTGTGATGTGATACATTTTAGAAAGATATACATTAAAAATGCTCAAGGAGATGCCACTTTTAGCTGCAGATTTGCATAAGTTTTTCAAGGGAGCTTGAGGACACTCCCGGCCTGCTCCAGGGGCTGATCTGCATAAAGGGCCCTAGGCTTTGGGGAAATTGCTGTGAGGCCTTTCCAAGACTGTGCCCTCCAAATGGGGTGATGTAGAATATGTCACCATCCACACCGACCAAGAGCCAGAAGTGCCCCTAGCCCACTCCCATCTGACAGCCAGTGACTGGTACCTGGTTATGAACACCAGCTCCCCTACCTCACAGTGGAATAAATTCTAGTGTAATTTGCCCTCCAGAGCACCCTACAGGATCAGGTTAAGGCTGGGACTTTGCCTCAAATTCTATCCTTGCCCAATTTTTTCTGCTTCCCTACTTTCCTTCCTCCACTCCCTTACCAATGTTTCCTGGGAGAAAAATTCCTTATTGAAGCACTGGTATGTGGATTCTTGTCTTGGGGCCTGCCTCCAAGGACCCCCATCCCAGACAGGTGCCAAAAAATATTAATAGCACTTCTTAAGTATTTTAAACATTTAGTTTGTATCAAAATGTCTCCAGTGTGCATTATTTCTTTTAACAGTTTGCTTGTTTAGTCAGGATCCAAATGGGGCTTACACATATCATTGGATGACTTCTCAAATTCTTTTTAATCCTTAGGTTTCCTTGCTTTTTGTTCCCATTACAGTTTTTTGTTTTGTTTTGTTTTTGGGAAACTGGGCTTTGTCTTGAGAGTTTCCCACAGTCTGGATTTGAATGCTGGCATTTCCTTGGTGGTATTTATCATGTTCCTCTGTCTTTATCTTTCCTGTAGATTGGTCATTGCCTCTGGAGGTGGGATCAGATTCAGACTTGAGTTTTTTGTAGGACTCCTTCATAGAAGGTGTTGTGTTCTTCTGTAAGTAGGTTGCTAATTTCTGGGAGTTTTTCTTTTTGTGATGTTGTCATCTACTGATGCCCGATAGTCAGATACATTCATTCATTGGGGGCTGCCAAATGGTGCTATTCAAATTCTGCTATTTCTTCTTTATTAGCTGGAATATTCTGAGACCCTTCCCCTTATCAACTATCCGGTTACCCTAAAGTACAGTTTGTGTAGGGAATTCAAAGAAAAACATTTGATTTTATCCTTTATTTACCTATTTTCAAAATAATGAATTGGTACCTTAGCACCCTTGAAAGTTTCTTTTCTTACTAGATTTCTTTTTCTGTAATAATGAGCTCAGAGATTTATCCATATATCATGTTTTTCAATCCACTGCTGTTACATGGATTTTTAAATGTAAATGTTATGCTACTATATATTTTACTTTGTAATTTCCTGTTTTAAAAACTCAGAAGTATGTCTTGCAGATCTTGTCATGCTTACACGGAAATATCTACCTCATTTTTTTTTTATTGCTACTGTGTTTTAGGGTTCATGTTAGACTCTTTCCTATTAGGCCAGCCTTCTGTGTACATTATTTCATACAGTCTTTAAGATAATGCTAGGATGGAAATATAAAATTCTTATTTTTTTGGATGAAGAAATGGAGCCCAAGTTTACCCAGTTTAGAAGTGGGGACCTGGGATTTGAGCCTAGCTCTACTTGAATTTGGAATTTCTGCTCGACTTTGGAATTTCTGCTCTTGACCACCAAGTCTCTGGCTGGGCCAGCTGGAGCTGCTTTCCTTCCAAGAGAGTTACTCACATATCCCCTACTCAGTCTGAAGCCAAACCTCCTCTGCACTCTGGGAACCCTCCCGCCTCCGCAGAAATCCTGCTCTAATCAATTATCCCTCTTGTGTGCACATGTCTGCCTCTCAAATGGAACCTTTTCCCCAGCAGTGAAACACACTCAAGTATCCTCTATCCTAAGAAAATAAAGTGCCCTCCCCTTGCCCCACATGTCCTGTAAGTAGGGCCCACCTCTCTCCGGCAGCTGCTGTTTGTTTGATCACATCAGATGAGAGTGGGATGGCCTGTGGACCAGCTCTGTGTGTTCTCCTGTGACCTCTGGGACTCTGTACCTGCTGGGAGGCACCATCTCAGCCCACCCACCATGGTGAGCTCTGTTTCTGCAGAGTCCTCAGGGGTCACTTCCGCCTGCCCTCCCTTGGGTCAGTCCTGAGGAGCAGGTAAATTTCGGAAAGTCAAACGTGGCCTTTGTACTCCTGGCTCAGAGATGTTGGGAAAATAGAAATAATAGGAAAAAAGTATTGATTTGTAAAAGGGTGCTCTTTTCATAACAAGGAAATATCTCTTTCCGCATCCTAAATACTCATTCTTTGTCATTTCTTCCTTGACATGCTCAGCCTTCATTAATATTTCTTTTTCTGCACAAGTAGTACCAGTCCTCTGCATGTTATGCTTTGCATTATTAGCTGTGCTTGGATGAATATATTTGTAAAATCTGTGAGGACTGACATGTCTTCTAGTATTTGATTTGCCCACAATTCCTTAGCCCACTAACTACCCTGTGTGTGGCAGGCACTCAGTAGTTGTCAGATGATGGTCTAATTCATTGTTCTTACTAGCCTTTGGGAACAAAAGAAGCTATAGTGATACACGAGCCAGACAACCCATGGTTCAGATTCTATCTACTGATATAAGACATCAGACTCTGGTAATATCTCTAGATGATATCTTAAATGTGCTCCCCTCAAAAGCCTATTTCACCTACCATTATTGTCTGAGGTCTCTTTTTTGAAATTGATTTCTGTTTTTTTTTTTTAATTCAGGGAGTGTCAATGTTCCCACCACAGCTGAATTATGGGGTTTCTAGGGACCCAGCCTTTTTGGTATGAAGTAATAGGACTGGGAAGAGCATCTCAGCAGTGATGGTGTTGCTTTTGCCTGCAGAGAATTCCTTATACCTTTTGGGAATATATTTTCCTTGGGAAACCACCCTGTACCCATAATCAGTCCACGTAATTTGGGTAGGCCTGATTCTTCTACTTCCTGCACCAGTTCCGGGGATGGCACATGACCCAAGTGGACAAAGGAAGCTCAACTTTGTTGTGGCATGACCAGGAAAGAGGTGCTCCCTGTCTGCCGGGTTTGCTGTTCTGAGAATGCAGGACTGGAGCTAGTGGACTGCAATGAAGAGAGAGACTTTCCGAGAGAGATGCCAATGTAGGGTAAAGTGCAGTAGAGAAATTAGGACAGATCCAGGCCTGATGATGTCGTTTGAGCCCCTGGATCCAGTGTGCCTGAAGCCTGATCACCCCCTGGATTGACAGTTATGCGAGCCAATTGGTTCTTCATTTTGCTCAAAACAATCTGTGTACCTTTTCTACCACTTTGAACCTAAAGAGCCCTAACTCATACCATCTCTCCCTCTTTGAAGTTAGATTATTAGAGGGATACAGTATTTTGGGGGGAGGAGCTCTGTTAGCTTTTATTTTGTACATGAGTCCCCTGATTTCCTCAATACTTCGACAATGGTCCAGTGTGCAAAGGGAAAAGGAGACAAATCAGAGGAATAGATCCATCTTTTATGAGAACCTCCTTCCCAATCCAAGGAAGGCTTTATTGCTGGGTATATCAGTTATGGATAGTTTTTATCTTAAGTCATAGAAAAAATCCAACAACGGATGCTTAAATCAACAGTAGGTAATTTTGTGATGCAACAAGGAGTCTGGAGGTAGATGGTGGTTGGTGCAGATAAGGAGAGTAATAACATCATGCAAGTTCCCTGCCCAATCTTTTGGTCTTCTTTCTTCATACTGTTGCCTCATGGTCATAAGGTAGCTGCTGCCACTCCAGATACCATATCCATATTTAAGGCAGAATGAAGATAGAAGAAGAGTATGGTACCACTTTCATTTCTCCCCTTTTATTTGGAAAGTGGAAGTTCCCAGAATTTTCTTGCAGATTTCTGTTTGTGTCTTAATGGCCCAAACTCAGTAATGCAATCGCTCTTATCTTCAAGGTAGGCTAGGGAAACAAATGTCCAATTATGCGTATTGATATTCCTGCCAATATTTAGGTGCTTTTAATAAGAAAGAGGTGGGGAATGGATCTTAAGCTACTCAACAAACATATGCCTGTTCTCCTCCAACTCCCTGAGTATGAGTTCTCTGTAGGAGGCTCCTCAGTCTTATTGCAAAAACGTTCTGGCAGGCCTCCCTTGCCAGGTTGTCAAACCTGTCTGAATCCCAGCTAAACATCATCCTGGGCTCCCTTCATATTTGGCAAAAGCAGCTCATTTGACAAGATTAAAGGCCAAATTAGAAATACCAGTATTCCAAATTACTCACCGGCTAAAAAGGGGTCTAATAAAAATTGCTTCAGATGGTGCCAAAAAATTTAAAGATGTAAAGCACCCAGCACATGGTTGGCATCAAGTGAATATTAATTCCCTTCTCTTTATCTTTCTTGTCATTGCCCCCCGCCCTCTCTTTTTTCTCCTTGTGTTAGTAAAAAAATTCATTGCAGTGTGCACTGGGCATTTCGGCTCTTTGGCTCATGACCACAAATGCCCAGAGAAGGCTCTCAAAACAAAAAACACAACAATGCCCAAGACCCAAGGAAGTCGCAATTGTCACATATTTTTGTTTTAATTCAATTCACAAGTTGCTCAGCCTGCAAACCTGAATCTATAGCAAAGCAGGCCTACTTAGTTCTGGTGCTTACTTCATGGATCTGCTTGTTATCCTGTAATAACGTAATCAATACTGCCCACTTGGCATGGAGCAGAGGTTCCATGGGAAGCTGAGACACTCGAGAGGTCATCAGGTCTGGAGTGTGACAAAAGGGAACATACCCTCGTTTTTTTTTTTACGGTAGAATCTGTACTCCTTAGAGGTAGGGCAGAGGGCTGCCTATGTGGCCTACTTTGATAGGGTCAAATAAAACCTCTCCCTCGTCTTTACTTTTTTATGTTTGAGAGATTATATGCTAATGTAGAAGGAGTACTCCACTAGAAGTCAAAATACAAGTTTGAATTTGGGTTCTATGTAACTATATAAACCCAGGCAAATTACTTCACTTCTCTAATCCTCCATCCTTCCTTAAAATGGAAAATTGTTGTGGAAACTAGAGAACGTCTGTGAGAGAATGTGGCCCATCATAGGTTGCAATTAATGGATGTTTCTTCTCCTGCCCAAACAATAAGAGCACCTACCACAGACCAGGCATTTTCAATATGTCGGGTCATTAGTCCTCACAGTCAAATGATGACGTGTGGGTAGAATCTCCAGTTTTGATGAGAACACCAACGCCCCAAAGACTACAAAACCTGCCCCAAATATCACATTGGTTAAGTCGTGGAGCCAAAATCTGTACCCAGGTTTCTTTTATTTCTTTCTAGTTACTGACAGACTGCTTACCAGATAGCGCATTTGCTCTTCCTGGCCTAAAATCTTAATACTCTACCTGTTACATTTTCATTTTAATAGGAAATAAAGTTTTGAACTAAATAGAAAGCCTTAACAGTGGCATTTCGGGCACCAACAAGATAGGTAAGGAGATTAACCAATCAACCAAAGTTAGTTTGATCTATAAGTCATTGGCAGTATTGTAAACCCACTCTGTCCAGAGATGTGCCCTGGGGAAGTATGAGTCTGCAAAGCTTCCCTTGCCCCTGAGGCCCTTCTGAGAGGCCAGATCCTCATTCCTCCTGCAGGACCCTGGCCCACCCTCCCTTTATGGAATCCCAACAGAGAATGCAACATCTTTTTTTCTCTCCCATCCTCTTGTCTTCAAGACAATAGAAAATCCCTTTTGATTTCTTTATGCCACAGAGAAATAGGAAACAGGTTAAACAAAAGGTGAACTATTTGATAAATTATGTAATTATAGGAACTCCCCCAAAGCTGTAGTGGGCATCATCCCTCCTGAAATGTACCTAGAAATCTCTAGGTTCCTTCTAAGGCACATTCACAAGCGCCTCCTTGGGAGCATCCAGCTTTGTTCATTTCTTTTATTCTCTTCCCCTTCTTCTTTGTGGAGAGATTATCTCCCAGCTTCAGGGAGATCCCTACAGTTGGGTGGGCGCAAGCCCAGGAGTGACACCTGACAGACCTGGGTTGAGTCTTAGCTCTGCCACTTGAATGACTTGAGGCGCCTCGTCCCTCCGCCTCAGGTTCTCCCTTCTCCACATGTGGATAATAGCAGCATCTCCTCAGGGATCGTTACAAAGATCAAATAAGACACATGAATACTGCTCAGCATAGTGCCAGGAACATGGTAAGCAATTATTAAGTGTTAGCTAGCTAGTAATAATAACCACCATCCTGTGGAAGAATCCAAGTGAATGTCTCCAAGTTTCTACTGTTGTTTTTTTTTTTTTTCCTCGAGAACTGCAACAAAAAGCCAACCCAAACCCCAGAGTTCAGAATCAATCACTATTCGGCATCTTCATGACAAAGGGAAAGAATCATATTCAAAAAGATAAATTATTTCACTCATGGAAGAAACACACACTAGTCAGAGATCTAATGATTGAAGGAGAGTCCTGTGAAGAGACTGAGGACATAATATATTGCCACGATGTCATTGGGTAAATTATTATTGTTTTTTTTTTTAAAGGAAGTCAGCAGACAATGGAGAGAAAGATTTGTCTGGTTTTTTCCTCTACTTTTTCTTCTTTGATCTGAGATCAGGGCTGCTCTTTGAAGGCCTGGTTTCAATGCTGCTGATGAGCTGCAGGTGGCTTTCTGAACAGTGATGTGATCATTTATCATTCTCCATTACATATTTTGCCAGGTCCAAGGTGGAAGTTTTGAAACCTTTCTTGCCGGTTTATGAATGAGAAATGTGACAGGTACATTCTAGGTCTTTATTTGGGGCCATAGGAGGGCCTTGCCTGCTTTAAGCAAGAGCCCACTCAGATATCTATCAAAACATTTAGGATTGCTAATGGCCATGAGGTCTGCAGAGCACCCCAGAGGTCACCCAAACGCCACAAAGCATTTACAAGTGAACAGCTGTGTTTTCTACACGAAGTGACTGTGTGGGTGAAGACAAAAAAAAGCATACATTTTCAAAATTTCCCTGGTGAGTGGGATGCAATTTCTGTGATTCCTTTAAACCTGTCAGGGCATAATTTTTTTCTATATTTGCCATACACATAGTAGGAGAGAATCAAGGAAAATCAATGAACTTCTTTTTTTACTTTGTAGGAATCTTAGTACCACCTGAATTTGCTAACACATGAGTTCTGGACTTGAAATTTCTTGGGATAATCCTGTAGGTTAATTATTTAGTCATTTAAAACAATTGATTTAAACTTTAGGGTTTTTTTAAGATTAAAAGTACTTTTATATTTTCCCAGCCCAGAGTTTCCATATACACTGAGCCCACATGGATATTACTGAATTACCATTGACCCCCCTCACATTTTTTTGAACACGTTCTGTCTAATAGAACTTTCTGTGATGATGGAAATGTCCACTCTCTGTGTTCTCTGCAGCAACTAGCCACATGTGGAACTGGATTTTCCATTTCATTTAATTTTAATTAATTTCAGTTTCAATGGCACATGTAGTCCGTAGCTACCTTATTGGACAGAGCAGGTTTGGACCCTCCTGTGGGAGGGCTATCAGGGGTGCTCTGAGCTCGGCTGAAGTCACGTAGAAGATATCACGTCCTTTCTGGATTATGAGAAACAGCATTGCAGTGTGCCCACTGGCTCCCACTTGTCCAGCCGCACCCAAGTCTCAAGGTTACAGAGGCTTCCCTGTTCTCCCTGGTGCAGTGTTCCTCCCTTCTAGGTACTCCTGCGTTGTCATCCGTGCCCCTATCCCGGTATCCTGTGTGTGCTGCCCCGAAGAGCGAGCTTTCGCCCTGTAGGTCAATGCTCAGCATCTCCCTAGACTGTAAGGGCGTGGCGCCATTGGGCTACTGGCAGGTCCCATTCCAACACAGGGAGAAGGACCAACTTAGACAAAAACAAAGCAGAAAGACCGCAAGCATAGGCTTGTAAAATTCATCCTGAACTCACCTGGACCTGCTCTGCACCCTTGCCTCTCCCCATTTCACCTTCCTTTCTACTTGCTTTTTAGAACCCCTTCTTTTCTTTCTCCATTGTCCTGTTTCTCCTATTAATGTCTCCTGGCTTTGACCCACTCAGTTCCCACATTAGGACCTCTTCCCAGTTCCTGGGTCCTTGTGAGTTCCCCACCTTGCCTCCCGAGGACTGACCTCTTGGTGGTGAACACAGGTGTCCCCCTAAGGTCTGAGCCAGGACCAGATCTTGTGAAGCGCCTGGGGCTCTGGGGTTGCCTGCCTCTTCCACTAGGTATAGGGGCCCATAAATACTGTTGATTGCTTGATATTGACAAAAATCTCTTTTAAAAAGACATTCCTGTTTTGTTTTGTTTTGAATTGTTTCTCAGCTATAAACCACATGCAGTTGCTTCTGGAAAAAGCAAAATGAAAAATAAATAACATGGGGATCTAAGCTGTCCAACCAATCTGTTTTCCCCTTTCTGTTACTTTTGACGTGCAGTGAGGATCGTCAGCCATCGTGTCTCTGTATCCGGCAGTCAGTAGTAGCATTTTGTGGGAAAGTAAACAGTAAGATAAATGATCCCACTCATCAGTCTTTAGTGTATGGGCAGTGTATTCCCCGGGGAGTGAGATTTCCCATGGCGAAGGGGCGGGAAGATGGTCCATGGAAATGAGAAGAGCAGCTTTGCCCGGTTGGAAGCTTGAGTGTATCCTAGGGCTGTACTTTATCAGAGCATGTGACCAGATGCTAAGTGCTTTGGACATAGACGGAACATGCTATCAGAGGCTTCCCTGGGCAATTCTAAATCAGGGAGAAAAGTTTTCTAAAATTTAGGTTGCATTCAATCCTTCCTTTGAATGGAGTGTTCCATTGTAAGGCATTTGATGGTCTTTTACAAAATACATGTATGCACACATACTTATAGATGTATATACTCCTAAAAATATCTAGTGGAGCAGTAGATTACTCTTATCACACGTAGATATGCAGGCAAATGTGTTGTCCTTATTTTGCCCATTACTGATATGATTTCCTTTATGCGGCCCCTTCCTAGGGGCGGTGAGAAGTCCCAGAAGAGACTTAATTTAGTCCAATCTGGTGATCTCAGCCTGAGTCAGTAGTTTAAACAGTCTCTCCAAGTAAATTTTGCTTCTCTGGGGTAAATGCTGACTTTCCTATTTCTGCACCCTCCCAAATCCCACCTTGAACAATGAGGTCCTTGGGTGAGTGGAGCGAGGGGTCTGGGATAGGTGACCTGAGGGCGGTGTGGGGAAGACGGGGACCCTTGCATCCACAGGGCTTGCTCTGGGAGCTCCCTGGCCTCAGGCAGGACTGAGATGTGTGAGACTGGTGCCACTGACAAGGAACCAAGAGGTTGTCCAGATGACATGATGTGCTGGTGTTCAAGCGGCTCCCACTTTTGTATCTGGTTTCAAAGTTCCGACCCATCTTTAGGGATCCCACGCTTCTTCTGGGCCTCCTGGGCTTGTCAAACCATATGCTTCAAAATACAAAACAATAAAGGGGACAGTGAAAAGGCTTTCTCCCCCCCACCCCCCCAGCCCCACCTCTATCCACCCATCCACTCACACTGCCCCAAATAGGTAACCATTCTTCCTATTTTTTAGGGTGGGTGTGTAAAGTGTGAAAAGCAGATGAATACAGACTTTTACCTTTCCAGCTTTATGTAAAAAATGTAATATACTATATGTTCTGTACCTTGCTTTTGTCATTTCAGTTTTTGGACATTTTTTCATATTAGTACATGGAGGGTATCATATTTTTTTGAGTATCATATTTTCAATGGCTACATAATAGCCATTATGTAGCTACATTCTTTGGCTGTACCATAAACTTTAACTAGTCTCTTGAGAAACATTGGATTATTTCCAGTCTTTCTCTGGTATAAACAAAACTGCAGTAAATAATCTCATATGCCTGTCATTTAGTGCCTATGCAGCTATATCTATAAGATAAACTCCAACAAGTAGGTTTGATGGCTTGTAGGTGAAAGTCAATCTTCTGGTGGTTTTGCCATTATGGCCAAGTTGCTCTCCCTAAAGCTTGTACCAGCGCGCTCTCCCGCCAGCACCTCTGAGATGCAGACTTGATCCAATCATTCATTTCTTAAATAACTTTGACTGTGGTCTTCAGTGTGATAGACATGGAGCTGAGCCTCGTGGAAGCCTTACCCTCCCGGCCCCCTCCTTGTCCATTGGCATTCAGAGACAACCATTTTGGTCTTATGGATGAAAGTGCTCCTGTGGGAGTGGGGTGCAGAGCCTTCAAAAGGTGTGCTGGTGAGAATCACCCAAGTTGAAGGAGTTTACTCCACACCTCCCCCACGCTGAGCCCTTGCAGCTGCTTCTTGTCTGTTTATTTGCCCCCAATGATTTTGACCCTGAGCCCATCTATTCTGCTTGAGGTCTCCTGGTAAACGTTCCAACTGTTGATCCTGTGTTAGTGCTCAGCCATGATCTCTGCTTCTCTTTAGGGAGGGACACAGTCAACTTTAAAGTTTGTGTGTCTCAGGCAGATGGGAATTGAGAAAACAGAGTCTGAACAACACAAGGCAGATTAAGTTTCCTGGCTGCCTGGGTTCTTGGAGATGCCTCATGCCTATCTGGGCTTGCCCTCCAAATCTGCTTGAGCACTAGAGTAGGGGTCCTGACCTCAGCAGCATACAGGGCCATCCAGATAAGGTACATGAATGCCCTTGGCTGGGAGAGTCTGGGGAGGGCAGAGAGCGTTCCAGCAAATTGCCTTCCTACAGGTATCCTGGGCTCACGAGGCCGGAACATTTGATATTTTCAAGGAAACTAGAGACCTAGATTTTTGTGTGAAATTCAACCATATTAAAATATTGACAACTGATTCATATTAAAATAACACCAGCACCTGTGATAACAGCTCTGGGGACTCCAAAGAGCATATCCAAGAGTTGGGTTTGGTCTGTGGTCTCCCAGTTTGCATTTCCACCTTAGCTCAGGGTCTTTCCTCGCTGTCCCAGGGGATGTCCCAGCCTTTCCGCTTCCTGAGTGTTGGACCCACTGTAAGCCTGGATGTGAGGTGCTTGGCTTCCCGTTCAGACCTGCTGTCCCGAAGGCTCTGCTTGCTGATCCTGCCTCGTGGCAACTCTTCTTGGACAATTTTCTCTTCTATAAAATCTCAACCAATTTTCAAGTCATCCAATTACAACAAATATGTTATGAGTCCCAGGCATGTTTATGTAGGAAAGCCCAGTGCTCCCAACATCCCTCCCATGTCTGAGTGCGTTGGGACTTGCAGCCTACTCCGGGGAGAGGAAGGGTTTCTTCCCCCATTTGCATTCATGAACATACAAGACTTGCTTCTCACAGGCAAGTTCAACACTGCCTTCCATGTGTCTGGCCATCTCCACCACTTTTTTAGAGGTTTCATCTCATCTTGAGTCACAGCAACCTCAGCAACCTTGCCTCTTTCTAGAATGGTCCTCTGAGCAACCCTTTGTTTGTTCTTACCTCCCTTAGTTCCTCCCTGAAGCAGAGTCTCCTGTTCTTTGGGGATATAGAGCCCGAGAATGGAAAGAAGATATTGATTCTGTGGGCTGTGTTATTTCTCCAAGCATCAGTTTCATTAGCTGTAAAATGGGGTCAATAGCAGAGCCCTCTCCACATCACGGAGCAGTAGGAAGAATCCCATCGCTGTATATGTGAAAATGCTCTGTGACTGCAAAGTGTTGCAAAGTGCATATCAGGGTTTTTTTTTTCTTCCTAGTTTTTATTATTGCATAAGAACATTAGGGCTATAAAAAAGGAAGCACTAAAGATGTAAAACAGGGACTTGCCTTCTCATGATGCTAAGACATGCAGTTATTATTTTCCGGTATTTTGTATTCTCTTCCAGTCCTTACCCATATAAAAACAATCAGAGGGTGATCCTGAGCTGAATCACTTTCCCTCCAGGCTGCTCCCTGCCCTTCTGTTCTCCAGCACATGGGAGAGGAACAGAACCAACCCCCTTGGAGGATGCCCGGTGAATGATTTATCACTGAGTCTCTTTAAAGAGATCAGACATTTTATGCAGCATGAGCAGGCTAATGCAGAATTCACCTACCACCAAAACACCTAGAAAACAGATGAAGAAAGAAACACTCCAAAAAAGATTTCTTCACAGTGATGCCTTCTTTTCAGAGTACTTCATAGCTGTTAAAGGGTTTGCATAGGTAGTGTGTCTTCCTATCCCTTGAACGGTGCTGAGAGGTAAGTGGGACAGAGCAGACCTATTTATTGTTATTTTACAGCCGAGAACAAGAAGCCCAGAGAGGCTAAGTGGTTTGTTCAAGGTTACAATTAGTTTGTGCTCAAGCTGGGCTTGGAACGTAGGTTTAACAGACGCTTTGCTTCCTAGGTTTCTGTCAGTTTTTTTTTTTTTTCTTCATCATAATCTCTGGGTTCAGTGACCATAAATATCACTTCTTCTCTGTGAATCCATCCATAGCATTTCTCACGTCATGTTCCAAAAATACTGTTATTTTATTAATAAAATATGCTCGGAAGCTACATGTATGGTTATCTGAATATTACAACAACTGCAAGATATAACTTACTGTCACCCTTTCTAAGGAACCCCAGGGAGCTGCAAATCTTGTTGCTTTGCAATTGCTTGGAAGAAGTGGGTCACAAACGGAAATCTAATAGTCGATGGTTATTATATTAGTATTCTACCTTGTATGTTACTGAAACTACTTCTAACAATGACTTTCTTTATAATAGCTGTTTTACTTAGTGAAAGTAGTTTTTGTGTAACTCCTTACACGTCTATCATGTCCCTGCCATCCTCACTGCATCTCTACGAGGTGGTCAGGACAGCTGTGAAACCCAAGAGCGTCTGGGTCCTCCAGCCTTTTGGGGTCACCTTCCACCTGGGGTCAGGTCTCCGTTCTGCCTGGTGCCAGTAAGCCCACCCAATTGTTCCATGAATTTCCTGGGGAGGCAAGCTTGAGGCTGGAGATGGAGAGATGATGAGCTCCCTCTGGGGCCTTAGTGAGGGCGGTTCACAGCCCCTGGTCAGCCTACGCTGCTTCTCTCTGCTTCAGGATGCTCCGTGATGCGTGAGACTTCTTGCCTCCCCTCCCTGCTGCCCTTCTGTGGCCTTTCTTCATCCTGACAATTCACTGCTCATTCCAGATTGTTGTGTGTGGCAGACTTAATTCAAGTTTTGGGGAAAATGGAAGGTAATTACACCACAGGCAGAAAACCACTTCAAATTCCATTCAGATGTTCTTATTCACACAAATCTACTGAGCACTTTTCACCACAGGGAATTTCTTATTCACCTGCTGCCATATTGTAGGAGCAGTCTTGTTACTTATACGGACTCCATCTTTCCTTTCTCTCACTTCTGATGACTCTCTGCCCCTTTGCTCTGGGCTTAAATTTTCTCTCACTTTGATTTTTTTTTTTTTTTTTTTAACCATTTTTCTTTTTCAGACCATGCTCTGGAGGGTCCTGGCTTTTATTCTCAGTGAAGCTTATTAAGGCATTTTCCTAAATAAAAACTATCTTCCCAGATTTGAAATCCCAATTTTACAAAAGTGGCTGCGGCTGGTTCTTACATTAGTATCGATTTTCCCTTTCCTTTCAAGAATAATTATTTCCATTTTGCAGATGAGGAAGCTGAGCCTCTAAGTCTTCAAATGGCTTTTATGAGCACAAGAACTGGCAAGGAGTGGTGCTAAGACCTTGTTCTAAGGTTTTTCCCTCTATCCTTCTATTTTTCAAGAGACCTTAATGTTAATAGTGTTTCTTGTAATGATATCAAGCCGTATCTTAATTTACTTTTCTCCATTATGAATGATTACCTCAAAGAACACTTTGCATTGACTTTCCACTGCTCAGAATTCAAGGAGCAAACTCTTGACGCTAAAGGAGCAACAAATGTCATGGCTGTTGTTAACACAGGCAAGTCAGGCTGTTTGTATTCCTTGTAAAAATAATTGTCTCATTAATCTTCACCTCAACCACCTAGTCCTGTTGCCAAGGTCAAGTTAAAGATGCAGGTGAATTGCAAATATGTCACCATGCTCACAAAACACGATCTCCACACCAGTGTCATCTGAAGTGACAATGAAGTGTTGAGGGGTGAGAAGCTGGAGATGAGAGATGTGGAGAGAGGTCCACCGTCTGCGAATGTGCACAAATGGACCCACTCTCAGGAACACCAGAAACATGTCGTGCATGTTAACCAGGAACAGAAAAGGCCTTCCCAGCAAGGGGGGGCTAATTTCCTGTGGAATTCCATTCCACCAAATCAACTCACTTGTGAATTAAATGGTAAACTTTTACTCCCCTCCTAGGAAAACATTTCTCTCGTAGTGAATCTCCTGCTATCACAGAGGCAGTGACTTAAACGCAGGAGAATCCATACAGACAGCAGTTTTTGCTTTGATGCACAGATGACATCACTGGATAGTAACTGGAAAAGAATGTATCATGGCAGGTCATTGATTGATGAACTAAGCTTAGGAGAAAGAAATGAAGAAAAGGATCCTTAGAGGTTGATGATGCATTTTTAAGAGAGAGGAACCCCGTCTGTCTTTAATTTGCTTTTCTAATTTACTGGGCAAGTATAGTGCTAGATACAGGAGAAGCAAGGATTAACAAGACACTGAGCCTATTTTGTGTGTGTGTGTTTTTTTTGAAGATTTTATTTATTTGTCAGAGAGAGAGCACAAGTAGGCAGAGAGGCAGGCAGAGGGAGAAGCAGGCTCTCCGCTGAGCAGGGAGCCGGACGTGGGGCTCGATCCCAGGACCCTGGGATCATGACCTGAGCTGAAGGCAGATGCTGAACTGACTGAGCCACCCAGGCACCCTTGCACTGAGCCTGTTTTTAGGGGCTGACAGTAAATGGGTGAGTAAATTAGGATGACCCAGATGGGATAGGTGCTGTGAGAGCCCAGAGAAACAGTCTTGTGGTCAGGGAGAGTTTGTCTGAGGTAGTAAGCTGGTACCTGAAGGATGAGAAGGAGGGCTCTGGGCAGAGAGAAGTGGAAGTGGTTAGCCCGAGCAAATGGAAGAGCAGGGAAGTTCAGAGGCTGGAAGGAGAGAGGTCTGCGCAAGCAGCTAGGTGTGGTGTGGTAGAGAAGGGACAGGAGCAAATGTGGCTTACACTTCAAGCCTGTTGAGATTGTGGTGCTTTTGGAGCATTTAAGCAGAGATGTGCAGGGGGAAAACAGAGCAGTTTGGAGGTGAAAATGTAGGCAGGGGAGTCCTGGGAAGCAAGCACCTAGCGTGTGTTGTGTAGACTGGGATGGGGAGCACCTGGAGAAACCTCAATAATGATGAGATGGGCAGAAGAAATTCAGCCCCCAAAGAAGCCTGGACAAGCAGGTCACAGAGGTGGGAAGGAATGCGGCATGATGCAGCCTGTTTGTTTTCACTTGGGGGAATTGGTGGCGCATTGCCATAGTAAAGACTTTCAGGCTGGCTAACCCATGACATGCCATCCACACAACTCACGGGCCAGGCAGACCAGGGGACAGTCTGGGGACACAGCGCCGGCCACAGACACTGTGTCTGCTAGTCAGATTCAGCTTCAGACCTGCCAGTTTGAGATCCCTAAACTAAATCAATTAGATTTAGTTAGAAGAAATCTACAGCGCATTGTTTGGTAACTTGCCTGATGACTTACCTTTGGTTATTGTCCAATCGGAGGGAAAACATTCCAGTCCAGGGCTCTTTCCCATACACCACACCGCTTCAATTTTGAGCAGACATCTGTAACCTGCAAATTCTGTGCTAGGTTTTAGGTACTGTGGGGGGAGTCCCAGATGCTCATTTATCTGTAAGGATAAAGTCATTAAAACTCTCTGTGCTGTACTTAAGAAATGAGAGTTTTCATGCACCCCCTTTCATTTCTTTTGTAAACAGACCAGTGTGTTTGCTCATCCTCCAGTTGATATAGATGGTATCTTCATTTCCCAGATTCAGAAAGCAAGGAGGCAGAATATTCCAGAGACTACCAGAAACCACAGCTGGAATCCTTTGATAACACAGGACCTTAAAAGTAGAAAGAGTAACATTCCATCCAAGTCCACTAGTACCTTACCTGCTGTGAGCCTAGCACTGCAAAAAGTGTTTTTAGTTTGTGTTTTCCATTTCTTTTCATGTAAATCCTCAAGGTAGAAGTTAGCGAGGTGCTCAATACTAGGGCAGGAATGACACGCACTTATCTTTCACTTCCCGAGGAACACCTTAAAACTTTCTTTAGAAGCCACCACAGCTTTGGAGTAAAGAGTGTTTCTGTCAAAGCTTGTCCAGCATAGCAGGGCCCCCGTGCACCCTTTGAGGGAGGGGTAGCAACCACAGCCTCAGCCACCTGGAGAAACATGAATGGATGTAGTCAATTCCTTCACTCTTTCATGCTTTGGATAACAAAAATTTCACTGTTTGGAGTTGCTAACCTTGCTCTCATGACAAAAATCCTTCATTAGCTGGATTTCCCTTCCGCCCCAGGCAGTACAAGGCCATTCCTCACACTGCCCTGGGCACAGAGAGCAAAGGACATTTGTCCTTCCTTGTGTTCTCTCTTCCTCTGTGAGTTCTGTCTGGTTCTTGTGCAGTTGGGCTTGGGCCAAGAGGAACTGTGAGCTGGGGAGAACCCTCATCTAGAACTGAGTTTGCACATGGCAGCCATAACGGATTTTTCTTCTGTGTATCTGAAAATAGACTTTCTTCCTCCCTCTCTTCCTCCCTTCCCCCTCCTCCTCCCACTTCCCTTTTTCTCACTTCCTGTTGTTGCTTCCCTATTATCGCTTCCATTTTCTTGCCTTCCTTCCTTCCCAAGTTTTCTGGCTTTTCTTTTTATTCTTGCCTTTTCTTTTTAAACTTTCCTGCTTCTTTCCTTCCTTTCCTTTCCCCTATTTTCTCTGTTTTCTTCCCTTTTCCTTTGACCGTTTTTTCTTCTCCATTTCCCTGCATTTTCATCGATTTTCTGTCTTTCTTTTCCTTTTCTTGCTGTTTTTCTTTTATTTCATCTCTTTTCTTTTTTCCTTCCTTTTCCTTATTTGTTTCCTTCCTTCTCTCTCTCTCTCTTCCCTCCCCCATCCTCTTTTTCCTTCTCCTCCTCTCCCTTCACTTCTTCTTCTTCATCTTTGTCTTTCTCATTTGATGAGTTTGACAACTCTGGGATTCCTAGCTACTGAAAGAGCCTCCAATTCCCAGGAAGCAAGACCAGCACTCACCTCCTGTTTCTGCCACCTTTTAACCATATGAGTTCGGGCAGATCACTTCATCCCTCTGAGCACAGTGTCCTGATCTTTAGATAATCTAGTTGCCAGTTGAGTGACTCTCTCCACCTTGTGTATGCCCATGGGATGATCTCCCTCGGGGCTGCATGTTCCAGGTCCCACAGAGGCTAATGTATGCCTTGAATGGAACACAGGGAGGCTTGCTCTGTTCTTCCCTCATGTGGCGCATACAAGATCCCACTTTACATAACTAGGAGGGATGACTGGCGCACAGAAGACCCCACTTTAGGTGAATACTCTGTGACCCCACCACCTCACTGTGTAGACTCTGTGAGTTCAGGTCCAGACTGGATGGAGATTGGCTGCATGGCAGCCAGATCATTGTCTGCCCGATTTTCCCACTGTCAGTCAGTTCCCTTGAATAAAGCTGTGTAAATGGTATGCAGTTGCTTGTTTCATTTCTCAGTGTTCAAGTGCCTTCTCAGTTTGGAGGACACTTTACTGACCCTCCCCCGCCTTCTAATACTCTGTGTCCCAAATTAAATTGGCTTGAACCTCATCTGCTGTGCAGTGGGGGGGCCCACATCCCTCCAGATTTTAGGTGAGAGGGTTGCTTTGGCTTTCCCAGTGGAATCTGAGCTCCTGTGCCTGCCATCTAGTTCAAGAGAGGAGTCTTCTTACAGTCCTACACTTTCTCTTTATCCTGCAAGTGTTTCTTCTGCTGCTTTCTTCTGGCAAAGGTCTCTTGCACACAGTGTTTGTTTGTAGCAGATTGTACTGCTGGATTATGGCCAAGGAAGGTTTTTACACCTCCGTGTTGCTGTTTGCATTTCCTCTCTCTCTCTGAAGTGGAGGTAGCAACCTCGTGGCCAACAGGCTAAATCTGGCCAGAAAACAAAGGCAATCTATAGAAGTTCTGTTTAGCCCAGTGTTATACATAAACCTTTTCATTTGTTGCTAGCATTTGAAAATCAGGGGATTTCATGTCAAGATTCAGCTTTCTGGCTGTTCCTGAAAAATGGAATATCAGGTCAGGCTGGGTCCTCATTTCTGCATGATTGGGTGCACTGGAATAGCATTTGCTCCCTTAGAGGAGCCTAGCTATCCAGTTCCCCCCACCCCCCTGGCCTCCTCACTCAGGATCCTACTTGCCTGGAGCCTGGAGGCATTGCGGGGGGAGGGGCTCTTCTCCTTAATAATGCTTCTCCAAAACATCTTGTTTACATCGGAATCCTCTCAGATCCACTAAATACATGCTTTCTGACACATTACCACCCTTGCAGCAATGAACCCACAACTGCTGTATCTCCTTAAATGGAGAGGAGGGAATGAGTTTATCAGGACAAAAAAAAAAAAAAAATTATTAGGAAAAACACCATTTTGCCCTGAATTATCCTTTGAAATAATGATTTCTTAATTTTTTCATGCTTTCTTTATGGGGATAAAATTTTGTGTTATTCCCACATCTTGTCAGGACAAAGTGCTGATTTGCGTGGGATACAAAGTCAGGTAAATAAAGTTCTTGAAGCACTTAAAGTCTTTTTGTTAAAATGTTTGACTTTGCCAGTTTTGATATTCTTTTGGTTCTCTCTAAAGATAATGGCATGTTAAATCCTTGCTTGCTGCTTTCAACCAGTTAATCAGAATTTTTTTCCCAGGGAATTTCCTCACATTTTTTGAATTTGGGATTTTCCTTTTTTCCTGTGTAGCCTGATGGTCATACCTTGCACAAAGACAACGAGTCCTTCCTTGGTCGTGTTATATCAGATTGAACCCCTGGGCCTCTGTTCCTTCTCCTTCACCTTTGTCTCCTTCTCTATAGCCCTTGTTGTATATCTTTTATTCTCTGTCTCCCTCCGTTGGATGCAGAACCCATGAATGCAGGATGTTTGGCTGTTTAATTCATCACCCCATCCTGATGTGGTCTCAGTAGGCTCTCAGTAAGGATTTGTGGCATTGTTGAATTCTGGGCCAAGAAGGGAGTTGACCTCTCTCTGTCTCTGCCCTAACACCCAGCTCTGTCAGGCAGGGTCCCAGCAGGAGGCACCCAGCACCTCAGGCTGGGTGTTGTATGGAAAGTTTAAATGAAGGGGGATTGTGGGCAGGGCTGAAGGGCATTAATAAGGTGTAATGTGAAACTAGCAACAGCTGTAACGCCCCTCTACCTGGAGGGGTCAGGAGTTAGGAACCACTGCCAGACTCC
>NW_022589704.1:93930280-94020163 GCF_004348235.1 Phoca vitulina
CCCCTCTACCTGGAGGGGTCAGGAGTTGGGAACCACTGCCAGAATCCGAGAGCGCCCCTCTACCTGGAGCGGTCAGGAGTTGGGAACCACTGCCAGAATCCGAGAGCACCCCTCTACCTGGAGGGCTCAGGAGTTGGGAACCACTCCCAGAATCTGAGAGTGCTCCTCTACCTGGAGTGGTCAGGAGTTAGGAACCACTCCCAGAACCCAAGAGAATGGCTACTTGGCAATCATCTGCTTGACAGGGGTCAACCTGATGAAAGGCTCGGGTCTGTCCTCCCTGCCAAGTTGATTAAACCCAATGGAATCTGGAGACAAAAGAGCCCATTGATGTGGTCCATCAAATCAGTCCCTGGGGCACAGAGTCTGGTGCAGAGTGTGAAGGGTAAGTCTGGAAGGACCAATGGAAACTACCCAGCATAAAAGCTCTCCTGCTGTGCTCCCAGAAGAATCATCTTTATCAAGCATAGCTGTGCTTAGCACCTAGCAGAGAAAATTGTTGGCATGCTGGAAGGGGGGCCCCCTGGTTCTAGGTGGCAGTTAGTCAGGAGACAGTTAAGTAACCAAAAGTCAGAATGCATAGCTAGATGGCTGTCCAAAGTCTATAGCAAAGTAAATAGCAAATTTGGGGGGCAGTCTCTAGTTGCCTGGAGATAAGAGTGAAGAGAGGGGCCTAGAACCTGGGAGCCATCAGCAGCGTGGGATTCACAGGGCATGGGACTCCGTGGGCTTTTTCAGCCACAGGCCTGCCCATGAGCTGGTGGCTGGGCAGCTTTGGTGGCCGTTGTCTTGCTTGTACCTGATGCTTTTCTGTCCTCAGTCAGCATGAGATTTTTTGATGTGTTGCAGCTAAAAGGTGAGCTCTCAACATGAAGGTGGGTGGAGCTGGCAAATATGTTTCTGACTGGAAATCTGCTGAGAAAAAAGGATGTTCTCTTTTTTGGAAAGGAGGCTGAGGATTCCCATGAAAGGACCCTCCTTTGATCGGGAAGTGAGTTTGGTCCTCTTGGTCTACTGCTCCTACCTTGTCAACTCTTAAGTCACTTTTCGTCTTAACATTCTCAGACCTGTGCCTATTTCCTCTTCTCAAGATTAAATCAATTGTTCCTTCATGTCTGATGCCTTTGCTCTTGGCATATTCTTATGTTAGGGCACTTTTCATATTGTAATAGAACTGGTTATTTGATTTGCTTCCTCTCCTACACAGTCACCATGTGTCTGTTCACACACACACACACAAACACACTAATGCCATACCTTCTCTGAGGGCTTTGTTCATCTCCATATGCCCATGCATAGTGCCTTCAACATGGTAAGAAGCCAATAGATGTTTGTGGCATGAGTAAATGACTAAATGAGAGTTGGTCTACCTAGGATTGCCTCCTTCTGTGTCCACCATGTTCTAGTTCTTCCCTGTCTCCTGACTGTATGAAAGCTTACCTGCATGTTTCATTGTTTCTTCAAGGTCCTGTTAGCTGACCTGCTAATTTGAAATTCCAAATCACAACAATGCAAGAGTGTGTACAACGGTTATATATTACCTTGTGCTGGAAATTTTGTAGACAAGTGTCTTCATTTTTTGATCCAAATGGAATGATTTCTGCATGTGCGTGCCCTTCAGCAATCCAGTTGTTGGGTAGTGTTTCTGCTCAAGGGCACTTTTGGTTGTCTCAGAAGTGACATGCCACAATTAACTGCCTACCTTGTGTGATTACGGTGTATTCTTGATTTTACTTCTCCCCCATCCATCTTCCCTTTCCTTCCACCTTTCTGATCACTGCAACATCTCCCAAACCACAGCAGGTGCCTGGGACATGGTAGTTTTGTACTGAGCTTCTCTTCTTGTGGTTGGGTGAATAGAGGCTGCAGTTTCAATGCTCCTGAAAACACTGGGAAGGGTCTTTTGGTGATGGGGTTTTGGAATATTGGTTAGGTTCGGTGGGGTGAGGTCCGGAGCCGATGACTAAGAAAGAATTCTTGAGACATCTTTGGTGCAAAATGGTGGTTTATTAAAGCATGGTGACAGGACCCGTGGGCAGAAAGAGCTGCTGCCCCGGGGTTGTGAGGGGTGGCTGATTATATACTATGGGGTTGGTGGGAGGTAAGGAAAAAGGGAGGTTTCTGAAAGAATTTTCGTATGCTAAAGAAGACTCACAGGATACCAGAGGCCTTGACATTGTCAAGTTAAGGTTGTTTACCCCTCTAGTAAGGTATCAACAGTAACATAGTTGGGAACTTCCTGGAGGAACATTACACTCTGCCCACTTCAAGTATCTGTTGATGGGCTGCAGGTTATAAAGACATTTAATTGTATTTACATTCCCTTCTGGAAGCTATTGCTAAGGCTTTTGTAAGTAAACTGAAGGAGACTCAGGTCTTACAGGATTGTGGTCTCTACAAGTTAACTGTTTTTCCTTTAGGGCAGCCAGGAGTGCCTGAGAATTGTCACATATATCCCATGGAGGGGGGTGGTTGTGGGGTATCAGCTTCTGCTTTGTCCTCTGCTTGCCTTCTGTTCCCTCATCATTGGCATCTCTGAAGGTGGTGTGAGAAAGCTCAATGTATATTCATGCATGTATATTAAGCGTAAGCTACCTGTGTTCTAAAATTCTGAATGTGACCAAAGGAGCGACCTCAGCATATGGAGAGCAAAATAAATGAAGTTAATGCTTTCCCTTCTAAAATGCTATCAACTTCAGCGTCCATCTGAATCAGATTCATTTTGCAGGTGTTTGTGCTCACCCAATTAACCAGAATTCTACCACCTGACAGCTGATACTTCAGAATTTGCTGATTCGGAGACAGTTTATGGCTACAGACATTTGAACCCAATCACTGTGTATAACTGGTAGCGTCCCTGCTCAGGTATAATCCCTCACAGGAGCCATCAGCCCTACAAGTGCTATGTTTTTGACAAGCCATTTTTGCACATATAGGATTAAATTATTTCACAGGGGAAAGAAAGCAACTAAAGATGGGAACATAGAAGGCTGCAGGAAAGGGGAAAACAAGGTCATAACTTCCCCTTGTTCTCTCCAGGATGTTCCTGGAATCCCTATAAGTCTGCTGGTTTAGAAAAATGGCTCTAATGTATCAGATCATTTTCCTAAAACTGCCTTGTTCAAAGATCACAAGCCTAAAGGTCTGAGCCAAAAGGAGAGCAACATAAGGGTCTGGCCTCTGGAAAATTCTGAGATGAAATCCTCCTCTGGTGCTCACAGCACGTGATTTGCTGAAGCACCTAGCCTGTTTATTTCTTGTTTCAGTTGTCATTTGTATCCTCTAAATGCCAGGTTTCTTGATGATAGTGATTTGGCTCCCTTCATTACTGTGATTAACTGTGGTTAGCTGTGTCTGCTACATGTCGGGTGCTCAGCGTCCTTAGCTATGAGTGCAGTGATGAAATGTGTAGGTCAGGGTACTGACGCACTAGCATTTTTTTTTTTTCACACTAGCATTTTTAAGATGCTCTTCTAATACAAAGAAAAGAGGGGTAAAAGACACAGTGCTGACACAGTGGAGAGAAACACCACAAGAGAAGGGGAATCTGGGCTGCATAAGGGTTTACATGTGAGGGAACTGGTGTGTGGCTGAGGCCAGTAGACACTGGCAGGACATGCTGGGGTGTTGTCATGCGTTAAAAACTCATTGGGCGTGGGAGGATACAGCAGAGCAAGGTGTAACCCTAACCTAAGCTGAGGGTATCATTCCGGTGTATAGAACATGGTCCAGTTCAAGAACATCGCCAAGGCAAATCACCCCTGATCTGTGTGGGACCAGTGTTCATTCTGTGACTATATTCAAGATGGTGGTGCTGGTGGGCAAAGGGAAACTTACAGCTATTTCAGTGCCTGGTATTGAAAGTCACATTGACCCGTTGGGTCTGAGAAAGGCTCCAGGATCTCAAAGAATCATAGTAAATGTCGGTCTTAGGAAGGAGTACCTGGACTTCCTATAAGTAAGAACAGGTTGGTCCTCCAGTGATTAACTAGAAAAAACAAACAAAAAAGCTTTTTGGTCTCCACATTGATGTGGCCAGACATAAAATTTGATACATAAAGTCTGAAGTATCAATGGAACATGAAGGGAGAAGTTCCAGAAGGCAGATAGAAATATGTGCCTAAAATATGAGGAGAGGTTGGGGATGGAAATACAAGTATGGAAATCATCAGTATATAGATAAGACTGTCTTATATTCAGCTTAATGTTCTAGTACTCACATACTAGGGGTGAAAATTAGTATTTATTGAATGAACAAATTGATGACTAAGTGAATGAGTCAAGTTCTAACTACAAAACAGCGTGATTAATTTTGGGGTTGAGAGGTAGGAACCTGCACTTATAAAATAGTCACAGAGATAAAAAGTACAGCATAGGAAATATAGTCAATAATATTGTATAACGTGGTATGATGACAGATGGTGACGACACTTACAGTGGTGAGAACTGAGTACTGTAGAGAATTGCTGAATCACTGTGTTGTACACCTGAAACTAATAGAACATTGTATGTCAACTACAATTCAAAAATGAAATCAAATATGCTGGGATGTTCACATTCAGAATTTTGTCTACTTCAAAGTAATCATCTTGGATTTATTCCCATAAAATCTTTATTTCTCAGGGCAGTTTCAAGCGCCTGTAGGAATTAATTGTATTCAGAGCACACACTTTTACTTATCTTCAGTGTTGGTGACTTCTTACCTTTTGAGAGTGAGTGTGAATTCTGGCAACAACCAAAGGTAGTTCATAGCTGCATTTGGTGAATGACATGTGGGATAGGAGAGATAACTCAGTTTTGGTCATTAATCATTTTAAATTTTAAAGTAATAGAACTTAACTTCTAGTTCTGAAGTCAGTTTTAAAAAAAAACAGCCTTAAAATGTTTGAGCCTCAAATCACAGCCTCCTCACATAATGGTGATTATGTTGAAGTCCGATGTTGTATTGATTTTAGTACAAAAACCTAAAACCAAAAAAATATATTTATAATGTATGTAAATATTATTTCTTATATATTTGTGTCTTTTAAAATTATTTTTGAATATAAAGTTTAGGTCTTCAGTGTGGGCTGAAAGTATTTTTTCTTAACTTCTTGTTCTTCCACATTGGAATTCATTTTTTTCTCTCTTTCCCCCCCAATCCATTTAACATTCCTTGGGTCATATCAGCTGTGGTGTTTAAAATGCCCTATGAGGG
The DNA here is from genome assembly GCF_004348235.1 of Phoca vitulina. Classification (NCBI taxonomy): domain Eukaryota; kingdom Metazoa; phylum Chordata; class Mammalia; order Carnivora; family Phocidae; genus Phoca; species Phoca vitulina. The sequence goes on from NW_022589704.1 coordinate 93,935,478, forward strand.
CGCCTGGGTGGCTTAGTCATTAAGCGTCTGCCTTCGGCTCAGGTCATGATCCCAGGGTCCTGGGATCGAGCCCTGCATCGGGCTCCCTGCTCAGCGGGAAGCCTGCTTCTCCCTCTCCCACTCCCTCTGCTTATGTTCCCTCTCTCACTGTGTCTCTCTCTGTCAAATAAATAAAATCTTAAAAAAAATAAAATAAAATAAAATTAAATGCCCTATGAGTACAGACAAGTACGACTAACAATAGACCAACCTCTGAGAAGTAAGAAATGGCAGGAAATGTGGTTCATACCTCACTGAACTTTGATCCTTTTATCACACATTATTTTTAAAAAAGATTTATTTATTTATTTTATTTATTTATTTTAGAGAGAGAGTGAGAGAGATAGAGTGGGGCAGGGAGGGGCAGAGGGAGAGAGAGAGTCTTAAGCAGACAGCCTGCTGAGTGCAGAGTCTGAGGCAGGGCTCGATCTCATGACCCTGAGATCATGACCTGAGCCAAAACCAAGAGTCAGTTGCTTAACTGATTGCACCACCCAGGCACCCCATGTGCCATTAAAGTTTTATTGAGGGGATCTAACTCCAATACTGGGGAATGGTAGGGAAAAAAAACAGGGTTAGTGGTATACTCTGGAGACCTGAGTTTGAGTCCTGCCAATAATAATAATGATACCACTATTGCTACTACTACTACTAGTGCTGTTGCTATTATTAATGCTTCTTCTGTATTTTAGATTTGCACAAAAATGTTTATATACTTTGTCTCAATTAATCTTCACAACAGCCCTGTGAGATAGGAAGACATCAATGGACCCAATTTCGGGTAAGTAAACGGAGCACAAACTAAACTTTCAAGTATTTAATCAAGAATGACATTGAACAAGTCACTTTAGGTCTTGGGGCTGGAGTCTCTAAGATTCACTTACATTATAAATTTTACGCTTTATTGTTTTAACAGGGTGTAATAGATCATTATGCATCAGAGTGTAGTTCTGCATTTCATGAGTTCCCCAGAAATGGGGGATCAAGGGGAAACATTCCCCCATGGTCAGAGTTCTAATATGTGCGTCAAGCAAGTTACATAAAATTAAATACTTAAGGAAAAAATAAAGTCATGGAAGTGTTTATTTTGAGCATATTTTAGTCTTACCAATTTTCCCTCTAGCCTGGGTAGAACCATTACTCTTATCTGAGAAGTTGCTATGGAAACCAATTTGTACTGTTCTCCCTTTGCCATAGTATTTTTCTCAGGCACGTTCTATCTCTCAAAAATCTTAACAGCAGTGAAATAGACATTAAACCCCAGAGGATTAAAAAATAGGATTTGTATTTCTTCTCTGTACCTTCACCTTCCTCCCTTCAAAGGCATTGCTATTGACAAATTGGTAGCTCACAAATTCCACCAACAATGGTCTATTTTCCATGCAGACAGATGCTGACAGAGGGGCTGCCCTGCTGATGATGGGAGGGCTGTGGCTGCCAGTCTGCTCATCTCCTGCTGACTACGTTCCACCTGCAGCAGACACAGGTGCTCTGTCCTGGTTTGAAGGATGAGAGCCACTCATCGCACTTGGAGGAAACTGAGAAACACAGAATTATTGTTCATCAACATCAAGATGATCAAGCAGGTGACAGAAATGGGGATGAGAAAGAGGTTTGTTTTATTTTTAAGGTTCTGAATCCATTGACCAATTAGGCATTGGGGAAATATGGGAAGAATCTGGAAGCCCAGTATTTATGAGGTTCTTAATCTTGTAGGTGAATTTTCATTATGGTCTGATGAGAGCACTGTCACATCAAGTCTGTCCTTCATCATAGGCTGATGGGGTATTCTACATAAGTGTTCTTGTTACTATTCCTGTCTGAAAATGATCTCAAACCTTAGTTACCTAAAATGGTAGTCATTTATTTTGCTCACCAAATTGTGCCTCAGAAACTTAAGATATTACTAACTTAGAAGTTCTCACTGGGGATCTTTCATGTGGTTGTACTCAGAGATTGGCTGGGGCTGCTGTCATCTGAAGGCTTACCTGGGCTGGATGTCTAAGAGGGCATTTAATGGTCATCCAGCCACAGCTGTTCACTGAAGACCTACATGTGACTTCTCCAGAAAGGTGGTTTCAGGGAAGTTGGATTTCTCGCATGATGGCCACTTTCTACAAGAGAAAGCATCTCGTGAGAAGTGGGTGTAAGCTGCATGGCCTTTAACGATCCAGCCTGAGAAGTCTTAGAACATCATACTCCATTTAGTGAAGCAATTATAAGCCTGCAGAGACACAAGGAGAGAGGGGCATAGACCTTAACTTTTTTTTTTCCAAGATTTTATTTATTTATTTATTTGTTTATTTATTTATTTATTTATTTTAATTTTTTTATGGTTATGTTAATCCCCATACATTACATCATTAGTTTTAGATATAGTGTTCCATGATTCATTGTTTGTGCATAACACCCAGTGCTCCATGCAGAACGTGCCCTCCTCAATACCCATCACCAGGCTAACCCATCCTCCCACCCCCCTCCCCTCTAGAACCCTCAGTTTGTTTTTCAGAGTCCATCATCTCTCATGGTTCTTCTCCCCCTCTGATTTCCCCCCTTCATATTTATTTATTTATTTGAGAGAGAGAGAGAAAGAGAGCATGAGCAGGGAGAGGGACAGAGGGAGAGGGAGAAGCAGGCTCCCTGCTGAGCAAGGAGCCCAGCGTGGGGCTCGATCCCAGGACCCTGGGATCATGACCTGAGCTGAAGGCAGACGCTTAACCAACTGAGCCACCCAGGTGCCCCTGAGTTTGTGGTCATTTAAAAAAAACCTTTCAAATAAATGAGTTTTTGTGGGTTTTTTTGTTTGTTTGTTTTGTTTCGTTTTGTTTTTTGGAAAATAGATGAAGACTTCAAGTGCCAAACGTTTTAAGCTTAACTCTTTCTTGATATCTCAGGATCTTCATTAAGAGCATCCGTTAATGTGTGGTAATAAGTCTTATCTCCAGGGCATATTGAATACAATAAGATAAAAAAACACTAATTTTTGCTCTGTTCCAAGTGTTTTATATGTTTTACCTCAGTTAATTTCTACAGTAATTCAATGATAGGCATTAGCTGCATTTTTTATTGTTATGTTAATCACCATACATTACATCATTAGTTTTTGATGTAGTGTTCCATAATTCATTGTTTGTGCATAACATCCAGTGCTCCATGCAGAACGCGCCCTCTTTATTTTTTTTTAATTTTTTTATTGTTATGTTAATCCCCATACATTACATCATTAGTTTTAGATATAGCGTTCCATGATTCATTGTTTGTGCATAACACCCAGTGCTCCATGCAGAACGTGCCCTCAATACCCATCACCAGGCTAACCCATCCTCCCACCCCCCTCCCCTCTAGAACCCTCAGTTTGTTTTTTAGAGTCCATCATCTCTCATGGTTCATCTCCCCCTCCGATTTCCCCCCTTCATTCTTCCCCTCCTGCTATCTTCTTCTTCCTTTTTTTTTTCTTAACATGTATTGCATTATTTGTTTCAGAGGTACAGATCTGTGATTCAACAATCTTGCACAATTCACAGCGCTCACCATAGCACATACCCTCCCCATTAGCTGCATTTTAAATGTGAGAAACTGAGGCTCTGAGACAAATGGCCCAAAGACACACAGCTAGTGAGTTTCAGAAGGAGGTGACAAATTCTGCAGTGCTAGATTGCAAAACCCAGATTTTTCTGTGAGACGGTGGGGGCGCCATTTTCAAATTCTTTTTGGAGGAGACAGGGACTCTCTCAGGCCCAGCCCCCTCTTCCTATGCTCCTTTTCTACCCAAAGGACAGCCACTTTCCTCCCTTCAGTGATGAAGGCAACCCTTCTCCTATGCTTTGAATTCTTTTCCCTGAAAAACTGGTTAGCAAAGATATCTGTCTCCTTCATTTTCCCTCCACTTTTTACTGCTGCCTCAAAGACAGACTCAGAAACTTCTTTTTGAGTTTACTGTCAATCATCAAAGCAAAGATGGGCAAAAGATAATAGTTTCACTGAGGAAATCACAAGCCTAACATAATCCACATAGTTTTGGTCTCTGGCCTATAATTCTTGACCACTTTGTTGCTGTCACTAGTCAGTCTGAGACTCCCTGCCCTGCTTATAAACAAGGCTACATTTCTACTCATACCCAGACAGAGACTGGCTTCCAGCCTGTACCTTCCTAGGCTATTACCAAAAATCCTTGCTGGTGTTGTTTCATGGGACCTTTGAAATAGGTCACTGCTGGCTTTTGCCTTCCACACCAGCCTCCTCATCGTGCTGCTCCTGCTGCCACCACTGATCCTGCCTCAGAGAGGGGGCAGTGGGCAGAGAGAAGCTGCTGCTTTCCCTTTTACCATCATTTTCCAAGCAAGGGACAGGACTTTCTCTGGATTCTCCACTGCACAGCCAAGGCCAGGCTACTTTTAATAACAATAAGTTGGGGGTTTAGGTATACTAGAAGGGTCACATATCTCAATAATAACTAGGAGCTCTTACAAGATGAGAGCCCTCTCAGAGGGTCCATAAACAGAAACTACCTTTCCCACTAAGGAGCAGCACCTTCCTTGACCTGGCTGCTAGGCTACTTCCCATGCCAGGAACCAGCTGCCCCTTCCCTGGGAGTGTTTTATGGTGTCTGCACCTTAAAGCTCTGGTCCCAACAGCTCTGAAGACCATGTGGGACTGTGCTTTCTTCCTTTTCTCCCAAGCCCAGGACAACACAGGAGTGGCCAAAAATCTCTGCCAATTAGTAAGGAAGGAGGTGATGGGGGAGCATAGTAAACTTCTTACCAAGTCTCTCCTCTGTACTGGTGGCTTCTAAGTCTGGAGCAGGGGAGAAGACAAATTAGGGAGACAAGAAGTTCTGAATAGAATAAAAATTGAAAATTTAGTATTACACTAAAGAAAAAGTTTAAAAAATTATACTGAAGTGAATATTTTTAATACAAGAAAGAATGAAACTAGTCATTTTCTGGGTGTGTCTTAAAAAGCTATAGAATCTCAAATCTAACAATGTACAAAAAGAGTTATACACGGCAACCAAGTGAGATTTATTCCAGGTGTGCAGACTAGCTCAATATTTGAAATTGAATATCAATTATTGTAATCTACTACATCAATAGACTAAAGAGAAAAAATATGATCATACCAATTGATGCAGAAAAAGCATTTGACAATATCTAGCACCCATTCATCATAAAAACTCATAGCAAACAGGAATACAGGGGAACTTTCTCAACTTGATTAAAATCTCAGCTAACATCATACTTAATGGTGAGAAACTGGATGCCTTCTCCCTAAAATTGGTGACAAGATAACAATGTCCCTTCTTACCACTCTTATTTTCAAATTCCTACTGGAAACCATGGTTGGTGAAATAAGACAAGAGATAGAAATAAAAGGTATAAAGATTGGGAAGAAAGAAATCAAACCACGTGGCTCATAGTTGACATGATTGTCTATGTAGAAAATCCCAAAGAGTCAAGAAAATCTCCAGGAACTAATAAACAATTATATCAAGAGTGAGGGGCGCCTGGGTGGCTCAGTTGGTTCAGTGTCTGCCTTCGGCTCGGGTCATGATCCCAGGGTCCTGGGATCGAGCCCTGCATCGGGCTCCCTGCTCAGCGGGAAGCCTGCTTCTCCCTCTCCCACTCCCCCTGCTTGTGTTCCCTCTCTCGCTGTGTCTCTCTCTGTCAAATAAATAAATAGAACCTTAAAAAAAAAGATTGAGAGAATACAAGTTAATATACAAAGGTCAATTGGCTTCCCTATATGTCAGCAATGAACAATTGGAATTTCAAATTAAAAAAACACAATATAATTTGCATTTGTGTCAAATGCGGAAATATTTAGGTATAAATCTGACAAAATATGTTCAAAATATGCAGAAAACAAAACTCTGATAAAAAACCAAAGATCTATATAAGTATTCTGTGCTCGTGGACTGGAATATTCATTATTAAGGTATTGATTCTTCCTAAATTTATTTACAGATTCAATACAATTTCAGTCAAAAATCCGAGAAAGATAGGGTGCCTGGGTGGGTTCAGTCATTAAGCATCTGCCTTTGGCTCAGGTCATAATCCCAGGGTCCTGGGATCGAGCCCCGCGTCGGGCTCCTTGTTCATTGGGAAGCCTGCTTCTCCCTCTTCCACTCCCCCCTGCTTGTGTTCCCTCTCTCACTGTGTCTCTCTCTGTCAAATAAATAAATAAAATCTTTTTAAAAAATCCCAGAAAGATATTTTGTGAATATTGAAAAACTGATTCTAAAGTTTATATGGAAAGGTAAAAGATCCAAAATAGTCAACATAATACTAATGAATAAAATTGGAGGACTGACACTATCTGACTTCAAGATTTACTATAAAGCTATAGTAATCAAGAAAGCATAGTATTAGAGAAAGAATAGACATACAGATCAATGGAAAAGAATAGAAAGCCCTGAGTAGGCCCAAACAAATATAGTCAACTGATGTTTGATAAAGGAGCAAAGGCAATTCAATGGAGAAAGGAAAGTCTTTTTTGAGAAATGATGCTAGAAAAATTAGACAACCATTTATTGTGCCCAATAAATAAATACATGTGGACAAAGAGCTCATACCTTTTGTGAGAAAATCTGGGTGACCCTGGGTTTGGCAATAAATTTTTAGATAGGGTATCAAAAGCATGATCCATGAAAGAAAAAAAAATGTTAGCCTTTGTTAAAAGGCAACCTTTGTTTGAGACATTATTAAGAGAATGACAAGGCAAATCACAAACTGGGAGAAGATATTTGCAAAGTATTTATTTGAGAATGGACTTGTATCCAAAGTATACAAAGAACTCCTCGGCTCATCATAATTTGTTATTAGGGAAGTATGAATTAAAATAATGAGATGCTACCACACAACTATTAAAATGATTAAAATCCAGAAAACCAACGATACCAAATGCTGGTGAAGATGTAGAACAATAAGAACTCTTATTCATTGCTCGTGGGAATGCAAAATGGTGCATACACTTTGGAAGATAGTTTGGCAGCTTCTTAAAAAGCTAAACATAGTTTTACCATATGATCTAGCAGTCACACCCCTAGATATTGATGCAATTGAGTTGGAAACTGCATGCAAATATTTATGGCATCTTTATTTGAAATTTCCAAAAACTGAAAGCTACCAAGAGGTCCTTCAACAGTTGAATGAAGAAATAAACTGTGGGACATCCCTAAAATGGAATATTATTCAGCGAAAAGAAATGAGCTATCAAGTGACAAAAAGACATGGGGAAATCTTCAATGACTATTGCTAAGTGAAAGCAGCCAGTCTGAAAAGGCTACAAACTGTATGATTCCAACTATATGAAACTCTGGAAAAGGCAGAATGATAGAGATGGTAAAAAGATCAGTGATTGCCAGAAGGAAATGGGCGAGGTGAAGTATAGGGGATTTTTAGAGGAGTTGAAATATTCTGTATGATTCTGTAGTTTTGGACATGACATGTGTGTGTCATAACCCATAGAAATTTATAGCACAAAGAATGAACCTTAGTGCACATCTATTAAAAAGTCAGCAGATTCTAATAAAGAATGTATACAGTAACAAAAGACTATATTTGCATTGGAAATGTACAAAACAATCCAATGAAAGGGATGAGGGAAAAGGTGCTGACCTAAATAACTCTGGAAATTAATGGAATCTGTAGCTCAAAGGCAAAGAACTGTACATAAGAGATGTAACGTAGTTGATACAGTTATTTTCCACAAGGAAACAGGTTGACATTCTGATACTGCTCTACAGCTATACTGGAATTGAACAATTAAGCAAATGGATGGTGGCTAGTGAGATCAAGATCTCTCACTCTTGGAGTGGAAATTTACAGATAAGCAAGGGCATGAGGTTAAAATGATCCATGTAGGTTGGTCAAAAAGTACAAACTTCTAGGTATAAAATAAGTAAGTCCATGGGGCACGTGGGTGGCTCAGTCATTTGAGCATCTGACTCTTGAATTCGGCTCATGATATCAGTGTTGTGAAATCTAGTCCCACGTAGGGCTCTGTGCTGGGTGTGGAGCCTGCCTAAGATTGTCTCTCTCCCTCACTCTCTGCCACCCCACCTCTAAAAAAATAAAAAAATAAAAACTAAAATATAATAAATAACTCCTTGAATGTGATGTACGGCATGGTGACTGTAGTTAATAATACTGTATTATATATTTGAAAGTTGCTAAGGGGGTAGACCTTAAAAGTTCTCATCACAAGAGAAAAAAACTCAACTGTGTGTGGTAATAGATGTTAACCAGATTTATTGTGATCATTTCACAATATACACAAATATTGAATCATTATGTTGTACACATGAAACTATGATAATGTTAAATATCAACTATGTCTCAATAAAAAAATTTAAAAGAGGGCGCCTGGGTGGCTCAGTTGGTTAAGCGACTGCCTTCGGCTCAGGTCATGATCCTGGAGTTCCTGGATCGAGTCCCGCATCGGGCTCCCTGCTTGGCAGGGAGCCTGCTTCTCCCTCTGACCCTCCCCCCTCTCATGTGCTCTCTCTCTCTCATTCTCTCTGTCTCAAATAAATAAATAAAATCTTTAAAAAAAAAAAATTTAAAAGAATAATCCATGTAGACTAGAATTGAAGATGTCAGTGAGAACTAATGTTTAACTTAATGTAGATATAAGTGGCTATGTATAGAAAAGTTTACAGATAGTAGTATACATACATATATTTCTTTGTTCTGTCCACCGGGAAGGCCTAGAAGGAATGACAACGCAGTAACAATGAGCACATCTAGTACCAAAATTTTGGTTTCTAATATCATTCTCCAATGAGAGGGGCCAGGACTCCTTGGAGAAATGACCAATTCTAGGACTGGGACAGAAAATATACAAGATGAACCTGGAGCATCTTGTTGTTCAGAAAGTAAGGAAGTGCACAAATAAAAATAAAACAAAATAATAACTCACTAGTGGGATATATCAAAGGGACATGGAAGTGAACTGAAAAAGCTCCCAATGGCCAAACCTGGAAAAATTTTTGTAACAAAATAAAATAATATTGGATTATAACCCAAAGTATTATCTATCTCTATATCTCCATCAGCCCAAAGTTCACTGAATGCATTAATAAATTGGGGGAAGAAACCATTCTCCTATGCAGAATTTCAAATAAATTATGTAGCTATTCCAGCCTCTAGGAATATAACTCCCCACTCCTTAAATGTTGCTATGCATAGTGAACTCCTACCAAAGAGTACAGTATGGAAAGAGAAAAAAGGAGTAACTTTACAATGTAGAAACCTGACAAACATCACCTCAGCCAGGTGATCAAGGTCAACATCAACAGTCATAAATCATGTTGAGAGTATATACCCTTGATATGATGTATTAAAAATGGCACTTTACTTCCTCCCCCAAATCCATAACCTCAGTCTAATCAAGAGAAAACATCAGACAGATTCCAATAGAGGGAGAGCCTACAAAATCCCTGACTGTATTTCAAAACTGTTGAAGTCATCAAAAAAAGGAAAGTCTGAGAAACTCTAACAGCCAAAAGGAGCCTAAGGAGATATGACTGCTAAATGTAATGTGGAATCCTAGGTGGGATCCAGGAATAGAAAAAGAACATTGGGTAAAACTAAAGAAATTTGAAAAAAACAAAAAGAAATTTAGGTCAAGAATGGCCTTTAGTTAATAATAATATATCATAATTAGTTCATTAGTTGTACCAAATATTAATAAGAGGGGAAACTGAGTACAGGATGTCTATGGGAACTCTGTACTATCTGCTAAATTTCTCTGTAAATCTACAACTGTTCTAACAAGTAAAGTCTAATCCTACTGTGGGGAAGAACAAGTCAACATATCTTCAAGTTAGAAGACCCCTATTCAAGGCCTTCCTTGTCATTAACACTCGAGTGCCCTTATGGTGGTCACTAAATATCTCTAGAGCTTAGTGTATGTATCTATGAAGTTGTGGTAATACTCTTATATCCATCAGGTTCTTCAGAGAAAGATATCCAACAGGATATTATTTATATATATATATACACACACACACATACGTACATACACATATATATAAAAATCATATATATAAATCATATATATAATAGCATATAATGTTGTATATATAGTACATATATATAAAATGTCCCATTGGTTGTATATATGTATATCAGTTGTATGATATAAGGAATTGGCTCACATGATTATGGAGACTGGCAAGTCTCAAGTTCTGCAGGATAAGGTGGCAAGCCGGAGATCCAAGAAACCTGATAGTATAGTTCCATTCTAAAGGCTAGCAGGCTGAAGATCCAGGAAGAACCAAAGTTTCAATCCAAAGGCATGTGAAAGTCAATGTCCCAGTTTGAGAGCAGCCAGGCAAGAGGAACTCTCTCTTATTCAGGGGATTATCAACCTTTTTGTACTATGCAGGCCATCAACTGATTGGCTGAGGCCTACCCACATTAGGGAGAGCAATCTCCTTTACTCAGTCTACCCATTTAAATGTTAATCACATCCAAAATTACTCTGAAATTGAAAGAAACACCCAGAATAATGTTTGACCAAACATCTGGGCACCTGCGGCCCAGTCAAGTAGACACATAAAATTACCCATCCCAACTATCTTCTCACACACACCTTTGTGATAAGCATCAAATAGGATAATGCATGTTGTGACATTTGTAAAAGCATGAAGTGCTTAGCTCTTGGTTTTGAATGACTGTTCAGAGTAATGGACAAGCACTTAATTTATAATCCCAAACCTTTTCCACTGATGTGTTTTAGGAATTTTAGATATTTCTATATAATCGCCTTTTCCCCTTTTTTTTGAGGGGGGGGGGCGGTTTGCTGTCTCATATTATCTTCCCATATCCTGAATGTAAAGAGCAACCTGATGAACCCATGAATCACAAGGCCTTCAGCCCTCCCTGCCTGTGTGATTGCTTAGATCTCTCCTGTCCACTCAGTTGATGGGCTTGGTTCCTAGTCACCCTCTGGTTCCCCTTGCTCCCTGTCCATTTCAGATTTATTTCCTGTGGGCCAATCTCTAATGAGTGCCCTCCTAGCCAATATTTTGGCAGTCTCCTCATGCCTTGAATACCCACACTTGCTCTTTTTCGTTTGGCAGATCTATTCTGTCCTTTTCCTCTAGATTTTTCAAATCCCTGCAAAGAGAGAAGAAGGAAAAAAGGAAGAAAAGGGAATATCTGCTCACTTGACCTCCCAGTAATGATGCCGCAGTGATGCTGGGTGCCGGGCCCCATGCCCTCAGGCTCTCTCGGGACCCCCCACCCTTATGGACATAGGACTCATGCTGAGGTCACGGCTGGACACACAAGTGAGAGAGCTGTTCTGCTTCCAAGTCAGAAGTCTGCACATATCTGATATCATTACAAAGTAATGTCCTTCCCGCTGGCTGCTCTGGTTTTCAAGCAGGAAAAAGTTGTCGCCCAAAACAACTGACATTTGTGACTCTTCCTCTCCGAATGCATCCTTAAGAATGTTACCATTCTAGTTTCATTTTGTCTCAGCAGGATCCTGGAGCTAATGGTCTGACACCGAAGCCTAGCAGCATAACTAACATTGACGTCTAATCAGTGGCCAGCTTCCTCTGTAGCTGTGCTTCCAAGTCTTTGCTTTAAGCTTGGGAGTCAGGCTCCCTTTAGACCTTGGACGGCTGCTCACGTTTCTCCTAGCAGCTGCTAAGCGTGCAAATGAGACTCTTTCACGAAAATAGTTCTATGGCTATTATAGGCCGCTGCTCGCTGCTCTTATCGCAGAGAGGAAATGCTTATCTCTGAGTCTTATATAATTCAAATGAGAGAGCTGCATAATGGGGCTCTCTCCTTTAAATTACAGGGAATCAGTGGTCTGCCCTTCAGAAAGGTCCTCTCCCTGAATGAAAATGAGTCAAAGTGGGGAATGTCTACTGATGCTTGTCACTAACAGGACTCTCAGCTCCCTACCAGGCAGGGCGGCTAGCAGGAGCCTCAGACATTTCAGAAATTTTTTGCCCGTGGAGATCTCCTTGAGGTTCCTACATTAATTGGTCTATTCCTAACATTCACGTCAGACAAATATCAAGGAGAAACACTTGATAAAAGGAGGGCTTTGGAACCGTCTCCAGTGAATGAGAATATTAGACCGAAATGCCCACCTGTTATCATTTGCAGATGAACTGGACTCTTTATGCAAAGAATGTTACAAGAATGGCTGCTTTTCTGCAGTATTTCTTAGCCTGAAGGCTGGATATCAATTTGCAGGGATTTGAAAAATCTCTAATTGTGGCTAGTTTGCTGGTTTGTTTTTCTTCTGCTGTGCCTTCCGGAAGGATCCTGACTTGGCTATACTTATAAAACAGTTGTCAGGAAGTTCCATACTACTCCAAGTGTTTTACGTCTGAATGTTGGTTAAAAAGCCAGTTACTAGTTATGTTTGGGTGTGGGGGGAGGGGAATACCAAATTTTATTAATTTTCAAGTCACTACTGCAAATCTGTGTATAGAATGTCACTGTTGGTGACTACCCATTTCTAGGAGCACTGTCATGGAGAGGCGCTCTGATAGAAGTTAAAGATAATCCATGCTTGGGGATGTATATGAGGCTCTCTCGCTAGGGGAAGAGATTTGGGGAGGAGGAGGAAAAATGGAAATTTGTATGAAACCATGAGGGGCAAAAGCTTTTTTTTAAAAAAAATTGAGATATAATTGATATATACTTGTTTCAGGTGTACATCATGATGATTGGATATTTGTATGTTGTGAAATGATCTAATTAACACGGTAAGTCTAATTAACATCCATGACCACACACAGTTACACATTTTTATTTCCTTGTAATAAATGGGGCACAAGATATGACTGACTGACAGATTTGACCACTCAAAATTTATAATCTCTCACACTAGCTACCAAATAGAACTTGTACAATTTGAGTTAGAGAAAGTGAATGGCTAATAAACCCCCAAATATATTCTGCTTCCAGGTAATGCAATAAGTGCAAACTAAAGCCCTTTAGCATATACCTGAATGTGTTGTAAATAAACTTTTTAAGTGAAAAAAAAAAAGAAACCATATGATAAAAAAAAGAACTTTTAAGATATACTCTCTTTTTTTTTTTTTTTTAAGATTTTTATTTATTTGACAGAGAGAGATAGAGAGAGAGGGAACACAAGCAGGGGGAGTGGGAGAGGGAGAAGCAGGCTTCCCAACGAGCAGGGAATCTGATGCAGGACTCAATCCCAGGACCCTGGGATCATGACCTGAGCAGAAGGCAGATGCTTTAATGACTGAGCCACCCAGGCGCCCCAAGATATACTCTCTTAAACAAATGCTTTCTTGGAGTTCTCTTCTCAGGGTGCATTCTGGTGTCATTGGTAATATGATCCTGCTATTGGAAAGGGGTAGAAGAGTGGGTATGGGGTCTGGGCAAGCAGGCACTGGGTATGATACTGCGGCTGGCCTCTGCCTCTAGTCTGGGTGAATGGGCCGCTCTTCATGCCTCCCATGCTGAGGCAGCTTACCAGGTGGATATCATCCTAAGCTTTGTTCCCAAAGCCCTGGCTAGTGTTTACAGAGCAGGGATTTGCCTGGGATGCTTTAGGTTTTTAGATACAAGTTGTCTCTAGCCATGGCAGATGAACAAATAAAAGCTTAGAAATAACAGGACTGTGGGCCTCAACCAGTAAAGGCTTACTATTTAACATCTCCTAATAAAGTGCCATATACTTACTAAGCTATGGGATAAGGGTTTTTTTTTTTTAATTTTTTTTATTGTTATGTTAATCCCCATACATTACATCATTAGTTTTAGATATAGTGTTCCATGATTCATTGTTTGTGCATAACACCCAGTGCTCCATGCAGAACGTGCCCTCCTCAATACCCATCACCAGGCTAACCCATCCTCCCAACCCCCTCCCCTCTAGAACCCTCAGTTTGTTTTTCAGAGTCCATTGTCTCTCATGGTTCTTCTCCCCCTCCGATTTCCCCCCCTTCATTCTTCCCCTGCTGCTACATTCTTCTTCTTCTTTTTTTCTTTCTTAACATATATTGCATTATTTGTTTCAGAGGTACAGATCTGAGATTCAACAGTCTTGCACAATTCACTGCGCTTACCAGAACACATACCCTCCCCAGTGTCCATCACCCAGTCACCCCATCCCTCCCACCCCACCCCCCACTCCAGCAACCCTCAGTTTGTTTCCTGAGATTAAGAATTCCTCATATCAGTGAGGTCATATGATACATGTCTTTCTCTGTTTGACTTATTTCGCTCAGCATAATACCCTCCAGTTCCATCCACGTCGTTGCAAATGGCAAGATCTTATTCCTTTTGATGGCTGCATAATATTCCATTGTATATATATACCACATCTTCTTTATCCATTCATCTGTTGATGGACATCTTGGCTCTTTCCACAGTTTGGCTATTGTGGACATTGCTGCTATAAACATCGGGGTGCACGTAGCCTTTCGGGTCCCTACTTTTGTATCTTTGGGGTAAATACCCAGTAGTGCAATTGCTGGATCATATGGTAGCTCTATTTTCAACTTTTTGAGGAACCTCCATACTGTTTTCCAGAGTGGCTGCACCAGCTTGCATTCCCACCAACAGTGTAGGAGGGTTCCCCTTTCTCCGCATCCCCGCCAACATCTGTCATTTCCTGACTTGTTAATTTTAGCCATTCTGACTGGTGTGAGGTGGTATCTCATTGAGGTTTTGATTTGGATTTCCCTGATGCTGAGCGATATTGAACACTTTTTCATGTGTCTGTTGGCCATTTGGATGTCTTCTTTGGAGAAATGTCTGTTCATGTCTTCTGCCCATTTCTTGATTGGATTCTTTGTTCTTTTGGTGTTGAGTTTGATGAGTTCTTTATAGATTTTGGATACTAGCCCTTTATCTGATATGTCATTTGCAAATATCTTCTCCCATTCTGTCAGTTGTCTTTTGGTTTTGTTGACTGTTTCCTTTGCTGTGCAAAAGCTTTTTATCTTGATGAAGTCCCAATAGTTCATTTTTGCCCTTGCTTCCCTTGCCTTTGGCGATGTTTCTAGGAAGAAGTTGCTGCGGCTGAGGTCGAAGAGGTTGCTGCCTGTGTTCTCCTTTAGGATTTTGATGGACTCCTGTCTCACATTGAGGTCTTTCAACCATTTGGAGTCTATTTTTGTGTGTGGTGTAAGGAAATGGTCCAGTTTCATTCTTCTGCATGTGGCTGTCCAATTTTCCCAACACCATTTGTTGAAGAGACTGTCTTTTTTCCATTGGACATTCTTTCCTGCTTTGTCAAAGATTAGTTGACCATAGAGTTGAGGGTCCATTTCTGGGCTCTCTATTCTGTTCCATTGATCTATGTGTCTGTTTTTGTGCCAGTACCATACTGTCTTGATGATGACAGCTTTGTAGTAGAGCTGGAAGTCCGGAATTGTGATGCCGCCAGCTTTGCTTTTCTTTTTCAACATTCCTCTGGCTATGCGGGGTCTTTTCTGGTTCCATACAAATTTTAGGATTATTTGTTCCATTTCTTTGAAGAAAGTGGATGGTATTTTGATGGGGATTGCATTGAATGTGTAGATTGCTCTAGGTAGGATTGACATCTTCACAATATTTGTTCTTCCAATCCATGAGCATGGAACGTTTTTCCATTTCTTTGTGTCTTCCTCAATTTCTTTCATGAGTATTTTATAGTTTTCTGAGTACAGATCCTTTGCCTCTTTGGTTAGATTTATTCCTAGGTATCTTATGGTTTTGGGTGCAATTGTAAATGGGATCGACTCCTTAATTTCTCTTTCTTCTGACTTGTTGTTGGTGTATAGGAATGCCACTGACTTCTGTGCATTGATTTTATATCCTGCCACTTTACTGAATTCCTGTATGAGTTCTAGCAATTTTGGGGTGGAGTCTTTGGGATTTTCCACATAAAGTATCATATCATCTGCAAAGAGTGAGAGTTTGACTTCTTCTTTGCCAATTTGGATGCCTTTGACTTCTTTTTGTTGTCTGATTGCTGTGGCTAGGACTTCCAATACTATGTTGAATAGCAGTGGTGATAGTGGACATCCCTGCCGCGTTCCTGACCTTAGGGGGAAAGCTCTCAGTTTTTCCCCATTGAGAATGATATTCGCTGTAGGTTTTTCATAGATGGCTTTTATGATATTGAGGTATGTACCCTCTATCCCTATACTCTGAAGAGTTTTGATCAAGAAAGGATGCTGTACTTTGTCAAATGCTTTTTCTGCATCTATTGAGAGGATCATATGATTCTTGTTCTTTCTTTTGTTAATGTATTGTATCACGTTGATTGATTTGCGGATGTTGAACCAACCTTGCAGCCCAGGGATAAATCCCACTTGGTCGTGGTGAATAATCCTTTTAATGTACTGTTGGATCCTATTGGCTAGTATTTTGGTGAGAATTTTTGCATCCATGTTCATCAGGGATATTGGTCTGTAATTCTCCTTTTTGATGGGGTCTTTGTCTGGTTTTGGGATCAAGGTAATGCTGGCCTCATAAAATGAGTTTGGAAGTTTTCCTTCCATTTCTATTTTTTGGAACAGTTTCAGAAGGATAGGTATTAATTCTTCTTGAAATGTTTGGTAGAATTCCCCTGGGAAGCCATCTGGCCCTGGGCTTTTGTGTTTTGGGAGATTTTTGATGACTGCTTCTATTTCCTTAGTGGTTATAGGTCTGTTCAGGTGTTCTATTTCCTCCTGGTTCAGTTTTGGTAGTTGATACATCTCTAGGAATGCATCCATTACTTCCAGGTTATCTAATTTGCTGGCATAGAGTTGCTCATAATATGTTCTTATAATTGTTTGTATTTCTTTGGTGTTGGTTGTGATTTCTCCTCTTTCATTCATGATTTTGTTGATTTGGGTCATTTCTCTTTTCTTTTTGATAAGTCTGGCCAGGGGCTTATCAATCTTGTTAATTCTTTCAAAGAACCAGCTCCTAGTTTCGTTGATCTGTTCTACTGTTCTTTTGGTTTCTATTTCATTGATTTCTGCTCTGATCTTTATTATTTCTCTTCTCCTGCTGGGTTTAGGCTTTATTTGCTGTTCTTTCTCCAGCTCCTTTAGGTGGAGGGTTAGGTTGTGTACTTGAGACCTTTCTTGTTTCTTGAGAAAGGCTTGTATTGCTATATACTTTCCTCTTAGGACTGCCTTTGCTGTATCCCAAAGATTTTGAATAGTTGTGTTTTCATTTTCATTGGTTTCCATGAATTTTTTTAATTCTTCTTTAATTTCCTGGTTGACCCATGCATTCTTCAGTAGGATGCTCTTTAGCCTCCATGTATTTGAGTTCTTTCCGACTTTCCTCTTGTGATTGAGTTCTAGTTTCAAAGCATTGTGGTCTGAAAATAGGCAGGGAATGATCCCAATCTTCTGGTACCGGTTGAGACCTGATTTATGACCTAGGATGTGATCTATTCTGGAGAATGTTCCATGGGCACTAGAGAAGAATGTGTATTCCGTTGCTTTGGGATGGAATGTTCTGAATATGTCTGTGAAGTCCATTTGGTCCAGTGTGTCATTTAAAGTCTTTATTTCCTTGTTGATCTTTTGCTTAGACGATCTGTCCATTTCAGTGAGGGGGGTGTTAAAGTCCCCCACTATTATTGTATTGTTGTCGATGTGTTTCTTTGCTTTTGTTATTAATTGCCTTATATAATTGGCTGCTCCCATGTTAGGGGCATAGATATTTACAATTGTTAGATCTTCTTGTTGGATAGACCCTTTAAGTATGATATAGTGTCCTTCCTCATCTCTTATTACAGTCTTTGGTTTAAAATCTAATTTGTCTGATATAAGGATTGCCACCCCAGCTTTCTTTTGGTGTCCATTAGCATGGTAAATGGTTTTCCACCCCCTCACTTTCAATCTGGGGGTGTCTTTGGGTCTAAAATGAGTCTCTTGCAGACAGCATATCGATGGGTCTTGTTTTTTAATCCAATCTGATAGCCTGTGTCTTTTGATTGGGGCATTTAGCCCATTTACATTCAGGGTAACTATTGAAAGATAGGAATTCAGTGCCATTGTACTGCCTGTAAAGTGACTGTTACTGTATATTGTTTGTGTTCCTTTCTGGTCTATGTTGCTTTTAGGCTCTCTCTTTGCTTAGAGGACCCCTTTCAATATTTGTTGTAGGGCTGGTTTCGTGTTTGCAAATTCCTTTAGTTTTTGTTTGTCCTGGAAGCTTTTTATCTCTCCTTCAATTTTCAATGACAGCCTAGCTGGATATAGTATTCTTGGCTGCATATTTTTCTCATTTAGTGCTCTGAATATGTCCTGCCAGTCCTTTCTGGCCTGCCAGGTCTCTGTGGATAGGTCTGTTGCCAATCTAATGTTTCTACCATTGTAGGTTACATATCTCTTCTCCCGAGCTGCTTTCAGGATTTTCTCTTTGTCTCTGAGACTCGTAAGTTTTACTATTAGATGTCGGGGTGTTGACCTATTTTTATTGATTTTGAGAGGGGTTCTCTGTGCCTCCTGGATTTTGATGCCTGTTTCCTTCCCCAAATTAGGGAAGTTCTCTGCTATAATTTGCTCCATTATACCTTCTGCCCCTCTCTCTCTTTCTTCTTCTTCTGGGATCCCAATTATTCTAATGTTGTTTCGTCTTATGGTATCGTTTATCTCTCGAATTCTGCCCTCGTGATCCAGTAGTTGTTTATCTCTCTTTTTCTCAGCTTCTTTATTTTCCATCATTTGGTCTTCTATCTCACTGATTCTTTCTTCTGCCTCATTTATCCTAGCAGTTAGCGCCCCCATATTTGATTGCACCTCATTGATAGCCTTTTTGATTTCTACTTGGTTCGATTTTAGTTCTTTTACTTCTCCAGAAAGGGTTTCTCTAATAACTTCCATGTTTTTTTCAAGCCCAGCTAGTATCTTTAAAGTGATGATTCTGAACTCTAGATCTGACATCGTACTAATGTCCGTATTGAGTAGGTCCCTGGCAGTCGGTACTACCTCTTGTTCTTTTTGTTGAGGTGATTTTTTCCGTCTTGTCATTTTGTGCAGAGGAGAATAGATTAATGAGAGAACAAAATGCTAGCAGGGTAACAACGTCCCCAGAAAATATACTCTAAACAAATCAGAAAAAACCTGAAGCAGTGGGAAAAGAAAGGGAAAGAGAGAAAAAAGAAAAGGAAAGAAAAAAAGAAAAAAGAAAAAGATAAAGATAAAAACAAACAAAAGCAGAACAAAACAAAACAAAACAAAAACAGAATGGGATCAAATATGATCAGGCTGGATTATAGATCAGTGCCACACACTAGATTTTGGGTGTATTTTGGTCTGTTAAAAGAAAGTCCCTCCCAAAATTTTAAAGAAAGAAAAACTTGTATATGTACAAAAATAAGGGTTGATATGATGAAGGGATGGAATATGACTGTAAAGATGGAAATTATAAAAAATTTTTTTAAAAAAGGATTTGATAAGTTGTTTGAAAAAAGAAAGAAGAGGATTAAAAAAAAAAAAGAAAAAAGGGAGAGAATGTGATCAGGCAGGGGAGTAGAAAAAAACCATACACTAGAGATTTAGATTATATTTTGATCTGTTAGAAGAAACTATCTCAAGATTTTAAAGAGAGAACAACTTATATATATATGCCAAAAATACGGGTAACTACTATGAAGGGATAGAATATGACTTTAAAAATGAAAAATAAAAATGTTTTTTTTTTAAAAAAGGGATTGATAAGATGTTGGTTGAAAAAGGGAAAAAGAAAAATTCAAAAAAAAGAAAAAAGGAAAAAAGAAAAAAAGTTAAAAAAAAAAAAATAATAATTAACTTTGAAAGACTAAAGAATCATGGTAAAAAAGCCATGAATTCTATGTGCAGTATTCCCCTAGCGCTGGAGTTCTGCCGTTCTCATTGATCGGTAAACTTGGTCTTGGCTGGCTGTTCTCGCTGATCTTCTGGGGGAGGGGCCTGTTGCCGTGGTTCCCAAATGTCTTTGCCGGAGGCAAAATTGCCCCGCCCTTGCCGGTCCGGGCTAAGTAATCTGCTCGGGTTTGCTCTCGGGAGCTTTTGTTCCCTGCAAGCTTTCCGTACAGCTTTGGAGGCGGAGAGTGAAAATGGCGGCCTCCCAGTCTCCGCCCCGGCGGAGCCGAGAACTCGGGGTCCCGCTCCTCAGTGCGCCCCCAGAGAAAAGCGGTCAGTCACTCCCGTCTCCCCGGTCTCTGGCCACACTCCGCGCTCACCCGGCCTGTGACCGCGCCTTTCTATCTGGCACCCGACCCCGGGTGGAGTCTCCGAACCCAGCAGATCCCCGCGGTGCGCTCCCGCACCTCTCCTCCTGGGGGAAGAAGGTGAGTCTCCCCGGATCTGCCGCTTGTTGGGTCCCTGCTGGAGGAGCAGGGGCCCGACTGTGCCGCGGATCACGGTTTATAGCAACCCCGAGCTGAGAGCCCGCGCCTGGGCTCCGTCTCTGCAGCCGGCTTCCCTGCTCCGATACCTGGGAGCTCTGCCGCACTCAGGCACCCCCGGTCTTCCTGTGACCCCGAGGGTCCTGAGACCACACTGTCCCGAGGGTTCCACCCCCCACTTCGCCACCAGAGTGACGTCCCTCAGCGGAGCAGACTTTTAAAAGTTCCGATTTTGTGCTCCGCGGCTCTATCACTTGCCAGAAGCGGCCGACGGAGGCCCCTCCCCCGCCGTCTATCCTCCCGAATATCGCCTCGGATTCACTTCTCCGCACGTCCTACCTTCCAGAAAGTGGTCGCTTTTCTGTTCAGAGAGTTGTTGCTATTCTTTTCTTCGATCTCCTGTTGCGTTTGTAGGTGTTCAGAATGGTTTGATCCCTATCCAGCTGAATTCCTGAGAGGAGACGAAATCCAGGTCTCCTACTCCTCCGCCATCTTGCTCCGCCCCCCTGGGATAAGGTTTTGATGCTGAGGTATAAAGTGTGGGTTGCAATTCACATTGGCTGGTTTTCACTTTACCATGTGGCCATCACACTTGCCCCCTTTTCTGAATATTTACATAACCATTTGAAACTCATAGTGGATAGAAGTATTTGGTCTATGTACCTCAACATGTTGATGGAAATAGCTTTCATATTTAAAACTCATGACAAATTATGCACTCTGTCTAAGTGCCAACTTCAGGAGCTCAGCTATTTCAAATGAAGGGTATTCTTAGTTGCAAGCTGAAACTCGTAGTCTACCCTGTGGAATGGCTACAAGTACTTAATGTTGTAATGGGTTCCACTAGTAGATTAAGTACCCTACACGATTAATTAATCTAATCCCAAGTTTCACATGATTAAGGAAGTGAGATAGGGAAACAAATCTGTGGATTTAATTATTCAAAGGGTACACATGTTGAAAACAATGTACTGAAAATAGAAAATTGAAAAAAGGTTTGAAGATAGTAAATAGAAATCTTAGATGATTGACCCACAGCATCACAGAAGGGCATTCAGAAGGAAAGGTTATAAATAGGGCATCTGCCATGTTGCTTTGCAACGTTCCATGAATCCTTTCTTGTGCAGAATGGACCATGGGTCTGACCATTTCATTTTGTATCTTGAATCCTAAGGCCATACCCAGTGATTTAAGAACATATATTAGTAAGTAAGAGAAGACATGTGCATGGGACATTCTCAAAGGCCATTTTGGACAAAAGCACCGGTTCTCTTCCCATGGGTCTCACAAACAATGTAGTGATTAATTTGGGTTTTGTTCTTTTCCTTGTCCTCTGTAGTAGGTGCTGGTAACAAGGATGACTCCCTAGAAGAGCAGCAGAAGAAGGAAGGAAGAGGAGGAACCACATACAGTAGTCTCCACTTACCAGCAGTTCTGTTTTCTCCAGTTACTTGGGGTCAACAATGGCCTGGAAGTGGATGACTCCCCTCGGACCTCTCATCAGGTCAGTAGCAGTCTAACGCTACACCACAGTGCCTGTATTTGTCACCTCATTATCTAGGCATTTTGTCATCTCATAACATCATGAGAAGAAAAATGAGGGTGAGCACAAGACAGTAAGACATTTTGAAAGAGAGACACCACATTCACATAACTTTTATTATGGTATATTTTTATAATTGTTCTATTTTATTATTAGTTATTTTTATTAATCTCTTACTGTGCCTAATTTATAAATTAAACTTTATCACAGGCATGTATGTAAAGGGAAAAAAATATATATATAGGGTCTGGTACTATCCATAGTTTCAGGCATCCCCTGGGGGTCTTGGAATGTATCCTTTGCAGATAACGGGGGAGGGCTACTGTATTGGCTGATTCACTTTTGGATCCTTTGAAATACCAGCAGTGTGTTAATCCATGCCCTTTTCCAAGACAGAAATGAATCTTACCTCATGTAGGTGAGGCTTCATAAACATTCAAATGAGAGCCTTTGAAGACTCCTCCCAGCCAGGGCAAGGAGACCAAGGAGACACCAGTTTCTTTTCTTACTCTTAAAATCTATGGATCCTTTGACCTCATTTGTTCCTATTATTTTCTGAGCCCACATTTGATCAGAACACCTGCTATCCATCTATCTGCCACGGCTATTCTTCGTGTTACTTCTCCTGACATCTGGACAGCTTTTGCCCCCTCAGCTGTATGTGGTCACAGACATGGACTGGCTAGGAAGTTCACTTTAGAAATCAGCCACAGGCTGCTTATTGCAGGGTTACTCGGCTTTAAATGGGGTCATTTTTCCAGTACTCCATTCCCAAAGGTTTAACTGGCATGAAAATATGGTAGATTTGGAAAACTTGGTTGCTCTAGAATTTCAATTTCCACTTTTTAATGACATGGCACAGTTGTGGGGTTAGATTAGCTATTGGAATTTTATGGCATGTCAATGGGAAAGGAGGAGGAAACAAAATGACAGTCATTCTCTTAACTTTGTCCTCAGCAGGTGTGTAAAGTTAAGACAGTCAGCTACATTCGGTATGGCCAGAACTAGACCCCAGTCTGGCTGCCCTGCCTGTCTTGACTTGTTCTCCCAGCAGGTCCCTGATCCTCTCTGGGCCTCAGTTTCATTTTCTATCGCTGGAGACTTTAAGATGAACCTTAGGGTTTTAACTTGAGAAACCATCGTCTAGGAGCTTGCTGAACCCACTCAAACTGTATATACAGTTGTGGACGTATCTTTATGGGAGGAGAGTGTCCAAAACTTTCATTCGACTCTAAAGGATCTGTGGCCAGAACAATCTCATGAACCCCTGTATTGGATGATCTCCATGATGTTGGACTTGGATGTTCCAGGTTTCTAGAACATTGTATAATAAGAACAAGTAGATGTCGAGTTCAGTTCATGCCCACTGCTGTGATGGAACTTCATCTAACTACTTCTGTCTACACTGGCCTTCGCCTCCACTAATTTCCTATGTATCTTAGTTAAATCATTCAATTATTCATTCATTTATTCATTCATCAAGTATTTATTAGAAAGCCAGACTGGACATTTGCTATGTTCAAGCAGAGACAGTAAATGTGTGCTCTGCTTAACTTTTCTCTACTGCTCTTAAATTCCTGCCTACTTTATGTCCCAGAGAGGTGCCCCTCCTTCATCCTGGTCCTGCAAGGCGAAGACACATGTTGTTGAGCGAAGTGGAGCCAAACTAAGCCCAGCAGAGCTGATCAGAGTCATAGTCAACCCACAGCCCTTATGTAATGTGGGCAAGAGATAAAAACATTTATTGTAGTAAGCCACTAGGAAATGGAGGTTATCTGTTATTACAGCAAAAACTGACCAGTACACTCTAGTGAAAACACAGTACCGTGAAATAGTCATGAAATATTTGCTGCCTGATTAAATGTGGTCAGGAGCATGGACTCTGGAGCCAGACTGCTAGGGTTTAAATCCCAGCTCTGACACTCATGATCCGTGAGAACATGGCCAAATTACTCAGTCTCTCTGTGTCTTGAGTTTCTCCATTTGTAAAATGGGGATAATAGTAGTACCTACCTCTAGAGATTTTGTGAGGGTTAGATTGGTTTATATATATTAGTTAGTTTACATATGCTAATATATATCATGCTTTGTATATATATGTGTATATATATATTTATATATAGTGTTTAGAATTGTACCATGGCACACAGTATTTGTTAATATTATTATTCAGTATTTATCTTTGTTTCATTTTGACAATATGGTAATCTTTATTACATTTTTTAAAAGTTTTTCTTCATTCCATGTGCTACTTACAGTGACTTCTTACCAACCACAGTTTCTTCTGCCAGAACAGTTTTGTGTTGTGTACTTAAGAGCCCCCGACACTGCACTGAGTATTCCCCTGCATTCAGTGGACATGTTTTTTGTTCTTATCTTCAAGTCAAAGATGAACATGTTCAGCAGGACCATGTTTTTGCTATACATATCTGGTACTTTATCAAGAGGCAAAGTACTTCTATTAAGTGGAAAGTAATTAATTAAAAAAAACCCATAGAGTGAAATAAAATGCCAAGCAGTTGAGAACATCCCAATATTGGAAGTTGGGAATATATGATGGAGGATGAGATGCCCATAGTTAATAAAAGTGGACACCTACTTAAAACCAATAAGCGAAACAAAGATCAAACACTGATCTGAAAGTCAGTAAATCTGTCACTAAAAAAATTGCTTTCATTTCTCTTTCTCACTCATTGGTGATGCCTATTCATTTAAGCGTGTATTCTATAATCCACTTTTCTGTATGGCTCACTGTGTCTCAATTAGGCTTTAGCAGCCCACCAGAAAGCCTAATGTGTGCTGAAGTTTTCCTTTTATTCCTTTATCTTTACTGGGCACCAGCCTAAGCTATCTATCAGTGCTTTATACTCAGTTCCTGAATAGACATTTGTTACCTAGAACATCTTCCTCAGTCTCCCAGAGTTTTCAAAACATTCACTGCCCCTTGAAATACTTTTAAATCCAAAAATATAGACCTTTCAGTCAGAACTGATATTGCCACAATGCAACTATTGACCGCCCGGGTTTTTATTTCTGAAATACCATCAGAGGATGGATTTGAACAGAAATGGGAAATTCATCCAACTTACCAGGTTTAGCTCTGTGATGTGTTGTTATTTAATAGGTATGTTTAGCAGCACAGAATCAGAGGGCATCAGAAGCCCTGGGACCCAAGGGAAAGTCATCGCTGAGATTTTATTGCTATAGATCATCTTCGGGGGAGCTGATGATAATAGAGAAATACTAATAAAGCTAGAAATAAAACTTGCAGCTATTTGGAGACAGGATGATAGAGGGGGAGACATGGATTTGAGGAGCAGGTTATCTGTGCTCTGGTCCCATGTCTTTATGTAAGTAATCCAGGTCTCATTTTCCTTTTCTGTAAAAGTCCCAAGTGTCTGTTAGCAAACAGAAAGAAAACACAGTTTTTCTCATGTAGGATCCAATTCAGGATCACCCTTTTCATTTTGTTGTCACCTTTCTTTGGTCTCATTTAACATGAAATTGTTAATTTAGTTTCTTCCATCTTTCCTTGACTTTGATGGTCTTGACAGTTTGAGGAGTAAGGGGATTTTTTTTTAAGATTTTATTTATTATTTATTTGTCAGAGAGAGAGAGAGAGATCGAGTAAGCACAAGCAGGGGGAGCAGTAGGCAGAGGGAGAAGCAGGCTTCCTGTGGAGCAAGGAGCCCGATGCCGGACTCGATCCCAGGACCCTGGGATCATGACCTGACCCGGAGGCAGACGCTTCACCGACTCAGCCACCTGGGCGTCCCAGGAGTACAGGGAATTTGTTTTATGGAATATCTTTCAATTTGTTTCTAATGTTTCCTCATGATTAGACTCAGGTTTTGCCTATTGGGCTGGGCTGCCATGAGGTGCCGTGTCTCCCAGGGCATCTCATCAGGAGGCACTCAGTGTCCGCATCTTGACAGCGTGACATTGACTTGGATTGCTTGGATCAGGTGATGACACCCAGGTTTTCCTGCTGTAAAATGATGATTTTCCCCTTTTCAGTTAGTAAGTAACTTATAGGGACACACCGTGACACTTCGTTAATATCCTCTTTCTTATCATGGTTTTACTCAATAGTTTTAGCATCCGTGTGCATTTTGTAGAGATTCTGCTGACCCTATGACTCCTTGATTTCACTTTAATCCTGTCAAGGTTATCTCACGTTTGTACCTCCCTCGTCCCAGCCCATTTTGTCACCAACAACCCACAGATGGAAGCTGAGGGCTGGGACCTTGTCTGTTTCGTTTACCTCTGCTTTCAGTGCCCTGAACAGTACCTGGCACAAAGTAGGCGCTCTGATCAGTTCAAGTAAAGGGATATTTTCGTACTGATGCAATGATCTCTTGGGAGTTCAGGTTCAGGGCTGGCTGGGCTTCATGGATGTGAAACTCCGTAACTGAGGAACCAAGGCAGCGCTGGGCAGCAGTCCCTGTCTCTCTCTGCGTGGCTATGCTTCTCTGTGCATTTGCTATTTTCTCTCATTCTTCTCATAGCTGCCTCCTAACATTTCTTTGCACACGGTCCTGAATATTTCCACAAGTCTGCCTCATGACTTACGCCAAGTTAGTTATCACAGCTGTTGCTCTGTTGTCTCTCTCTCTCAGGCCTCCAGTCCTAAGAGAAGAATCTGATTGGCTGAGGTCCTCTGTTGGAAAAGTAGGTAACTGGCCAGCCTGCTTGGAATGTTCTGTCAGATGACCACACTTGGTCCACTCAGCTGTGGCTGAGGTGGGCAGCAAACTCACACAACGCAACACATGGCTTATGGGGAGTAGGGCTTTAGACAGAGCAGTTGCCCCTGGAGGGGTACAAGAGCCAATGAGCAGACAAGAAATGGCTGTCCTGTCCATCAGGGCCCCAGAAAGACAAAATGGCGCCTGTCGAGGAGAGTCTCATGAAGGGATTATTTCAAAGGTGCGAACAGGGTGTAGGGAAACCATGGAGAGGAGCAGTCCCTGGGGCTGGAAAGGCTGAAGGAGTGAGGCAGTGAGCAGTCCCAGAACTCAGAGACAGTGAGGGCTCCCAGAACTGTTATCTCCGCAGGTGGAGGGAGGAATCTGCTTGCAGTGACTCTGCTGGGCAAGGACAAGGGGGAGACATAGATACCTTGGCCTTTCTTTCCTTCCCTCCTCTGCTCTCCTGCCATGGCTCCCATTAGCCAAACACAGCTGGAGCAAGGAAACCATTGGTTCAGTCCATATAATTAGGCTGCCAGGGCAGGGAAGAAGGTGGAGACATGGAACGTGACTATTAGGGCAAATTGGCACATCCAGCACAGAGAGCTTCAGTAGTTTGAGAGGATAGTAGAAGGTAAGGATGCTGCGGCAAAGGATTTTCACAGTTACCCAGAGGTAGGACCCACGCCAGAACTCAAGTCTCTTACTATGCAGGGACTTTTTGAAAAGTGTAGGAGGAGTATTTTGTTGAAAATAGGTCTGTGATATATGTATATGTTAATAATTTATCCTCGGTTTGATTACTGTAGACATAGTAGGAGTGTCCTTAAATATATATAGCCAAATGTGAAATAGGTTTTCGAAGGCTACTCTGTTTGTTCTCAAAGGCTGAGAAGCGATCTCCAATAGTGGGCTCTAAACACCTGGAGTTGTTACCATTATAGTCACACTTCTGATTTAAGGCAAAAAAATTCATAAAAAAATGTGTGTGTGTGTGTGTGTACATAGATGTGTTTGCATATATGTGAAAAATATATGCATTTATATATGTGGGTTTGTGTGTATATGTGGATTTGTGTATAGGTACATGTGTACATTTATGGATTAGCCATGGACACTTTAGTCAGAGTTAATTTAACATTCCTATTACCCAAAAGACCTCAAGAAAGTTGAACATGAGGCCGGGCAAGCAGAGCTGTGGTGGAGAGATGTAACGGGAGTCATCTGAGGCACTGCACATGGGGAGAAGACCTAGCCAAGAAGAGGAGACCCTAGGGGGCACTGACAACACAGGGCTCCCTTCACGTTTCACTTGGGGCTTATTGTTGGAGGAACCTTTCCATTATCAGCTGGATACCAAGCTGACCTAGCAGTGCACCTTCAGGTAGATTGTCCTTCTCACCTAACAACAGTTTCTTTTTCCTTTACTTGACCAAAGTCCACCCACCCTGTGGGCATAGCTCAAACCTATGCCAGGGACCCCCACCACGCTAGCTTCCTCAGATTCACAGAAATCCCCCTGTATTCTCAACAGTGGCCATGCCTCACTGGGCAGTGACTCTGCACCACGGACTGTGCTGAATACAGGAATAATTATTGCCTTTTGAACTCATAACCCTCCTATGAGGAGGGGAGTCATAGTTCTGTGTCCCGAATAAGGCAAGTGAGGCCAGCCTCCGCTAGCCAGTGGTGGAGTCATATAGAGTCCCGGGCTTCGTGGTTCCTCACCGGTTTCCCAACTCCATGCTTCCTGACTTATCAGTGATCATTGATGATAAATCCTCCTTACTATTCTCTAGGTGCTTTGGGGATAAGAATGACTTATTCTTCTCTCTGGAACCTCTCACAGCATGTGTCATGTTGCTAAGCGCAAACCAGTTACCACGGAAAGGTGGGCT
The DNA here is from genome assembly GCF_004348235.1 of Phoca vitulina. Lineage (NCBI taxonomy): Eukaryota > Metazoa > Chordata > Mammalia > Carnivora > Phocidae > Phoca > Phoca vitulina. The sequence continues at coordinate 93,963,980 of NW_022589704.1, forward strand.
GACCGAAGGGCTCTCCACCCATTGCCACTCTTGCCACCGTCTCTTACTACCTGTTTGGCCCTGGGAAAATGACTTAGCCACACTCTGCCTCAGTTTTTTTCATCAGAGAAATGAGTTTCACAGGGTTGTTGGGTGGATTTCAGAAGTTATTATGGGTACTTAGGATGTGGCACATAGAAGCATTTGATATAAGTTAGCTATCACCACCACCACCATCATCATCATCACTTTAAAGCCATGTTTACTGAGATCTGAGCAGGATCAACACTGTGTTTTGTTCATGAACTGACCATACTTTATTGAGAGGGCCTGGTTTCTCCCTCCTCCATTCTTCACTTGATCTTAGCCAAAAGGCTGAGAAGCGATCTCCCTCCTCCATTCTTAATTGCCTATTCCTGAGCAACTCCCTACCTATACGGTTAGGACTTGCCTCCATAATTAAAGAGAAAGTCTTACTTTCTAGGCAGGTCGGAGAGACTCTTGTCATTAAGAATTTGCTGCTTGGGGCGCCTGGGTGGCTCAGTCGGTTAAGCGTCGGACTCTTGATTTTTGGCTCAGGTCATGATCTCATGGTTGTGAAATTGAGCCCCGTGACAGGCTCCATGCTGGGCGTGAAGCCTACTTGAGAGTCTCTCTCTCCCTCTGCCTCTGCCTCTGCTCCTGCCCCTCCACTAAAGAAAAAAAATGTCTTGGCTGCTCATTAGATACCCTAACAATATTGTGTATCTCAATGGAAGGAAAGAGTTAAGTTTTCTGCAGCTTCCACACTGAGCTGCAGACAGAACAGGTCTCAAAAGCCTTTTAGGAGCCACCTGATTCAAGGTGCCTGAGCTACTCATTCCCGCCACTAGATAGGGCTATGCCCACAGTTTTAGATTTTTCATCATTGGTTTAAAAGAACGAAAGCCACGCATAAAATATACAAAGAGGTTTCTCAACAGGATTACTTGGTGTGAAAAGTTACCTCCCAGGATTAAATTAAGAGCTTTTAGAAACAGTTGGTGGATGGAACAGTTTAAACCCTTTTTTGTGTTTTCTTAATTCCCAATAAAATAATTAGCCAACAAGCAAAAAAATTGTTGAAATTCCTGCAGTAGTTCTCTTGATGAAACAGCAATCATTTTTTCACGCACCCTCTCTCTCCCTTTTTATCCTGAAATATAATGTTCCCAGAGAGCAAATGGAACTTTGAATTTATTTTTATAAATGGCTTTTAAGTGATACCAACAAAATGGTGCGGATTAGATTAATACCTAAAGAGCTGAAATGAATTAAGCAATTAAAGACACTTTTCTTCGTAATTTCCCTTTTGGATACAAGAATTTCAATCAAAAAGAGCACCTGAAATTTGCAAACGAGGAGATCGTATACGTGAAAGTAATTTGTAAAATATAAATTGTAGTTAAACTATTAATGCTGTTTTTAATTACGTTGTCTTATTGAACAAGTGGGATTGTTTACTGAATTGTGATTTTGCTAAATGCCAGATAAAATTGTATTTAGGTGAGAAAATACCACAGTTAAAGAGAGGAAAGAGGATGAGGGAGAGAGAATAAAGAATCAACGCTATACCTCCAAATGAATGAGACATTTTGGAGCAGAGAACTGAGAAAGCAGACACAAAGAAAGGGTGAGTCTCTGATTTCTGCTCTTGAGAATTTACAGTGTAAGGGGAGAAATAAAACATCAGAAGTAATTTGGCAAGATCTACAGAAGCAAATGTCAATTAATTTAGGGCAAAGTAGAGTGTGTACCTAATGCTGGTAGGCTGCATATTGACCCTATTAAAGGGAAACAGGCTTAATAATGGAAAGGTTCACAGGAGGAATGGATTTCAAGTTTTGTAAAATGGAAGAGAGAGCCATGGTTTGGCGAAGCCTAGGAGCATGCAGTTTGGTGGGAATTTGTGTGTTGGTGAGAAACATGGAACCTCTGAAGATTCAGCAATGAAGGGAAGACATATGAGAAGGGATGTCCTGCTGCTTTCTGGAGTCCCCACAATAGATGCTAACTGTTAGGGTGAAACTGTCTTTCTTTGAGCATACCAATTCAGAACGAGGAGTGCTGCTTACCTCTGAGGAGATCACAGTAGGGTTTTGGTTTTCAGCTCTCAACCCTCCTATCTAATGCTCTCTTCTTAAAAGCATGATGCCTTGCATCTGGGCATACCCACTCAAGACCGAGTCATTGGCTGAGTGCTCAGTGGCTCTTGGAAAAATGGATTTTCTTTAGAAATGAGATTCAGGGTAATTTTGCTTTTTTGTCCTTCCTTTCCTTCCTTTCCTTCCTTTCCTTCCTTTCCTTCCTTCCTTCCTCTCCAGGTTATTCCCATTTAGGAGATCAGAATGAAGCAACTTTACATTATTGAGAACCAGGGGTTGAGGCACAATTAGTACTTGAATATGGGAGAGGAACCGTCAGAGTCAGGAGGTCTGTTTCAGCCAGTTACGAGACGCTGATGCATAGTCTCCTCTAGGCCTTTGTTTGTTCATCCGTGAATGCCAAAGATATTACTTGAACTTGCTGACCACATGGTTGTGGAGTGGTAACTCCACATGGTAACTTGCACATGGAAGTGCAAACTCTCTGAGATGTGAAGATGATACACAGCAAAGGCGAGTATCATATTTATAAAAGGCTGTGGTAGGTGTTAACAATGTCTCCATTTAAATGCCTCCTAACAAGGGTGCCTGGGTGGCTCAGTCGGTTGAGCATCCGACTCAGCTCAGGGTCATGATCTTGGGGTCATGGGGCTGAGCCCTGTGTCATGCTCCCTGCTCAGTGGGGAGTTTGCTTCTCTCCCTCTCTGTCTGCCCCCCTCCCCCTTACGCACTCTGTTTGTCTCAAATAAATAAATAAATCCTCTAAAAAAATAAATACCTCCTAATAACATCTATAGGAAAATAATCCTTTTAGCATTGGATCAAATGTTCTTGTGTTTTAGGTCCTGTAGATCCATAACATTATAAAACTTGTTTTTTTTGAGCACTTATTGTGTATAAAGTCCCTTTTCTTTTACCAAAGAGCACAAGAGATGTAAACTTATTCAATATTTTTATTATTCCACAATTACTTTGACTGCCCACACCCCCTCTTTTTAGGGCTGGAGAAATAGAAAAAAATTGGTTGTAAGAATGGCATGATCGTAAAATTTTTTTAGAAGTATATTTGGGTGCTCATTAAAGGTATCGAATTACATCATTGCCCCGAATGCGTCAGCTCATAATTGCAGCGAGTTTCCTACAGCATCTTAAGGCTGCATATGGTCCTTTATTGGCCTCCTGGGTGCTGTCTGGGGCCTGTCTCTCAGCTGGCAGTGCCCGGGAGAGCCGGCCGAGGTAGTGGCTGGGGGGACTGCTGCTTTATATTTGGCTGTTCTTTTGTGAATATGGCTGTTGGTGGATTTTCAGGGTTGTAATTAATTTCACTTTTGCATCAGGCACTTTTCAGTTTCTGAAATGAAAGGCACTAGTTGTGGAAAAGAAAAATCCACCACTATCTGTTCAAGTCTGTGTGGTTTTATCCTCGGAGGAGATGCACACTGGTTTTAGGAGGCACTAAGGGAAAGGATCTGGTCCCTCACTTCTTTTTTTTTAATTTAATTTAATTTATTTATTTGGGGGGGTGCATGCGCACAAGCAGGGGGAGGGGCAGAGGGAGAAGCAGACTCCCCGCTGAGCCAGAAGCCCAACACAGGGCTGGATCCCAGGACCCTGAGATCATGCTCTGAGCTGGTCAGATGCTTAACTGACTGAGCCACGCTGGGGCCTCTGGTCCCTCACTTCTGAGCCACAGTGGGGAGGGTATTGGATTAGTGGTACAGTCCAAGGTCAAGAACAAAAGGCTGAATAATCAAACACAAGCAATGCAGAAGCAGGGCTTGGGGGTATTAAGAACACTGGAATCAGTCATTCTGTGGAAGCAGTCCAAATGGCAAAAAGTGGGGTGGAGGCTTCTGAGGTCAGCACCCAGAGCACCCAGGGAAGCTCACAGTCAGACTTAAGGACTGGAGGAGTGTGGGGACCTAGAATCAGATCAGCTCACAGAGAGTCGCTGTGGGCCTCCAATATCTGCTCAACCTGGGCCCCTTGGTTGGGAGGTCAATGCTTGCTTTTGCCTTTTTGTCTCCCTGCCATCCCCAGCAACTACTCTTCGTGGAGGTAGAGGCTCACAGAGGTAGAAGAGGCTAAAAGCGATAGCTGCTTTCAGATGCCTGAGGCTTGATGAGGATGTGTTCTGCCTGGGATACCATGCTCCTCCCAAGCTCGTCCCATGCTGACAAATGCTCCTGGGCTCAGTTTCCATGTTCTCTTTCCCAGGCAGCATCCCTGGGCGGGTCCCCTGCCTGCCCGCATTTACAATGGCCATAGCACATTCTTTTGCAATGCCTGTCTTGCCTCACTACCCTTAGCCTGTCAACTCCCCAAGGGCAGGTGCTCCTAGACCCGGCGTGGTGCTTGGAGGGGAGGAGGTGCTCGGTGTCTCTGTGAATGTGACCCGGTCTAAATCAGCGCTTTCAAAACTGCCATTATTTTGATGTCCCCTTCACAATTTTTGCCGTGTCTGAGGACCCCTCATCAAAGTGATCTTAAATCAAATCACTTTTTAAAAACCCAGCTTTGTTATAAGCACTAATATCTGTGAAATGACAGGCTGGCTATGCCGGCAATAGTTTTTCTAATATCCATTAAGATGAATGCATAAAAATGAAGGCAGAATGTTCCACCTGTTTACTCCTCTTGTGCACCACTTAGGCAGACTGGTTGTGGCTCCAGGTGCTTATGCCTGTCCCACACGACCAAATTCCTTGCTATCGTGCCTCTCAACAGCATCACCATCCCTCTGCCCCTGCCACCAATGCCATGGACCCTGTCAGCCGTTACGGCGCACCTGCTTGCTCTCGGTGCCCTCAGACCCACTGCCCCTGCCTGCCTTTCTCCTTCCAGCCAGCCTCCTATTCCCACACGGTCTTGCTCTCTGCACGGCCACGCTTTTATGTGTGAATGGTGGATTTTAATCCGGGACAAGGCACTAAAGGCTAGTAAGGTGATACAAATGAATGCCAAGCACAGGGCTCCAGGAAATGGAATTTTTAGGCGCATGTGGCAGATTCTTAAAGGAAGAAATTTGCAGTGGCAGGACCTTTTGGCATCTCTCATTACTTCTGCACAATCACCCTGGGGTACGTCTTGGCTCTTCGATTGAAAATTATCTATTATATGACCGTAAACTTTCCTATTTCAGGATTAAACCATCCTAGCTTCCTCAACTTTGTGTTCCAGTAGTTATTTTGTATTCCTTTTTTTCTGAAGTCCCCTTCTTTTCCTTCCAGGGTTTTCTTGGTAAAATGGAGGTAGCAAATGGATCAGTGACTTCTGGGGAAGTAGAGGACTCCGTGCATGGGTTCGTGCATGTAGTGGTGTGTGTTTCCTGGGCATAGGTCTCTGTGTGCAAGAAACAAGCTCAGCGGCTTTATATGCCCTGATCCACAAAGGCTAATGGGATGAACGTTTCCCCTGGGCTTTCTCTTGGAGTGCAGGTCCAAATCCTGCCTCTGTGACTTTGAGCAAAGCATCCATCTTCTCTTATTCTTAGCTTTTCATCTGTAACACAGGCCTAGTGATATTTTTCTATGTCCTATTCTCCCAGGGTGATGGTGAGCCGCGAGGCAAGGCACACTGTCACACACCTCCCAGCATTGTCTCAGAGTGCTCGACATGGTGCCCCTGCCAGGCTGTGCCGGAAATACTGGCTGACCTGGCCAAGGGCAACTTGCGTCTCTTCCCTTACGCTGGTGTCCACCTTACAGTGAGGGTGCTTTTGTGGATGCTTCAGACACTGTGTGAAACCCAGGGGAAGACGTCAAAGATTCTGAAATGCTCTAGGCCTTTAGAATCATTGTACATTACGTGTAGATGTAATGCAGTTGACACAGAAGGTAACATTTTTCTTCTCCTTCGAATGGGATGAGCTGAACCTGCGACGCTGAGCCATTGCATTCTGCGGTCTCCTTATGTTGATTCCATTGCTATACAAAGTCTGCAGAGCCGGCCCTGAGCCAGATTGTGGGCAGTGTCTGCCAGGACTGTCTGAGAGCCAAGTATGAGCCTCCTGGGCTAACAGTGGTTTTTGGCTCTGGGAGGCCACAACACCTCATATCCAGCAGGGAGGGGAACCCACTGCCCATAAAACTCAGTGGAAAAGAACAAAAAGAGACATTGAAGTCAGTATAACTCAGAGGGAGTCTCAATGTAGTCTGGCACATAGAGGCTCAGATGCTGGAATCTTAGGTCAGATTATGGCCTCCAATCACAGAGGTGACCCTCCCAGGTACTTAGTGACCTCAGTTTGCTCTGGAGAGACACGCTAGGTAGCACAAGACTCTCATCCGCCCAGGTCTGAATGGTCGCCTCTGTTTAAAGACAGATGTCTGACAGGACCTGCCAGGATGATGTAGGGTGACAAGGAAGCCCTGACAAGACGGGGGGGGCACTCAAACAGTGCTTCTCTGTGTGCTGGCTGGAACCAGGGTGAGGAGTCCAGAGGCTTTGTATTCCCCCGTCCCGCTGCAAAGCAAAATGATGTAATTGTGATAAATAACCGCAATGAGCATCCTGGCCTGCATAAATCTATCCTTGTTATTTGTGCTTAGTTTGAAACCTTTGTCATCACAGATCACGCCTAATCCAAATACATGCCTAAACGTGGTTCTTCACCAGCAACGCTATTAGTGAATTATGTTGGTTTGAGCTGAGGGTAATATATTGTTAGCAGGCTACTCAGCTGGAGGAGGGAGCTCTGGGTATTTCCAGAGGACCTGAATGAAAGCATGATGTCTGATATTTCAGCAAGTTCCCCCCTTCCAGAACCAGCCCCAAACCCCGGCCATTAGGACTGCTACTGGAATCTTGGCACATTCTTTCTCCCTCATTGCTGGGAATCATTTGTAAAGTGATGTTGTGGCAATGTACTCGAATGATACTAATCATGTCCAACTCTGTTATTTCTTTCACAGGAGGGACTGTGTCTTAGTAACCAACTCAGAGCCCATCACAAAAATCAATTTATTTTTCTCTGTGACTTTAAGATGGAATTTCGTCTTTTAAAAAATCACATGTTTTGATTACAGCTGACCCTTTTCTGGTCTAGAGATAAACTCAGACCAGAAACCATCAGTCTGAAAGATATTTCCAGGAGAATTTCTTGGCTTGAGGTTTTTCTTTATGGAAAGAATTGAATGAGTAAGGAATGTAGAATGAATGTGCTTTGGAGCAGCATTAAATCTGACTTTACTGCAAGTGGTTTAATTCAATGAAATGATTATTGTCTTTTTCTAATTAAAAATGTGGGGGGACTAGATAACACTTGAACATTGTAAAAACTTCAAATAGTACCAAGAAATATACAAAGTGACAGTGAAACTCACACTCCTGATGCTCAGCCCCAAAGTGCATGTCCCCGGAGGCAGCAATTGTTACTGTTTGTCTGTTGTATCCCAGAGATAGTCTATGGCAGACAACTGCCTTAAAATGTCAGTTTGATGTCCTACATTTTGTCATGTTCACCACTGAATCCCCAGCTTCTAGAATAGTGCTGGACACATAGGAGGAGCTCAACCAATATTTGTTGAATGAGTTAATGAATAAGCAGAAATGCAAGTGCGCATGCACACACACACACACACACACACCTACATACAATTGGTAGTATACTATTTATATTTCACTGCACTTTTTTCCATTTCATTTCATATATTTTATAGCTATACCTATAGAGTTGGCTCATTCTATTAACAGTTGCCTAGCGTTTCATTGTAGGAATGGACCTAATCTATTTCTACCATTCTGCTGATAATGAGCATTTAGGCTGGGTCCCTTTTTTCCTCTATTGAAAAAAAAAGCTGCAATAATATCTGTGTATCTCTGTCATCCCGTATGTTTTGAATTTATCCATAAAATACATTTCCGGTTAGGCTCTGAGATGTCTGTGAAGTACAATTCTGAGAATTACTTGATCAAAGTGTATGCATATGAAATACCTAATTTCTAAATAAGTAGCCAGTGCAAACTCTAAGGGGACTTTTCCATTTTCATTTGTAATGCAAAACTTTTCTCTGTTGTTCGCTTTGCCTGGAATCACCTTCTCATGCTCTTTAACTGAAGGACCCCTCTTAGCTTTTCTGAACCACTCAAATGTCACCACTTCCATGGAAATCTTCACATCACATTAAATTATTAATTATTCATGCACCAGTCTCTCTCACTAGATTGAAAATACCTCGAGGACCGGGGCTGTGTCTTATTTCATTCATCTCTATGTCCCCAACAACTGGCCTCATGCCTGCCGTATTGTAGGTGCTGATGAAGAGTTGTTTAATGGTGAACAGGACATTGCTTGGTATCTTATGGCTTTTGGTGCAATTGTAAATGGGATGGATTCTTTGATTTGTCTTTCTGCTGCTTCATTATTGGTGCATAGAGATGCAACAGATTTCTATACCTTCATTTTATATTCTGTAACTGCTGAATTCATGTGTCAGTTCCAGTAATTTATTGGTGAAGTCTTTCAGGTTTCCTACGTAGAGTATTATGTTGTCTATGAATAGTGAAAGTTTGACTTCTTCCTTGCCAGTTTGGACTCCTTTTATTTCTTTTTGTCATCTGATTGCTGGGGCTAGGACTTCCAGTACTATGTTGAATAACAGTGGTGAGAGTGGCCATCCTTGTCTTGTTCCTGACTATAGAGGCTGAGACGTTGTTGATGGTGGGAAGAGGAGACCTACCTGAAGTCAGCACTGTGAGACTCACAAAAGACTAGAAGGCCAGGCCAAGGGAACACCTCGATGGCCAGTTAGCCTGTCAGTAGGTCGAAGTTGGGCAACTGGCTTGGAACCAAATAGATGCAGCTACAAGAAGAGAACAAGATTCGTCCTAACCCAGGCAGTTATTTGAGCAGAGCAGATGGAATGAAAATAGGTTCAGGAATCAAGGTGACTTGTTGAAGCTCCGGGGAGAGTTGTCTCTAAGGACTGAATGCAGTGGCTTGGCTTCATGTCTGGTCCTTTCAGCCTGAAGAAACAGTCATATTCAAACCATTTCAAGCAAGTAGGTGCTTTTTGGAAGGAAGCTTATAGGGCAATATATAGAGCAGAGATCTCCTAGGAGCTACGAAAGTGTAGTAGTTATCTATTGCTACATTACAAGTCACCCTACAACTTAGTAGTTTAAAACAACAAACATTTATATCTCACAGTTTCTGTGGATCAGAAATCCGAAAGCAGCCTAACAGGGTGGTTCTGGCTTGAGGTCTCTTGTAAAGTTGCTGTCCAGCAGTCATCTTAAGGTTGGATTTGCTTCTAAGCTGACTCACATGGTAGTTGACAGGCCTTACCTCACTGGCTGTTGGCTGGCAATTTCTGTTCTTCCAGGCACGCCTCTCCTTGGGCTGTCTCAGTGTCCTCATGACATGGCAGCTGGCCTTCCTCAGAGTGAGTGATCCAAAAGAGGAAAGCCAAGACAGAAGCCACAGTCTTTTATAACCTAATCCTAGCCTTAAGACCTTTTTTTTTTTTTAAAGGTCTTTAATAATCTAATCCCAGAAGTGATGTACCATCACTTCTGCCATGTTTATTATCATACATACCAACCCTGTGGGAGATGGCTCTGCAACGGTATGAATACCAGGAGGTATGGATCACTGGGTGCCATCTTGAAGTCTGGCTTCTGGAGAAATGAACTGCACAATATCCAGACCTCACTGGAACAAGAACAGAAAGACCATAAGTTACCAAATCTACCTTTTTTTTTATTGACTCCATTAGGAGATGTCGGGTCTTTCCTTCATTGTTGATAGCACTGCTGCTACTTTCTGTATATCTGTCCCACCATTGACTTCCTCTCGTTCTATCAGTTGGCTTACACATGGTCATACAAGGGCTCTATGGTCCAATCCTACTCATGCTCATGTAACTTTATTTTTTCTTCTAACTGCTTAGTGCCTTGGCTACCCATTTTTAAATTTCCATAAGATAAATCTGATTGTTCCAGCTTATCTTTTTACATCAAATCATAGGTCGGGAGTTAGCCTCTAGTAGGACAATACGTGGGTTAAATGCTCACTTCCCAGCCATCAGCCATTGTTAGGAGCTTAGATTAGGTGGTTCCAACAGGGGCTCTTAGACATGACTATCCAAGGTTAGGGTCAAGTCTCCTAGAAGCCTTGTGGACAGGACAAACACTGACCAACATCTTTAGCGATTAAGAACACAGATTCTGGATCCTGCCAAAGATGGGCCTAAATCTTGGTCCCCAATATCCTAGTTGGGTCCTTAGGTAAGGCACATGTGCCATCTCTGTAAAATGGATGTAGTAATAATAGTATGGTACTGGATAGCATTGTCATGACAATTCAATGAGATTATGCATTTAACATGCTTGGTACAGAGCTGGGGACATAATAAGCTTCAAAAAATGCTAGCTGTCATTTCTATTGATATAGCTTATTTTGGGTGATGATTTTGGAGGCCAATGGATGGAGGAAAATGTGATGTCATTATCAGTTTCATTCATTAGTTCATTGATTCAACAAATACTTACTGATAACTCTTCTGTTGGAATTTGCTCTTTGGTTATAGCCTATGTGTTGAAATTGTACCTGTTGTTGACTCATTATCACATCATGCTCAAGAGCTCTTTCAAGCTTCTTTCTTTTTAAAAATTCTCTCCAGGAGACCAGTTTCCCCGGAACCTTCTCTCTCTTTTTGTAGGTAACATCTTGTCTCCTTTATTGAGAAGAGGTAACAGTGGGCAATGGAAAGAAGGCTGGACTTTGCACAGGAAGATGTGGATTGGAGTCTTGGCTCTGTCTCTGACCAGTTGGCACATTCCTCCTCTTCACTGAACTAGTTTTCTCCTCTATAAGATGGTTCTGATAATACTTACCTCACCTTATATTGGAGGTCACAGGGTGTGGTGATGAAGAACACTGACTCTGGAGCCAGAGCAGCAGGTTCAAGGTCCAGATCTCTTTTGCACAGGCTGACCTTGCACAGGTTACTTAACCTCATGGTGCCTTCATTTCTTCTCCTATAAGATGGGATGATAATACCAGTGTCATGCCCATCAGGCAGGACCGGGAGGGCTCAGTGAACTGATGTCAGTAAAACACTTAGAACAGCAACGGTAACTGCTGCAATAAATATCTTTTGCATAGTTTTGTATAGTTTTGCTCACGGCTCTAAGAGCCAGTAATAATAACACTTTGCTATCTCCATCACACACAGGAGTAAAACAAAGAACAGACATTCGGAGTTTGGAAGTCAGAAGTTCCTCATTCCCCCATGTCTCTCCCAGGAGTGTTTTGTGTCATAACCTTTCTTTCTTGCAATGTTAAAAAATATGTCCTATGCTGCTATTACTTCTCTCTGTCTCTTTATCACTGGCTTCATGAAAAGGGAGCCACCGTTACACTTCCTTTTCAACCACTTCTGCCTCCACTGACCTTGAAGTCTGACCTCTAGCCTCTGCCCGCCTTTACTTGCTCTTTGCTGGAGCCACGTCCTTGTGGGGCACTGAGGGCCTCCTCTTCATAGCTCAGACTTCTGCAGGGCTCCATCCTTCCGAGGCTCCATCTGGAATTCTGTCCTACACCCTACCTCCTTCTTAAAAAATTGTATCACCCTCTTCTTTTCTCTTTTTTTGTTTTTAACATGTTTTCCTTTGTTACATCCTCCTAGTTCCCAAGTCTGTCCTTAACAGTCATCTCATGGAATGTTCCTCTCACGTTGCAGGTCTCTCCTCTCCAACTGCTTCAGTTCTTACTCTTACCTCTGTGGCTTCCAATCTGCAATTCCGGCTCCAACTTTCCTTTCTGAGTTCAAGTCCTTTGAGTTTTAGACTCAACAGGTCTGAAGCAAAATGTATCATCTGTCTTTCAATCTAACTTCTCACATCTCCTTACTTCTATAAATGGCATCATACTTGCCATAGTCACCCCAAGTTCAGAGTCCTCTGTTCATTGTTTGTCCAACTATTTCAATGTCTATTGTGTGACAAGCATTTCACTAGGCATGGAAAATGCAAGCATGCATTTGACACAGTCCTTGGGCTAGAGAGAGGAAGGTATGATGGTGGAAAACTTTAGCAAGCATGCACAGAAGAGGAGGAGGATGAGGGCATGCCCGATATGCCTGGGGAGGGGTGTAGTCAGGAAATGCTGCAAGAAAGAGGTGAAGTTTGACCAGAATGTTGCAGGTGAGAAGACACTCAAAAAGAGGTAGGAAAATGCAAACAAAGGAGAATTTCAGCCAAGACAAGAGAAGGGGAACAGCCAAGAGCTGTCAGGGCCTGAGCAACTGCCCAGCCAGGCGCTCTGCCAGGGGCTAGGTTTCCCTGCAGGCCTACACGGTTATGTCTCTGGCTCTTTGTCTCTCTTTCTTCGACTCCTTATTCACTTCACTGCTTTCTTACTGTTTTGATTATACTATTAACCTTTCATTATGGAACATTTAAAACACATACAAAAGTAAATTTTTAAGAAACTTAACCACAGTATATTATTTACAGCTCAAACAAGAAATTTACAATAGTTTCTTAATATTATTATGTACTTAAATCTCATAAATGGTTTTATCTTTCACAGTCTGTTTCTATCAGGATCCATTTAAAGTTCACATTTGTGAATGGTTGATAGCACTTTTAAGCATCTTTTAAGCTATAGGTTCTCCATTCATTTCTCTTTTTCTTACTCTTGCAATGTATTTGTTGAAGAAACCAGGTCTTTTATCTTTAGATTATTTCCATGGTCTGAATATTGCTAATTGTATCCTGTGATGTCATTAGACCTATTCCTTTTTGCCTTGTTCTTCCCATAAGTTGATTGGTATACCTACAGATTTGATTTACAGATTATTTTTTTGACAAGAGTACTTCAGAATCATAGAAGGCACATAACGTCTGCTTGTCTCTCCTGTAACAGTCACTGATGCTTAGAACCTTCATTCATAAGAAGTGGCAAAATGGTGATTTTCTAAATTCTATCATTCCTTATGTGTTTATCAGTATAAGAAGATAAACTTCCTTTCATTGACCATGTGGGTTCCCAGTGGTACATTTCATGTAGAAAAGACAAGTGCATGATCCTTTCCCTTACTTAATGTAAGGGATCTTACGTTAAGTAAGGGATAAGTAAGCATCTTCCAACAGTGACCAATTAATGCTTTTCTTTTAAATATGAGATTATAAAGAAAGTTTTTTTTTTTTTTAAGATTTTATTTATTTATTTGACAGAGAGAGCAAGAGAGCACAAGCTGGGGGAACAGTAGGAGGGTGAGGGAGAAGCAGGCTCCCCGCCAAGCAGGGAGCCCGATGCGGGGCTCGATCCGAGGACCCTGGGATCATGACCTGAGCCGAAGGCAGACGCTTAACCATCTGAGCCACCCAGGCACCCCTAAATATGAGATTATAGATTTAGTATATGCGATGTGTGTTGATTCCCTTCAGTTGTGATCCTGATGTGGTACTTGAATAGCTCTGTGTTTGGCCTGTGGTAGCTTCTCCAAGTAGGTTTCAAGTTCTTTTTACACAACCCAATAGTCTTTGATAACTTCTTTGTTATCTGACATAACAAGTTACTCCAGACCCATCTTGTCTATCTCCTGTCCCAGACTGGGAGGCAGCCATGTCTCCAAGGACTCCTGGTTTCTTGTGGGAAATGTATGTCAAGACCACTGTTTGGGTACTAGGGTTCTCCATTACTTTCAATGTCAATTGCGATAGCAAACTTGACCCACCAGTTCTGATTCCTGTAATCTTCACAACTGCTGCATTTTTGCTACCAGATCTTCCTGAAGCTCAGAAGTAGTCATGTCCTGCTTTCATACAGCTGTTTCACTGGCCTCCCTGATCCATCAGGTCCATCAGCTGGGCATTCCAAATGTGTTTCCCAGCCTGGTCCAACCTGAGTTCCTAGCTAGGACCCTGCTGCTCCCCTGTGTGCCCTGCCATGGACCAGCCCAAACTGACCTGCTAGCTGTTTCAAGAGCCTGCCTCCTATTTTCCCACCTCTGTGCTGTTGTTCATGATCTGCACTCACCTGGACTGCTCTTCCTCTAGACCTCTGTTTTTAGTTGTTCTTGGAGACATGGCTGATTCCAAGTCTGGGACAGGAAATACACAAGCTCTCCCTTCATGTCATCTCTGTTTTGGGGGCTGGTCTAATCATCTCATAATGAAAGTTCTCCTATCTCTGAATTCTTGTAACTGTCTTATGGCACCAGACATATATGTATCCTCAATGGGACTATGAATTCCTAGGAGGCTAGGATCCTGGCTTATTTATTCTTTAAATTCTCAGTGCTAAGCATTTTGCCCTGACACATAACAGATAGTCCAATACGTGTCTATAGAATGAAAGAAGGCTCAGATGACTGAATGAATTACTTATGTTCTGCTTGGTGTTACGGCTACTAGGTTGCAATCCTGTTCTCATCCCCTTTCAGTTTTACCAGACCATAATCTCCCTGAAGGCAGGGCTGACACTTCTTCACCTTGGTCTCCTAATGCAGTGACTAGCTTATCTTGGAGGAGCTGCTCCCTGCATACTAGTTGAGTTGAATTTATGGAAAAAAAATTAAAAAGAGGAATTTAAATCCAAGGACTCACTTTCTTGTCTCATCCAACAAAGATTTCAGCTTCTGACCTGTTCTTTTCTGCCTTAGTGGTGGGGGATTTCAGAGCCAAAGGAAGGCACAATTCCATTTGCCCAGTTGTGCCATTATGCACTTTGGGTTAGGCCAGCTTACTATTAATATTGCAATTCTTTAATTTTTTTTCTTCTTGCTTTCCTTTTCTTACTCTCTGAGATGTCCTGTGTGATTGAGGCTCTTCTAAGCTCACTGCAGAGGCTCAGCATGGCAGTAAAAAAGCTTCCCAGAAAACACTTCAAGAACAAACAACCAATGACCCTGGAGATGATAGCACAAAAATGCTATTGACAAAAGATGGGCAGAGAGCGGTTGCCTTTATTTGGACAGAATGAGGAAAAGAACTTGAAGTGAGTCTGTTAGCCAAGTCCACTCTGGGTGTTTTATTACTCTTTTGGAGAGAGTTGCATGCCTGTAATATCTGGAGTTAGGAGAGAGCTCTCAGCAGCTGCCCAATGGCTTCTGATGGCAGATGTGGATGTGGGTGATATTACCTGGACTCAGTCACTCAGCCTGGTGGCCAGAGTTGGGGCCTGGACTCCATAGCCTGAATTTTTAGGCCCATGCTCTTTGTGCCGTACCAATCTTCTGTTTCTTTTTCTTCTATGGAGAAGCTGGAAGCCAGGGTTGTCTTTTCTTTTCTACTACTACTACTACTACTACTACTACTACTACTACTACTACTACTACTACTACTACTTCTCCTTCTTCTCTTTCTCCTCCTCCTCCTCCTTTCTTCTCTTCTTTTTTTTTTTGCCAGGGGAATTGCAGAAACCAGCTGGATATCATATCATAGACCTGGGTGTCCTGAGATCTGCTTTTTAATTCCTGTTCTTCCACAAAATGTTGCAAGACACTAGTCCTCTGGCCATTCTTTTCCCCAGTTTCTTTATATACCTAATATCTGCCCTCGGTTATCCTGAAAAGTCCTTTCTAGGTCTGAATACTTTCTGTTAAATTCCTGACTTGTCTGAATCATTTTTAAAGGGCCCTTTAGAATGTTGCAGCTGATGATTTTATTTTCTTTAAAATCATCAGCTCTGGAACTCTCAGTTCTGATTTTCAGGCCTGTTCTTAAAATGTGGAGTTTACCATACAAAGGGAGGGTTTCACAAACAACAGTACATGGCCTGCGTCTTGTTCTCCTGACCAGCCTATAAAAGTTCAGCCCTTTTAGCTTCCTTGTGCTCTCCCAGATGTAGAGAACACCCACTCATGCTCAGGATATTCCAGGCACTGGAATCAATAGATGGGTGTCTGGCCACCTGGGGCTCCCATGAACAATGACGTTGTTCCTTGACCTGCTTGAGTACTCAGTTCAGCTGCCTGGGGTGCTCTTGCACAGAGAATGCTGGGAATATATTCCCTAAATGTCTCCTCTGTGCTAGGCACGGGACTACATGCTTTATGTAGAGTCTGAAATTTAATTCCCACAACTCTGGGAAGTGGTTTTTATCTTTCTCAATTTACTCATGAGCCTAATAGAGAGAGGGTACTCACCAAAATGTTGTTGTGATGAAGAAAAACGTGAGAAGCAGGGGAAGGAGGAACAACAGACTTAAAGCAAAGTCATTTGCTCGAAACCACATAGAATAACATGCTCTGAAACCAGGTTTGTCCAATTCCAAATCCAGTGTTTTATTTCCTCCTAATTGTTATGTTCAGAAAAGCCTGTGAATACCTCTCTTCTTCTCTTTAGCATTTTCTGGGTTAGGTCACAGAAGGGCTGTGTGAAAATGCAAATGTTTCCTTTCAGAGGAATGAGATGGGCAGCCTCTGTCTGTCTTTCTGGCCTCGTGGAGGGTTCCTTGACCAGATTAGTTTCACCTTCCAGGTTCTGAGGCAAAGGCTTCATCTGAGAATGGATCAGAGGGAAGGCAAGTAGCTCAAGCACTGGAGAAGCATCCAGGAAGGGGATCATCTCCCCATAGGCATACCAGCCTGAAAAGAGGCACAATGCGCCCCAAGACATTTCTGTTTGGCTGTATCCTGCTTCAAGGTGATATGTTACACATCAGTCCTGTGCTTTAATATGCTGAATGTGGCTCATCTCCATTAAATGATAAAACTGAACTGCTGATTAGAACATGATGCTTTTGATTTATACAGCTGGGCATTGTTCTAGGAATCTTCTCTCCTCTATTTGCTGCTGACAATAAACACTTTGATTTTTGTCGGTGCCCAGGTGCCCAGCTTAGAAGAGGTAGACACGGTCATTGTATTTTAGATCTTGGAGTCAGGGGCTACATTCAAAAAGCCACCTTCAGCCATTGTTGCTCAATGCTGTGGGTCAGCGTTTGTGGGCTCACTTTTAGTGTGAATTGGTCAACGTTGTTTTCATGACTTGGGCTACCCTTTCAACCCCAACCAGCCAGCTTGCCACACCACGAGGTGTATATGGTCCCAGAATGCTAATGACTCAAGACAACTCTTTGTCTCTATGGGTGAAGTCATTTATTTCACACGCTCCCCTGACAGAGACTCTCCACCCCACATCCCTCCCGCCCTGGGAAAGAAATGTTTTCTTTCTGAAAAGGAACACTGAGATGGCCTAGGGTAGCACTGGAAGCAGTTGAGGAGTTGCCTCCACTCTTCTTTCCCGCCTTCCCCCACTGGGTACCAACCCAGTACCAGCTGCTTATCAGCTTCGTCTTGGGCAGGGCTGGGAGATAGTGCTACCTCCTCTTGAATGCTTTGTCCTAAGCATGGACAAAGCTCCTTTTACTTCAAACCTTGTTATGAAGCTGAAACAAGATTTTTGATCATTTGCCTAGATGGCCAAGGACAGCTGAAGACTATGTCCTGCTCAGTCCAGTTTGTTCCCAGCTGTACTACATACTCAGGGACCCCCATGTGGTTGTAGATTAGGCCAATAGAAGGAGCTCTGTTTCCGGAGCTTTGCCTTGGTCTGTACTCAGGTCAGCTCTCTGACCTTGCTGCTACCATGTCCCTGGGGTTGGTTTTCTAGTAATGATATCCAATGTTTTGGGGTTTGATCTGCCCTAGACAACCTCCCAGAAGCAGACTTCCAGGCCAACTTTACTGATGTCCTTTGAGACTGCACCAGCCCTCATCTCTGGCCCTGATGCGACTTTCTAGAATTGGATTCACTTATGGTCTCACATTTTCACTCATCCCCATGTTTCTGGTAACTGATTTTCCCACCCCTCCAATTTCTACAGTGGAGACCTGGTGGTGCTGGCCTGGCTGGCCCAATTCTTTCAGGGTTACATTGGCAAGCAAGAGGACTGCTACCCACAACTGCATCACAGAAGGTCAGAGGGTGAAGATCAGAACCAGGGTTGGAAGAGCAAGGAGATCTGATACAAATTTCAGAAGTCCCTGGGTCTTGTCAGGTTGTGTTAGTGTCTCAGAGGAAAGAACATAAAAATGAGAACCAGAGAGCAAGAATGAACAGATGGCACAGCCTCTAAAGCAATGCATGTTCCCTCAGCCTTGGATTTTGCACATTTTCATCAGAGTTCGTGTGTATGGGGCAGATCGATTCGCAAATATGGGGCAGGTTGTGCCTCTAGCAGATAAACCCATACTTCTGGGTCAAGTCATTGCTGAATTTGGATTTGACACTGTGGTTTAATAATGAGAAGAGTGAAATCATAATGAAAGCACAGGCAACCACATATAGTATCTGTTTTCTTATTCTGGGGACCTCAGAGAAATGGATAGGAAGAATATCTTTTCTTCCCTTTCTAGATGCCCAAAGTCTGGCTCTAGTTTTCTTTAGCAGTTGACTTTGTCAAGCTTACTCCAATAGAATAGCCTTTTGTGTATTTTTTTTCTGCCAAATCCCCTTGGCCTCTGAACTAAAGCAAACTCCACTGAATGTTATTGCTGAATAGCTCACGGCATGTTTATGATATGTGTGACTTTCTCTGGCTGACCTCATTGAAGGGGGCTTTTGCTTAGCCAGGGACCCATTTAGAGTGGCAGGGGATGAGAAATTGTAGACCATCCGGCCTAACCTCAGAGGTAGGCAGATCCGAGAGACATTAAGAAGGAATGAGATCACAAAACATCTGGAGAAATATGAACTGACAAAAAACTAGCCATTGTGGTTTTGTAAAAGGTAAATCTTATTTGACAAATGTGGTTGGGGGGAGAAAAAGCGAGAAAGAGAATGAAGGAGATAATGTGGAAAGCAGAGGGTTATAAGACAGTGGACTTAGACTATGAGGATTTCCAAGAGACTTCGCACAAGATATTGCTAAATAGGCTCACGCATTGGGTGGCACCTTTAGGCTTCCTAAAGCAGCATACTTCAAACATTGCAATAAAGAGCTCAAGTCAAGATGTAATTATCCCCTTTCTTTTCCTAAGGGTACTATCCTAAATCCTCAGTTATTATACACTTGGGTAGTGAGACTAGAGCCAAGTAGGACTGTGTAGTTTAAGACCTCCAACATCCCCTGCAAGGTTGTTAGAATAATGGGTTGGCTTTGGTCTGTCTACGGGAGCTACTTTGGAAAGATGGCTGGGCCTCTTGAGTAGGACCATCCAGACATCAATGAAAGAGATTTCTAGTTCAGCAGTTGGCCAACTATAGCCCATAGGCCAAATCCACCTGTGTTTGTAAATAAGGTTTTATTAGAATGCAGCTATACCCGTTCATTTATATATTGTCTAAGGCAGCAATGGCAGAGCTGAGTACAGGTGGTCCCCGACTTACAATGGTTTGACTTACGATTTTTTTGACTCTATGATGGTGCAGAAGCAATATGCATTCAGTAGAAACCCTACTTCAAATTTTGAAGTTTGCTCTTTTCCTGGGCTAGTGATAGGCTGTATGATATTCTCCCATGATGCTAGGCAGTGGAAACAAGCCACAGCTCTCAGTCAGCCACACAATCACAAGGATAAATAATAGATACACTCACAATTGTTCTGTACCCACACAGCCATTCTGTTTGTCACTTTCAATACGGTATTCAGCAAGTTCTATGTGATAGTCAACACTTTATTATAAATTAGGCTTTGTATTAGATGATTTTGCCCAACTGTAGGCTAATGTAAGTGTTCTGAGCACATTCAAGAAAGGCTAAGCTAAGCTAGGAGAGTCAGTAGTAGAGGTGTATTAAATGCATTTTGACTCATGATATTTTCAACTTAGGATGAGTTTATTAGGATGATAACCCTATCGCTGAGTCAGAGAAGTTTTGTAGTTGCAATTATATGGTCCGCAAAGCTTAAAATACTTTCTGTCTGGCAATTTACAGAAAAAGTTACTGATCCCTATTCTAGTTCATCTGTAACCCTCTCCAATCAGCCATTTTAGGTAGCCCTATGGTAGCTCTCTGCCATTTTGTTCTGTTTCATTTTCTTTCAAACATGTGGCACTATCTAAACTATCTTGTTGAGTAATTTACTTATATTTTGACTATCTTCTCCAACCGGAAAGAAAACTTGAAAGTAGAGATCTTGCTCATTCTGTTCATAACAATGTATCACCAGCTCCTGACGTATAGAAGTTGTTCAATCACTAGTTACGGCATGAATGAATGAATGAATGAATGAGTGAATGCTTGCTGGTAAGAAAAAATGGTGAGGGAAGGGGGAGTTAAAAATGAGACAATGAAGATGCTTAGTGACTGATAGGAAACAGATGATCATATATAGTTGTATCTCATTTTATCGTACTTCACTCACTGAGCAATCTATTGACACCTTTTTTCCAACAGCATGTGCTTCGTGTCTCTGTGTCACATGTTGGTAATTCTCTAAATATTTAAAACTGTTTCATTATTATTATATTTGTTATGATAACCTGTGATCAGGGTCTTTGATATTACTATTGTAATTGTTTTGGGGTGCTATGAACCACACCCATATATGATGGTGAAATTTAACAGATAAATGCTCTATGTGATCTGACCAGCCAGTCCCTCGTCTCTCTCCCTTTCCTTGGGTGTCCATAATTCCTGAGACACAACAATATTGGCATTAGGCCAGGTCATATCCCTGCAAAGTGTTCAAGTGAAAGGAAGAGTCACACGTTTCTCACTTTAATCAAAATCTAGAAATGACTAAGTTTGGTGAGGAATGCATGTTGAAAGCTGAG
Source organism: Phoca vitulina (assembly GCF_004348235.1). Classification (NCBI taxonomy): domain Eukaryota; kingdom Metazoa; phylum Chordata; class Mammalia; order Carnivora; family Phocidae; genus Phoca; species Phoca vitulina. The sequence goes on from NW_022589704.1 coordinate 93,984,757, forward strand.
ATAGGCCAAAAGCTAGGCCTCTTGTGCCAAATAGTTAGCCAAGTTGTGAATGCAAAGGAAACATTCTTGAAAGAAATTAAAAGTGCTACTGTAGTGAACACACAAATGATAAGAAAGTGAAACAGCCTTATTGCTGATATGGAGAAAGTTTGAGTGTTCTGGATGGAAGATCAAACCGGCCATAATATTCCCTTAACCAAAGCCTAACCCAGAGCAAGGCCCTCACTCCCTTCAATTCTATGAAGCCTGAGAGAGGTGAGGAAGCTGCAGAAGAAGAGCTGGAAACTAGCAGAGGTAGGTTCATGAGGTTTAAGGAAGGAAGCCATCTCTATAGCATAAAAGTGCAAAGGGGAAGCCACAAGTGCTGATGGAGAAGCTGAAGCAAGTTATGCAGAAGATCTAGATCTAGATCTAAGAGCCTTAATGAAGGTGGCTACAATAAATGACAGATTCTCAGTGCGGATGAAAAAGCCTTCCATTGGAAGAAGATGCCATCTCAGACTTTCATAGCTAGAGAGGAGAAGTTAATGGCTGGCTTCACAGCTTCAAAGCACAGGCTGCTCTCATGTTAGGGGTGAATGCAGCTGGTGACTTTAAGTTGAAGCCAATGCTCATTTACCATTCTGAAAGTCCTAGGGCCTTTAAGAATTACACTAAATCTACTCTGCCTATACTCTATAAATGGAAAAACAAAGCCTGAGTGATAGCACATTTGCTTACAATATGGTTTACTGAATATTTTAAGCCACTGTTGAGACCTATTGCTACAAAGCTGCATTTGGCTAGATGATTAGCTTGTAAGAGTATAAAATTGCAACAGTCAACTACCATCCTGATCAGTCAGCAGCCATCAACACTGAGGCAAGACTCTCCATGAACAAAAAGATGACACATTGCAATCTCAGATGATGCTTAGCATTTTTCAGCAATAAAGTACTTTTTCTGGGGGGGAGGGGAAGGGCAGAGAGAAATTCTTAAGCATGCTCTACATCCAACCTGGAGCCCAACACAGGGCTCGATCTCACGACCCTGAGATCATGACCTGAGCTGAAATCAAGAGTTGGATGCTTAACCTACTGAGCCACCCAAGCACCCCAGCAATAAGGTATTTTTGATTAAAGTATACACTTTCTTAGAGACAATGGTATTACATACTTGATAGACTACAGTATAGTGTAAACAATTTTAATATGCACTGGGAAACCAAAAAATTAATTTGACGTGCTTTATTGTGATATTTACTTTATTATGGTAGTCTGGAACCTAACATGCAATATCTCCAAGGTATGCCTGTATTTGTGCTTTCTGCTTAACTGGTCAGACAACATTAGTCCCATATTAGTTGGAAGAAACATTTAAATTGATCTACCCACTCTGTTTTTTTGTGTGTGTGGGTTTTTTTGTTTGTTTGTTTTTGTTTTTGTTTTTACTTGAGAGAGAAAGAGAGAGAGCATAAACAGGGGGAGGGGCAGAGGCAGAGGGAGAAACAGACTCTCCACTGAGCAGGGAGCCAGACGTGGGGCTCCATCCCAGTACCCTGGGATCATAACCTGAGCCAAAGGCAGATGCTTAGTCGACTGAGCCACCCAGGTGCCCCTACCCACTCTGTTACTATAAATTATAACCTACCCTAAGTAATCCAAGGCAAATTTTCTCTCCATGGTTTGTAAACATTTTCAGGAATGGATATTGCACACTTAGCAGTGGTGGCCTGGTGACTTCCTTGTCCTTTTGTGGTTCTCTTATTGCTGAGCTTTTGATGTCTGGGCCATTCCCGCAGGATGGGATTACAGCCCACTGCTAGATGGAAGGAGGTAAAGAGAAGTCAAGCCCATGGGATCATCTTGACTAATCCCATTTGCCACTTAGAACTTGGGCATTATCTACACTATATTTATTTTTACTTCCAGAAGGAACCATTGTGAAATTGACTGTTGCAATTATATACTCTTGCAAACTAATTTTCTAGCCAAATGCAGCTTTGTAGTCCCAAGAAAACAATAATGTAAGGCTCATAGTTAATAAAATACCCTAGTATTTCCTGAGTGCTTGACAACAATCTGCAAGGTAAAAGGACATGGCTCTAGCCCCTGGGTTCCAGTCTTTTTCCTGTAGCATTTCTCAAGGAAATCTCTGAATCAAGTGCTGTTCAATGGGTAGCATGGCATTTTGTTAGATATGTTGCCATCTGGGAGAGAAGAGAGGTGCTTATTTGCATGAAATTTCTCTTTATTCTGTGGCTGTTTTAATTTGTCTTAACGTAACGCTCACGGGCTACTAGGATCATAGCAAAAGGACTCAAGAGCCAACTTTAACCAGGCTCCACTGGTCAAAGATGAAACAATTTGAGGATCAAATAAGGACATTAACTTCAATAGATTGATATTCGTCAAATATAATTAAAGTCATGAATTTAAAATGACATTGGGGAGGAAAAACCCTAATTGCTCACCATTGACAGATGCTAGGGAACCAACTCATTATTATGAACACTAAAGAGAAAGAATCAAATATTAATTTTGTCTTTCCTATACAAACTGTACCACTGAGTAACCAAATAGTAAATAATGAGAAATTTATATTTATAGAAGTATCCAGCTAATAAGTGAAGAAGGGATGTAGCATTGGATGAACACCATGACAGAACCACTAATAAATGAGTGAATGTTGGCACTAAGAATGAGTGGCTGCTAACATCACAAAAAGAGAGGTAATGATGTGCCTCCTGACTAAAGAACACAGCCCCACCTTTGAGGTAGTCTTGCCAGTGGATGAACCTTGAATCTCAACAAGGCTCTAGATGCAACTACCAATTTATAGGAAATACAGAGGGTGGAGGATCACATCAGGAAACACCACTTGATTGGAGATGGCAAAATCCAGCCTGGAAAGCTCTACAAGATAAATGAGCTTGTTTCTTCAACAATGCATTGTGAGAAAGAGATGAAGAGCAAGAGGGGAACCCATGAATTGAAAAATAGTTAAGAAATTTATCAGCCAGCCATAATGCATGGATCTCATCTGCATTCTGATTCCATAAACAAACTATAATAAATTATTAACATTTGTGTCAATTAGAAATTTGAACACTGATGAAATATTTGATAATAAAGAATTATTAAGATTTTAGGTGTGGATTTGACATTATATTTTAAAAAGAACCCTTTGGAGATACATGTTGAAATATTTATAGATGATATGTCTGAGATTTGCTTTCAAGTAATACAGGGCAGAGAGTTAGCTGAGGACAGAGGTGAAATAGGACTGGTTCTGAGCTGAACCTAGTTGGGTAATAAGTTCATGGGATTTATTATATTGTTCTCTCTCTCTTCTGTGTATGACTGATGTCTATTAGAAAAAAATTAAAAACGACTGTCTTGGCAAAAAGAAGAGTGGTGGTTTAACTAGTTCTTTCAATGGCAGATAGAGGTGACTTATGACTATATCATTCATTGTGAAACTTATTTATGTGAACATATACCTATATGTGTGCTTTATGTATAATGCAATTTTTTATATATTATTAATTATATATATTTATTTACTCATATATTATTATATATAATACATATTATACCAGTATTATCTAGTCAGTCACCAGGTTATCTCAGTGATTTAAACATATTTAAATAATCAGTTAAAAGGATTTGCTTAATGCAGTACCTATTACTATTTCTTCACATGAGAAGGGTAGTTCCAATTGTGGAAAACACAAATTTCATTCATTAGTTTGTTCTTTCCAAAAACATTTCTCAAGAATCCACCATGTGCCAGCACTAGGCTGATCTCTAAGAATAAAAATCAGTTTAGTCATGGTCCAATCCTGGAGAAATTCATTTTCTAGAGGGAGAGACAGACAAGGAAAACCCACAGAGCAGCAGAAAAACAGCCATGTGAGACACGGCTCATAATGCCAAGGGCATGCGGTCAGTTGGTCCTGGAAAGAAGGGGTACCCTGGCTGGCAGGCTGATCCTGAGCGGGGCAAAAAGGGCAGGGGAGGAGATAAGGTGGAAGGGCAGTAATGAGAGCAAGGTGCTCCGGAAGGACATTTACCTGGCTTTTGCTCAATATAGCTGGATTGTTTTGCGTGAGGAAGAGTGAGGAGAACAGACACTGGTTGGGGAACATTTAGTGCTGGATATTTTGGAGGATGTGGAGAAGCAAAAGGGACAAGCTCTTTTAAGGTCCTTAACATCTCACCCCACAGAGTTCCTGTCCTGCTCTTGACCATGACAGCTGATGTGAAACAAAGCCTCTCTCCCTCTCAGATGCTGCTCCTCAGAATTCCATTTGCACACTCTCTTCTTGCCAAGCTTCCTCCTCTGCAGCTTTCCTTGTTGACCTTCTGGTCTATTCTCTGTCCTAGCCCAGGCTTCTTTTTCTTTCTCCTCAGTCTAAATCTCAGACGGGCAAAGGCTCTGACTTTCTCTGTACTGCATTTAGCCACAACTGGACACAATCTGCATTACTATTCATCAGTGACCCTCATGACCTTTGTCCAGTTGAGTTCGTCAACTAGAAAGGACTTCGGGAATTAAACAATTATTTTTTTTTAATTTGAAAGATGATCTCAAAGTGGTAGCATGTATCATATGATCACTTATCTCTAGTGCTTTGGTTTAACTTACCCCTTTAGAAAAAAACACAAAAACTTAAGTAGTCCAATGAGGGCAAGTCCTTGTCATTTATTGAGAGCTTTTTCTTAGTCAAAGCAAAACTTTGGCATTCTTAGCTGTTCACTTATTTATACTACAGGAAACCAACAGTTATGCAAGGCCACTGCCAACATAATCACGAGCTGCTGTGTGCAGTCTTAAGTGCCTCATGGAAAAATAACTCTGAATTGGAATTCTTCCCAAAAGCCAGCTTCATTAATGCTTTGACAACTGAGGTAGGCAAAAAAAAAAATCTAGAAAGAGGTTATAAATGTGAATGGCTGTTAAACCTTTCAGCAGGGTGATTTAGTGTAAAAAATGTAAGATATTAGCACAAATGCTCTTGCAATAGTACCATGGCTGTGTCATGCCTTTAATTTACCTAGAATTAATTGTAGGTTTAGGATGCTTTATAGTTTAATGAACACACAGAACACAGCCTCAAGCATGTTTTATTAACTTGGCTGTGCCTTGTGTTTCAAAACAGTCTTTGAAAATGTGGGAGACAAGCTGCATGTGTGTGTGTGTGTGTGTGTGTACACGGGTGTGTATGTGTGTGTGTGTGCAAATATGTGTGTGTCGCCACATGAAGCAATGTGGAGCAGGAGGGACATGGGTAGAGGGTATAGTCTGTTGACACAGTCATTCTCAAAAGCTACCATTTCATTATGGCAATTAAATCTTAGATGGGCACTTTTTGGGCCCTTGTCTTTAAAAGGAGTTTCTGATATTTTTCTTTTGTTCTTTAAAAAGATTTTTTTAAATGGATTTTGCCGTGAGTACTTCCTAAATACATATTCTTTGCTTGGAAGCGAAAGGCAGGAACTATGAACAGAGAGCAAGAACTTTGGAAACAAGAAGAGTTTATAAGGTTATTGGGAGCTTTTCATCCTTGCTGAGTAAACAGGAGAGTGATGGTAGACACCATCTTTCTGAACAGAACTGTTCACATATTCTGAGAGCCAATAGACACAGATTGGACTTCCAGAACTTAAATGCCTGTAGCACTTCAAGAGGTGCTCCTAGAGGGCTTTTAATATTTTTCATCAGTAGTTACTTGGCCACAGTCTCTCATTTATAGTCACACCCCCTATTTAATGTGCCAAGTTAGTTCTTCTGGTCTCTGGGCTACTTCAGATGACTTGATCAACTTGACAAATTGCAAGGAGAAGAGGGTGATGAGAGTTCACTGTGTCAGTGATGACCATGGTGGCCAACGATGGTTGAGTCCACCGGCACCAGGCTTTGCCCGAAGCGTTTACCTCAAACCTTATTCAATACTCACCACAAGCCTGTGGGGGAGAACCAGTCATTATTGCTTTTATGCAGGTGAGGAAACCAAAGCTTAGTGTGGCCAAGTCAAGACCCAAGGACAAAGACACATGCATGGCAGAGCTGGGCGTGCAGTGCAGGCAGCTGACTGGAGTGTCACTCTTGGCCGTGGGTTTTTTCTTGACTGTTGCAAGTCTCCTAAACCAGGACTCTACTCGGCCTCAGTCTTTGCCAGGAGACTGGTAATTTCCCTCCAGATTACTAGATGTATGCGAAGTTTCCAAGCTGTCCGTGAATCACATTGACCCTTTTTTCATTTAAAATAAAAAGTAATATTTCTAAACCCATTAGAGAAAATCAGAACTTTTTTTTTCAGATTTAATTTTTGGTATAAGTGTGATAATGCTTATTATAAAGTTTAAACATTATAAGGTTGTAATATTGAAATTTTTCTCTATTTCTTGGTGTTGTTTAACTCTCTTGGTCACATTCCTCTTCATCCAACCACCTCTAAGCCTAATTATACTTATTAGATGTAGCTGAGGTTAAAAATTGGGAATCTATCTATTTATGTCTCTGTCTCTGTCTATCTGTCTTTCCCAATGCCCTCCAAAACACTACTTGACATTGTCAAGCGGGAAGTCTCTGAGGCTCGCCCCCTGGATTCAAATCCCGATTCCACCATTTATTAGCTAAGGGATTTTGTGCTAGTATTTTCTCCATGCTTCAGTGCCCTTATCTGTAAATGGAAATAATAACAGTACCTATATCATAGGTTTATGTGAAGAGGACATGTGGTAATATATAAAGCAGTTAGAACAGAGATGGGCACAAGGTAAACCCTCAATAAGGCTATCTAGATCTATATCTCTGTGCATATACATGTCCATGGAAGTGATAATATATAAATTATTTTGCATCTTGTGTTTTTGACTTAATAATATATTATTTTAGTCATATAAGACTGCTTTAAAAAAACTAATACAACATTCCATTGCATACATGTAACCTGTTAGTAGACTTTTAGATGTGTCTATTTTTCATTCTTATAAGCAATGCTCTAATAAACTTCTAGGTACATAAATCTCTGTGCATTTGTCTGAGTACTGCTGTAGGATAAATTTCTAGAAATGGAATTGCTGATAAAAATAGATGCATATTTAAAATTTTGCTTGAAACTGCCAAAATGCTTTCCCCGAAGACCATATCAATTTACAATTCAGAATGCCAAGATTGGATGTGTCCATTTCCCCACAATCCTGCCAGTGTTAATTATGAGAATATTTTTTTGATCTTTATCCAACTGGTTGGTGAAAATATTGTTGTTTTGATTGCATTTCTTTGATTAGGAGTAAGGTTAAGCTTTTATAATGAGTAAAATGACTCTTTGTAGTCATTTGTGAATTGGGCAGTTCTTATTTTTTCCATTTTTTATTGGAGCATTTCTCAAATTGATTTTAAAATTTTTTATCTATTAAGGATCTTAACCTCTTACTAGTCACATATGTTAAAAGTAACCACATATTTGTTGATCTTTTTCCTTTTTTAATGATTTTTACCCTTAGAAATTTGAGATGTATAATAGACAAATTTGTGAATCTTTTCCTCACTGAATATTTTATTTTAGTAGCTTTTTAAAAAATATTGAAATGTATGCCAAATAGGATAGCTCTATAAGTATATGGTGTGAGGTAGGGAATTTAACTTCATTTACCCCTTAACAAATAAGCAATTTTTAGAGAAGTTGATGAAAGACAAGGAAAAAAAATAGATATTTGGAAGAACCATAGTACATGTTAATTTATTTACCCAATTAGTTAACACATATTTCCTGGATGTTTATCATATATGTACTGGACAGGTCAACACTGACCAATAAAACTTTGTGCAATGATAGAAATGTTCTGTATAGGTGCTGTTAAATGTAGTAGCAACTAGCCACAAAGAACTGAATTTTAAATTTTATTTAATTTTAATAAATTAAAATTTTTTTTTTTTTTAAAGATTTTATTTATTTATTTGACAGAGAGAGAGACAGCGAGAGAGGGAACACAAGCAGGGGGAGTGGGAGAGGGAGAAGCAGGCTTCCCGCCGAGCAGGGAGCCCAATGCGGGCCTCGATCCCAGGACCCTGGGATCATGACCTGAGCCGAAGGCAGACGCTTAACAACTGAGCCACCCAGGTGCCCCTTTAATAAATTAAATTTAAAATAAAGAGCTACCTGTGTCTATTGGCTACCACACAGGACAGTGCAGTTACAGATGATGATGAAATGGCAGAGGGGTGTGTGTGTGTGTGTGTGTGTGTGTGTGAGAGAGAGAGAGAGAGAGAGAGAATGCATGTGAGAATGCAAAGGGCATAGCCAAATGCTTTCCATTTGAAATAGTGAAACTGTAGAAAAAGTACAATTTTGTATCTCCTTATGATTTAAGAATAGGAAAAAAAGAAAGTCTGGACAAGAGATAGGATGCATTTTTGGCCTTGAGAGTCCTGGATCCCCAAATGGGAAAGAATGAGTCTGCTGGTCAATAGCCCTTCCTCTGCAAGCTTTTAAACTGCATTCTTGCTTTAGTTCTGCAGACCCCACCTTTTTTCTGCATACCTCATATCTCTTGTTCAGGAAGGCCATAGCAAACTTGCAAACCCAGTGCCCTACCTTTATATTAATTTCTCCCTTGTGGGGAATACAATGAGCTTTCTTTTAAAAATGAGCCGAGAAGATACCAATATGGAACATTCTTGAAGTGGATCCTAACATTTCTCTGATCTTTCCTGGAGGGTTCCATTAGTGTTTCAAGAGTTTGGGGTCATGGTGGTTAACTCGCTTAATACTGAATTGTTCAGGGAGCCCCAGGGAATAGTCATTTAATGATGTACTCGAGTGGTGGAAAGCGTCGCAGATTCTAGGCAAGGAGCCCTTTATTTTTATTTTCAGAAGAAAATAGGCCTATTTCTCTGCTGTGTAACATGTGAACCCAAGCCAGTCAGAATCCTAGCAAAGTTGTTCTGATGGGTCTGGGAGCACGTGGTTGCATGTGGAGGAGGTTGTTGACTGGGCATGTGTGGGAAGAGGATGGAGCGGTACCTGCCTGGGTCCCGCGGCACGCGTATGCAGGTGACTGAAGCCACGGGCAGGCTGTCAGGCATACAGCCACCAGATTTACGACCGATGTAAAAGGCATATATTATGTGCAGAGCCAGCTGGTCACCTGTCAGGTGGGGAGCTGAGGGCTGAAAGCAAGCTTCTTAACACTGAGGAGATAACAGCTTTATGAGGAATCTGGAGTGGGGGCGTCTAAAGGAAAAACTCTACTCTGCAAGGTGCACCTGCATGCATTTTCCCTGTTAAAAACTGGAGGAGGAGAAGACAAAAGCAAGTGCTGTTGAAGTGGTAGACCTTGAGGTTTAGAGAGTGTTTGATGTGGCATCTCATGAAACTTTAATCATGAAATTCATTCCAATTCATTGAGATGTGGGGGATGATAGGAACTGACAAGTGGCAGAAGGCCTCCCAGGTCAGGGTGGTGATTTATGGGGAGACAGCGAGCAGGGGGCTCTGGCTTTCCCTCCAGTCTCACTTAACAGCTTCATTAATAACCCAGATAAACAAGCCAGCTAGTTCATGAATAGGATCTGATATTAAATTGAGAGGTGTTGGGAATAAAAAAGAAATCCTAAACAGACGGTGGCTCCACGTGGGGAGAAACGGAGAATACTGATCAAAAGTAAGTAGAATTGTATGGGGGCATGGAAGAGTTGGAATTTTTTTCTGATAATCTCCATACACATTTGAGGAAAGAGTGGAAATCCTCCAAGTAATAGCTGGTAATTATTGAGTACCTATTTCAAATGCTCTCATTTAATCCTTATAGCAATTTTATGGTGTGGACTTTATTATCTTTTTTTTTTTTTTTTAACAAATGCAGGAAGCTGAGGATCAGGAAGCACAAGTAATTCACCAAGAGCCGTGCAGATAGTTAACTGTTACAGGTGGGGTTTGATACCCAGGTCACTAGCCTTTGAAAGCCTCTTTTTTCTGTATTCTTGCTACTCGAAGTATGATCCATGGTCAGCAGCATTGGCACCACTGGGGGAACTTAGTAGAAATGCAGAATCTCAACCCTTTCCCTGATCCCACTAAAAAAGAATCTGCATTTTTAGCAGGATTTCCCAATGACTCAAATGCGTAAGAAAGTTTGAGAGGCCCTAGGCTACACTCCGTGGATGGGAAAGGAAGATCCTCATGTAGACGACTCTTTGTAATCTTCTTACTTCTGACCCAAGGTTATCTGAGTGCCATCAGCTTCCCTGTCAAGGTAACTGCCAGCCTCACCCAGCCCTTGGTGCCCACAGCCTCACCTGTGGCCCTGGCTATTTAGGAAGTAAAGACAAGTTTCCAGAGTGAATGAACTCTTACCATTGCTTCATTCATACCCTGTGTTTACTGCTAACACAGCGCTGACCACACAGACTTGGAGTTGTTAATTTAATTGCTCTCAGTTTCCTGCTAGGCTCTGAAGTCTTGGCGGGCAAAGGGTTTGTCTGTTACCTATCATTGTTTCCCTGGTCGCTAGCACATGGTCTCACGTGGCCCAGAGAAGATTCTCAGTAAATGTTTGTTGAGAGACTATGTGAATGAATGAATGAACACTGGCAAAATCTCCTATTCTACCTGGGCCATGTCTCATTGATAACTTTCCCTGGACACTTAAACATCAGGGGTTTGTGGAAAAACATCTGGAAAGCTCTCGAGTTTCTGCCCCACTCTTAACCACAGGTATATTTTCCTTCTAGGCTACAGCAGATGTTCTCTTCTGGCAAAAACCAAAGAAAGGAGATCTATGGTATCCTCTTGATAGTGAATTTAGAAATAAAAAACAGTTGTAAATAAGAAAAATACTTTCACAGATGGAATTTTTATGTTCTCATTTTTGTTGCAACTTGAAATTGTAGTGAGAGGCTAAGGTCAGGACACATTCATTCACTCATTCTACAAATATTTATTACATCCCATGATGCACCAAATGTTAGAGATATTCATGTGATCAGATATACATCTTACCCACCCTTGTGGAGCAGAGAGACCAACAAGGGAGATAAGACTTAAATTGGAATAAGTAATTCAAAGTAGTTCATGAAGTTCAACAAACATTTATTGCATTCCAGCTCTGTACCATGCGCTATGCTTGCTGCTGGGGAGAGAACGATGCCTGAGATAGAATCCCTGACTCAGAGTGGATCACAACCCAGTGAGACCGACACATAGGCATCATCCCTCTGCTGTGGCAAGGGCAGAGACAGAGGGGTGCCAAGGACCCTAAAGGAGCACATAGGCAGACAATGAATGGGGTGAGGGGGCAAAGGGAAGTGGGTCTTGGAAGAGTTCCTGGAGGAGGTGGTGCCTGGGTTGAGTCTTGAGGCATGAGTAGGACTTTGCTCAGGCAAGAAGGGAATGAACATGGAAGTCAAAGTCTCTTTGACGAGATTGAAAGATCAAAGAGCTACATGCTAAAATAAAGAATGCTGACGTGCTATGGGAATTCTGGATACAATTCAGTTGTATCTCAGACAGGTGCAACCAGGTGAAGGGTAGGTAGGGCTTGAGGCACTGAGACCTGAGACAGGAAAGACATTCTATGCTGTGCATGGTAGGGATGTAAGGGGGACAGGCAGGTAGCTACATTTCTCCCTTTCTTTCCCATTCTTGGTCTTTCTTGATCTTTAAATTAAGATGTTAAAATAGTATGTTTTTTAAGTTTTAAAATGAAAAACAAATATTTAAACACAAAAGATAATTGTGGGATTCGTGTCATATATCGATTCATTGCTCACTAATGTTGGTCAGTATAGTTGAGCCAGTGAGCAAAAAATTAAAGATGTGTGATGCTCATATTCACTTTCTAGTCCTGTCAGTGTTTCTCTGTAACTAACTATATGAAAGCCTCTTTTGAAGATGGCTTCCAAAGTCTAAATTAGAAAGCCCCTTGAGAATGTTAAGCCTAGCTCAAAGGGTTCTTCTGGCCTAGCTCCATGTTACAGTGGATTTTTTTTTTTTTAATTGGAGAAGTGATCTGCTGAGAATGTGATGGGTCTGCTTTTTGGTAGGATGGGACACATCAGTTCTAGTGCACACAGTTACTGTCTGCCTGTTCCCTCCAGGTGCTATCACATTAGGGTCCCACTAGGGGACAGAGTTTAATCTAGTGTCTCCAACAGGGTCTTCTCCGGATGGCAAAAAATCCCCACTCTTCTCATCCCTGGGACCAAGATGAGAAATTTGCCTGTAGGGCAAATCAGTGATGAAATACTAGGAAAAGCTTCTGGGTGCTCTCCTAATATATTGATGGAGAGACTTTGGTTAGGAATTCCAAAGCAATTTAGCACAGAAAAGCACTTAGGTAAAAGGATGTGAGCAGAGGGCACCAGGGCCCTTGTTTCTATATTCCTCTTCTTGTCCTTCTACTCCTCAACAGGGTAGAAACTTGATCTCAGAACTTCTCTTATTTTAATTTTTGCTGTGTTTTCAAAATAGAGTTCTTCCATGCTCTGGGGCTCTCATCTTTGGTATCCAAGATATGAATTATGGGTAACGTGGAGCATCTCAGTGGGTCTGTATGACTAACAACTGCTCATAAATATAAGCATGGTCAGAAATCCCCGTGACGACTCTTCACTGAGTCTCCCTAAATCACAGCCAAATCTTTCATGTGAGGATTTTCAGGGAAGCCAAAGGTTATGTTCTCTGCTTTCTTTTGTAAATATGTCACAGTCCATTGGACCCAGAGACCGGGGCCCCTCACAGCTGGTGGGGGAGTCATAGTTGTGGTCTTTATTAAGATTTAAATCACTTAAAATCCCATTTCTCTCTAGCCCCAAACATAAAGAAGATGTGCAATATCAAAAAGGGATTTTCTGTAAGAATCAACTATTTTAAAAGTAAAAACACCGTTGACATAAGAATGTAATTCTTCAGGTTACAAAATCTATGCCACATGATTTTTTTTTAAGTAAGCGCAAATGGTAAAAAAAAATTTTTAATGTAACGACTCCCCATTGTGGCATTTTTCATATTCAGTTCAAATGATGTATAATAGAGGATATGTTAGTTGATTTACTCCCACAAAAGCAAGTGTAGTTTTGGTAATGATAATGGTACGAGTTGTGGAAGTAGTGCTTTTATAGTAGAGTGGAATATGGACAATTTTCATGTCATTACTACATAAAACCCATAATTCTTAGCACAAAATCCATTTACATGTATTTTTAATGGCAAAAACTTAAGCAAATTTCTGAAGTTGGATCTCATATTACCTAGCTTCCATGAATTAGACATATTTACTATGAAGTAATATCATAAATACTTAAAATTAAACTACAGCTGTCAAGATGAATAAAATACGCTTTATGATCTAGAACTTCTCCTTTTATGACTAGATTTACTAGCTACTCATCCCTCAACTTCATTAATCCACAAAACATTTCCTATTCAATCATACGAACTGAGAAAATGCAGTATTTTTGCTTTTAGTGTAATTTTTAAGGCAAAATTGTATCCATGTGTTTGTACTTGTTTTGGTAAGGGAGGGAGGATGATTATTTTCATTTCCCAAGACTGTAAAGTAATAAATAGCAAATGCCCTTCCTGTGAGTTTACTCTCTTTTGTTTTATAGACACACTGTGCTTGCCATGAATAAGGCATCTGGTTGCTGGAAGCCTGGTGGTGGACTCAGACAGATTTGGGCCCAAACTTAGGTTACTCTGTAGTCTTAGGCACATCAGTTAAACCTCTCTGAGCCTCAGTTTCTTCGTCTGTAGAAAGGGGATAATATCTAACTCTCAGCTTTTGTAAGGATTGGAGATATTACATATACAATTAATATCGTACCTAGCTCCAAGTTGGTCCTAAATGAATATCTATTGTATGACAGATAAATGTACAGAATAAATGCTAAATAAGTGTATTTATTCTACACTAGACATTGTGTCCTCTACCGGGAATATAAAAAAAAAGAGAGAGGGAATCCCAGTTCCTATTCTCAGAGAGCTTATGATTTTACAGAGAAGGGAGGGCAAGAGTGACATCTACCCAGCAAACTATAAAATACATCAGACCATGTTTAGACCTCTCAACATGGGATTATGTACAATGCCTGAGGGCCCAAAGGTGGGAGTAATTAATTCGGATTAGGAAAAGGGAATGAGGAGAATCACTGTGAGATTAGGGAAAACTTCATTTAAAAAATTACATTTGAGTATCTTGAAGAATAAACAGGAATTTTGACAAGTGGAAAAAAAAGAATACCCCAGCAAGAACATAGTGTCAGTAAAGTTGCAGTGGCATGGAACATGTCTACGGAGCCTGAACTGTGACTTGGCTCTTCCCTGGTCTCCAGCCTGCCTGCCCACCCTGCAGACTTTGGAGTTGCCAGCTTCCGTAATTGTTTGTATGTGTTTATGTATGTATACACACACACACACACATACACACACACACACAGATCTTTTTTTTTTTTTTAAAGATTATATTTGTTTATTTGAGAGAGAGAATGAGTGGTGGGGAGGGGCAGAGGGAGAGAGAGAGAGAGAGAGAGAGAGAAAAGCAGACTCCCTGGTGAGCAGGGAGCCCGATGCAGGGCTCGATCCCAGGACCCAGAGATCATGACCCGAGCCGAAGGCAGACACTTAACTGACTGAGCCACCCAGGTGCCCCACAAAGATCTTATATATAGATATATATTCAAATTGTTTCTGTTTCTTTGGAGACCCTGACTAGCACAGATACGCAATTCATATTTAAAAGCTTATATAAGGGGTGCCTGGGTGGCTCAGTTCGTTAAGCGTCTGCCTTTGGCTCAGGTCATGATTCCGGAGTCCCAGGATAGAGCCTCACTTTGGTCGCCCTGCTCAGCGGGGGGGTCTGCTTCTCCCTCTTCCCCTCACCCTGCTCCTGTTCTCTCTTCACGTGCTCTCTCTCTCAAATAAATAAATAAAATCTTTAAAAATAAATAAGTAAAAGCTTATATTAAATTGAGAGAACTTGCTCCTATCTAGGTATGAATGGTCATATGCAATGTCAAGATACACCCTTAGTTTCAGTGTTTCCCAGAAGAGATTGAACTCTACTATTGGAGCGATCCACTGTTCTTGTTAACTCACTACTTCTCCACTTCCTCCAGTCCCAGCCCTGGTTACGTGGGCCCTCCAGCAGCGGTGTGGTGGACACGGTGGGGCTGAGGAGTGCTGACTGTGTGCTATGCTCCTGAAGCCTCCTGAAATGATTGCGTCCCTTGGCCTCTCGCTTCACTTTACCGCTTCAGGAACCAAGGAGAATAAGGCACATGTGACCTTGTCATGCTTTGTACATGGCTGTCTGAATTACTTCACACCTAGATGCACGGTACCAGATTTTTGCAAGGTTTGCAGCCACTTGAGCTGAATTATTCTTAAATGAAAACTGTAAAAATCATAATATCTCTCCCTGCCCTGCAACAGCTGATGTGTGCTGCCTAAAAACCAGGTCCTACCCCATCTTACTGATGCTTTTATTATAATAATAACATCCTCATATTCTTCCTCCTTCAGTTTCATCCTTCAACAACATTCACTTATTAAATTCTATGTCAGGTATTGTTCTAAGTCTTGGACATACAGCAGGCAATAAGACAGACCTCTTCATGGACCATTTCCATAGACTATCTCCATGGAGCTTAAAGTCCAATAAGGAAGATGGGCATAAAAATTACAAATAACTAGCTTCAGTTGTGATAAGTACTATTGAGGAGACCTATTAGAGGTTTTTGAAGTGTATAAACATACTTGCCTGCTTTATTAGGGGCATGTGGGATACACGTTCTCTTTGTCTTGACCTCTGGGTCATCCTGAGGTATCCAGCAATATTTTAATATTGTATGAAATTCATACTCAGCAGGAGACAAGTAGCACACTCAAACAGAGTAGCTGGGGAGAATCCAATAAAAGGAATCCTTACAAAGATGTAGGCATCTCTGAGGGGATGAGGGAGGGAGCAGTTTCCAGAACATAGATTGTGTTGCTGGCAGAAAGAGCTGCCTGACAGGAGCTGTTCTCTTCAGTCAACCTGCAGCAATGTTATCAGTTATCAGTTATCAGTTGGGGAATAAACACCCCTTCGCTCCTCTCCAGCCCTCTCCTCTGCTGAGACAACCAGTAGCCCGAGGTCAAGGGAGCTTACCGAAGGGCTCTCTTTGTAGGGCAGGGTGTGAAGGGTGAGAGGGTGTCTGAAGTGGAGAAATAAAGAGGATTATCTTCATCTGATTGTTGCTAGCAGGTCTGCATCTAACAGCCTTTCCAGCATCCTTTGTAACTCCAATAGTCTCATGAATGGTCTCCCTGCTTGCATGTACTGTTGTCCCTTTTCCCCAGCAGCCAAACTGATTCTAGAAGAATCCCATAGACCAGATAATGTGCTAACCTAATCCTCACTGCTTTAAAATCAGCCACTTGCTTCCCATTGTCCTTAGATCAAACTCCAGACTTCCATAACTATAAGACGCTACTTGAGCAGCCTATCTCCTTTTCCAGCTTCATTAGGTACCATTTGCTCCTTGTTCGTTATATCCTGGTCTTCCTGTTACCATCTTATGGCAAGCTTGCTCTTGCTTCAGGAACTCTATATTTTCTGTTTTCTCTGCCTAATGGTCTCATAGCTGGTGGTTTTCCTCTTCTATCTCTTCTTCCTTTTCCTCCTCCTCTTCTTCCTCTTTTCACCCCCTCCTCACCTCCTTATTATTAAAAGTAATTCACTTTCTTGAGATATAACATCATCCGTTAAAGGGCCCAAATTTTAAGTATGCACCTTGATGAATTTTTATGTGTATTTTTATTTTTATTTTATGTGTATATGCCCATAAAAACAACCACCCAGATCAAGATATAAAGCCTTTCCAGCCCCCCGAAGGCTCAGTTGTGCTCCTGCCACTCAATGTCTTACTCCTTCCCCAGAGGTCAAAAAGTATTCTGAGCTCTATCACCATAGAGCAGTTGGGCCTGTTTTTGAACTTCATATAAATGCAGTCATACAACATGTACATCTTTGTGTCAGGATTCTTCTGCTCAACAGAGCGTCTATGAGAGCTCTCTCTGTTTTTTGCTGATACCAGCAGCTGCTTGTTTTTGCTCTGTAGTATTTCACTGTGTGGACACACTAGCATTTATTTATCCATTCCACTGCTGAAAGACATTTGGTTCTAGTTTTTGGTTATTATGACTAACACTGTTACAGACATTGTGATGGGTATATACCCAGGAGCAGAATTGCTACACCAGAGGATGGGGGGACGTTTGGCTTTGGTAGACACTGCCAAATAGTTTTTGAAAGTGGTTGTACCAGCATACCCTCCCAGCAGCAGCGTACAAGTGCTCCGCTCAGCGTATGAGAGCATGTCCTTGTCAGCACTTGGTACTGACTGGCTAATTTTAGCCCTGCTGGGAGGTGCAGGGTGATGTCTCATCATGGTTTTCATGTGCATTTTTTTGATGACTAATAATATTGAGCAACATTGCATAGGCTTGTTGATCATTTAGATAGTGTCTTTGGTAAAGTACCGATCAAGTGTTCTGCCATTCAAAACCAATATTTGACACCTGTTTTTTTTCCTAGCTTATAGAAGTTCTTTATGTATTTTGGATATGTTTTCTTTGTCCAACATTTGAATGGCACATATCACCTCCTGGTCTGTAGCTTGCCTTTTTACTCTCTCAGTAATGTCTTTTGATAAACAGAAGTTCTGAGGTCAAATTTAGCAACTTTTTCTCATATGGCCAATGTTTTCTAATACCTAAGAATTTTTTGTATATATTACTTCTCATTATAACCTCCTCAGACAGCCCTGCCCGAGCCTCCTGGTTGTATGTTTTGTTCTTCAGGCCTGTGCTGACCTCCCCGGGCCTGGAGCATGAGTACAAGTGGAGTCCTTTGATATTCCTGCTGGTGGATCAGCAGCAGTGGCTTTAGGTTCAGACTGATATTCACACTTAACAAGCACCAGTTGTCATTACAAGCACAACGGACGGGCAACAACAGAGAATAATGTGTATGGTCACAAGAGACAGGGTTGGGAGAGTAGGGACTGTCTCAGCTACAAAAAGTTGTAAGCTTTGGGGTCCTTTCAACTTGATAAGTAGCTAGTCATATATTTTTTGTGGTGCATTCTGAGGCACTCGGTTCAGATCCCCCACTTCAGAACCAAGGTCCTTCTCCCCGACATTTGCCCAGGGATGTTAGCAGCTGATGACTTATAGCTGAGTCTCTTTAAGGGTTTACCCCAATATGAGATATCTCTAAAGAACCATCCCTCCTTTTCTAGGAGATCAGCTGAGGCCTCTTTTGCAAATAAATTGCAATTCATTTCTCCCTCTACCTGATTCCCATGTCTTCACTTCCTTACAGGTACAGATCCTGGGAGCCCTCTCCCAGAAACTTCCATCATGCAAGTCTCCCTCTCAGAATCTGTTCTCCAGACTCAGGATCCTTAGGGGTGTGTGACTAATGCCCCTTCTCTGCTTCAGCTGTATCTCATCAATATTGGTTCCTCAGTTTCCAATAAAGTCTCAATAATGAGGTACATGTGCGTGGAATGGTGCGCTTTCCTTTTCTGGTTTCCCATTCACCTTGGGTCCAGTATAGGTAGTTGCCTGATGGTTCTGTTATGAGGTAATGTTAACCATGAGTCAAATCCTCAGGCATCCCTGAGGCTAGAGGGTGACCACAAAACCAGTTGTTAATTTTTTTTATTCTAAGATGTTCTAAGGTGTCCACACACACACAACTATGCATATACTGATGCCTGCAACAGGAGTGAAAAAAAAGACACCCAGGTTTATTAAAAATGTCCACTAAATGACTACCACAGGCACTGAGTACAGGGCCAAGGGGTGAATTGTAGTTCAGGGCGACAGTGGCCCTTTTAGTTTGCTCTCTGTTTTTGTGGAGAGGCTTGGGCTGGCAGGGCGACTACCCCATCTCTGGGACCTTCCTGGTTGTAACAGTACATTTCTGCATTCTGCCAACCCCTGAGTTCCGGCAAATGAGGACCACTGATTGGTTGCCCCATTAGGTCTCATCAGGAAGCTGATTAAGGAAGAGTTGAATTTTTCTGGAAGTTGAAGGGCCAACTCTTGTCAGCACCTACTTACAATGATTAAGAAAAAATTTTCTCATAATTTAGTGAGGCCAAAAGATTTATGCTGTATTCTGAACACATCAGAATTGGATTAGTCATCATGTGATGAAAGAGAGCCATTTCAAAAGTCCATCACATTGAGGTGAAAAGCGTGAGGCTTGATAAATAGGAAGTAATTGGGATGGCATCTCATTTTCAGCTGCTTTCCCTTTGTTACCTTCTGAACGGTGCATGGTTTACTGTTCTCCCCACATTTATTTGGAGATTTTATGAAAACGCGTAAGTTGTTGACATTTTGGGCACCATTAATGAAGAAAACTTATTGTACATTATGCCAAATTGAAGGGAATAGAAATTATAGCGTCTGAGGATGATGTGGCAGCAGCAAGCAGCGCAGTGCCCGACAGCCACAAATTCCAATTAAAGGAGCAGAGCTCCGTGGAGTTTGCATAAAAACACTGTGTTGTGAGAGTGCCCAAGCCCCAGAGTGACCTCCTGCTGCAGTAGCACTCTTAGCTGCTGGGACACTTCGCCCTGCAAGGGACTGGTTAGGATTGCTTTCTGCTGAAGGGTACAGGGACCTGAGTAAGAGTTGCTATACTTTGTGAGGGGGTTACTTTCTACCACGTAAAGTCAAAAGGTAGCCAGTCCGGGGATGCATCTCCTCTATGCCAGTAGGGACCAATTGCTTCGTTCTATTTAGTCATTTGTACCATGTGGTTTTTGTCTTCATGCTTATTTCATGGTTTCAAGATGGCTGCGCCACCACCTGTATTTGTCTGTGTTCTTGTCAGAGAGGAGGGGAAGGGTGGGAGGCAAAAATGTGAGTGCCAGATAAGTGAAAAGTGCTTTCTCAGAGGCTGTGACAATTCCTATTTGTATCTCATTAGCTAGAGCTGTGTCACCTGGCCACCTATCCATGTGATTGCATATGCCATGTTGCGTGGCCGCCTATGGCTGCAAGGGAGTGAGAATGTAGTTGGTTTTTTTTGTTTGTTTTAGCTGGAAACATCATTGCCTTCCATCCCTCTTCTACCTTAAATCAGAGTTCTGTTAGCGGGGAAAAGATGGGGTATGGGGTAGGCAGCTGGTAGTGTTTAGCACAAGATTAGAGCCTCCCCGTCTCCTGCCCGAAGGTAGGTTAGAAATCTATGTCTGATTAGGACATCTGCTTGGATGTAAGCTCCAGGCTATGTATTACAGAGTCCCTCAGTGAGAGGAAATGCCAAATGAATGGGAATAAGCAATAGGAAGACTTCATGCAACTCCATGAAGACAGAGAAAATGTCATTTGAGTGCATGTAAGGGGAAAATAGTCCAAACTTTATAAGGAATGAGTTAGAAATACTTCATAAGTGGATTAATCTAGCTCATGGTTCATGCAGCACCTAAAATTGTGCCTAGCACTTGCTGTTGATTTGAGAGATGATGATAATCTGCTATTTCTGCCCTATAGGTGATTATATCCTCACTGGTGGTGTAGGACCAACAGATGAAAAATGGTAACCAACAGAGTAACTTCTCAATAAGAGGAGAGGTTGCTGGGTTGGGATGGGGTTAGGAAAGGCTTCATGAAGAAAGGAGGCATGTCTGGGACCTTGGATGGAGGATTTGATTTGCACACTTAGGTAAGATGGTACAGAAGGCACAGAGTCCATGCACTCCTGGATCTGGATGACCTGTTTTGGAGGAGGAACTGTGAGAAAACCAGCTTAAAGAGAAGGTGTACAGACTGCTAGTTGCCTACACATTATTACCTTCTCCGTTTTCCTTCATAGGAAATCTCCCACTTTATTAGATTAGGTAATAAGTCCATCTTGAAAACTACATTTCTCGGCATCTTTTGTAGCAAAAATGGTCAATGCGGTAGAAGTCTTTTAGGATGGGACTCCCAGGACAGGGCCTGATACAGTCATAAACATGCACTTTTTTTGTCCTTGTCTCTTCTTCTTTTCTGCTGCCTAGAACATTGATGTGATGCCTGGAGCTGTAGTGGCCATCTTATGACCATGAGGTTATTTTCAAATTGGAAACTATAAGCTAAAGATTACAGAAGAAAAAGAGGTATACAGTGCCTGGTCCCCTGCTGACCATGGAGCTACCATACCAATTCCAGACACTTTTATGAAAGTGAGAAAATAAACATTTATATTAGGTCACTGTTATATGGGAACCCCATTGTATGCAAGAGAACCTAACTCAAACATTGTTTAGGAGATTAGATTGGAAACATAGGATCAGGCCAATTTATGGATAAAGGGAAAAAAAACTCTACAATTTCTGAGCATCAACTGTCTGTCAGACACTGAAATATGTTTTACATTATGACATTCTGAAGTACCTCCTTTTCTTTCCCCTCTATTATGTCTCAAGCTATGGTTGAGGTAAGACCAGAGCTGATAAAACTGGCATCGTATCATCTCCTGACCACCGAGAGTTCTCAGTCATACTGTTGCTATGCCTGCTAGTGACCCTGTGGTAGGGAGTTCTTCCCCTGCTGTTCGCCGAGGCCAAAACAAACACACCAGAAGATGTCAATGCTTCTGTACTCAAGAGTTCAGACAGTATGTTCGAAACAAATCATGGTATTGACAGTTGAGGGCTGGGCCCCAGTCCCCAAATCTGGCCACCCAACCACCTTGCCCAGAACAGAGAAGCAGGTCCTAACCAGTACACATTAGGCCTCTCCCAGGGGTATCCTCTGTCTTTTTCTAATGATCCTTCTTCCTTCCCTGGTCACTTGGGTGCTCCAGAAAGCAGATGCTGAGGCAGAGTTAGGAGCATGAGCAATTTGGGTAAGGGGAAGGGAGAGATGGAATATCTGTGAAAGATGAAAGGGAGAAGAGCAAGATTGTGCCAGGAGGAGACCTCAGGCTGTGATGCCGCTCTGACCTACCCTGGCCGATGCCACAGGGAGCTTGGGAACAAAGATGCCCACTAGCGGGGTCCTGCTCTGGGCAGAAATGGTCAGATTCCCTCACCATCACTGGCTGGCAGCTGCCTAGGAAAAGTATGGCATCAACAAAAGAGCCGAGACAAAGCCTGAAGATGCTAGCAGCTGGAGGCCATTGGCTAATCGCTCTTCTCGAAGCTGCACAGCAATTCTTCTTGAAAAGATCTTAGGGGCACCTCCATGGCTGTCACAGTCCCCTCACCAAATTCCTATTTAATGCTCTCTTCTTCCCCAGAGGCTCCTGCCAACCTTCTGGGTCTATCTACCCTCCCTCAGAAACCATCAAGTTCCAAATTCTCTCTTGCATCTGACACTTTTCTCGACCCTGGTTACCCACTTTCCGCTGAGGCCCTTCTCTGCTGTTTCTGCTGCCATGTGGTCCAGATGATGAAGTACAGTCTCAGGGTCTCCCAACTTGGGGGCCGGGAGGGAAGAAGGTGAGTACTGATCACCTAGAGGGTAGGGAGGGCCAAAAAGCAAACTTCCACACTGGATGCAGCTTGTTCTCAGCTAACATGTTTATAATGCAGCTAACCTCACAGTTGAAAGATGACTATCCTTCACAGACTCCCTATTCATGTCGTTTTAACACTATTTCCTAAGAACTATAACCAAGGCTATGTTATGCTAAGAATGCATCTGCTTTCTTCCCAAAGCAGCCTGTGTTCACTGGACCCCAAAGGGATCTGGACTTAGCTCCCTGCATTCCAGGTCACCTGGGGAGAAGGAGACTCCACTCAAGTCCACTGTGATGCTCCAGAATGACCCCATTTCATCCTCATGGTCACCCTGCAGTGCATTGCCTTCACATTTAACATCCCAGGAAGCCAAGATGCCATGTGTTGAGGTGATTGGAGTAGCGGAACCAGGATACAGACACAGATCCATCTGGCAGCAAAGCCCATCTACTTTCTGATGGCCCACGCTCAGCAGGAGGGTTTGAACCTTATGGATCCATCCACCCATTTGGTCCACACATGCTAATTCGGCATTACTATGAGCCTGTGGGTTCCTGATTCTAGGTAGCTTTGGTTTTAGTGGAGGCCCAGACCCTGGCTCCATCTGTGACGTTAGCTGATGTGGACCAAACATTGCCAGACCCAGGCTGAGCCGTTCTCTTGGGCTACCTTCTCACAGCACCCTATGAAGACGTAGGGGATATTTTTAATCTGCGCTTTGCTGCTGACAAAGGTGGAGTTTAGCAAAGTGAAGCAATTGCTCAAGGTCTTGCAGCAGGTAGTGGGAACCTGGGCATTTATTCTCAGGCAGCTTGATGCCAGGGTATGCTGCCGGTCCAGGATGCCACCAAATGCACCACAAAGGATAATTTGCTGGGTCCATGCCTGGTTGCTGATGCCAATCCCTAAGACCAATGTTGCAGAGTCCAAGATAGTCATGAGAGATATGGCTGGAATGATCAGAGTTTTCCCCTGAGGACTGATTTTTAAAAATAATCTTCAGTTAGAAAGATTAAAGACTGCATTGGAATATTGTTTCAAGCCCATGAAAGCCCATGACATGAATACAGACTTTCAAAATTCTGAAGATGAGAACTAGGTGGCCCTCTTGTTCTAGAACACAAAGAGAGAAGGCTTCCCATAGCTGGTGTATGGTATGAACACTGTATGCTTTCTGTGTTTCGGGAAGAGCAAGCATTTTGCCCTCCCTCAAGCCATTTCTGAGAAAAGCCGTTGTTTCTAACGTTCTTACAGATAAATGTGTAGCTTTTGTTCCAATACATTTTATGTGAATGCTTATTTTAAAGATTTATTTATTTGAGAGAGAGAGAAAGCATGTGTGAGCACAGGGTGAGGGGCAAAGGCAGAGGAGGAGGGGGAGAGAGAATCCCCAAACAGACTCCCCACTGATTATAGAGCCCAATGCAGGGCTCGATCCCAGGATCCTGAGATCGTAACCTGAGCCAAAGCCAAGAGTCGGACGCTTAACTGACTGAGCCACCCGGGCACCCCTTATGTGAACATCTGATACATAAGACAAACCAAGAGGACCTGCTGGAGGGGAGTGGAGGGGAGGGTCTCCAGGCTTACGGCAGCCACTGAGTCAGTTTCATGGAGAAGGGCTGAAAACCTCAGGGAAAAAGCTGATTCTATGTCTGCAGGCAAGCAAAAATGTTCATCTTATGGTACAACATCACTTTTTGGTCATTGGGCAGCATGAGAAACTTTAGCAGTCATAAGGCAATGAGATAGTGAGAAATAGGTTTTAGAACATGAAGGTGAGGAAGGGGCCAGAGTCTAGGAGCCTGTGTTTGCAAGTCTGGGAGAGGAGGCTGCCCTGGGTATGGCTGGCCTGGTAGATGGAATCCAGAGGACATGATGGTGAGGAGGTGGATTTCGAGGCATGCATCTGCTTGCTGGGGATGTGTGTGTGGGGAATTAAAGGGAATGGCCCTGTTACCAATTGAGCCTGAAATTGTGCAATGCTGGTGATTTGTGGGGTAGGATGTTACAGTCCAAGCATATGGTCTGAGATATGCTGTAAAGTCATATCCAGTCATAAATTAGGATATGGCCGGGAATAAGGTTTTCATCCAATTATAAGATTTGTGATGCTTATTTTTAATGTTTTTGGTTTGGAACTCAAGAAGAGAAGTAAAAACCACATTTGGGCTGACTTTCACTTTTAGAATAAGACAGTAGCTTTCGAATCGTTTTTGCAATTGCTTCCAAATACTTTTTAGCAATTAGAATTCCAGTTTCAAATGAAATCTTGCTTGGCATTCCATGATATTGGATATACAGTTCAGGATTTTATCAGCATGAATGTACAATATTTATTTTATATAAAGTTAATCAGGGATAAATATGGGACTGTTTTGATGATCCATAATATTTGAAATTAGAACATAATGTTGCAGTCTTTTATCAATTCCAGTACCCCGTTTGTTCCAGATGTTTCTCCTTGTTACCACAGATATGAGGAAACAGCTGTTTACACAGATAAGGGGTAGTAAAAGTTAAGTGTTTTTAAGTAACTTGCTGTTTATTCCCAGGATACTATTCTATTAACCAAAAATAGCAGAAAATATTTCATCCCAAGTTTTTCTTCAGAATAAGTTTTATTGGCACACAAGTCAGTAGATTAGTTATTTCCTATCAGCCAATTTTTTTTGAAATTAAAATTTAAAAACTGATTCTTTGATAAGTTATGGCTGTGGTACCCAGTGCTATTTCTTTCTTTGGAATGGTTTCCCCATCTCAAATAGCACCTGTTCCTGGGCAGTTCTAGAATCTTCTGGGGCAAGTGGGGTGCTATCAGTGATTCATCATTTCACTGGTTTTCAGTCTGAGTTCCTTGTTACCCAAGAGTTTCATTAGGATTTCATTTAAAAATATATTAACCATTTTCAAAGTGTCATCTTAAAAAGCACATGCATTTTATCACACTGGAGACATTTGATGCACTGTGTAATCCACCCGCCTAATGTCTTTGGATAGTCTTTGCATCAAGCATCTTGTCACCTTTGGCTAATGGAAGAGTAAACTGATATTGAGGACATATCCCCTATGGAGTAGAGATTTCTCATTGTTTTTGCAATATCCACTTACCCTTCTTTCTTAAAAATGGTACCCCATAATAATGTAGCCAGCTAGAAAACATTTCCCAGCCTTCTTTGCAATGCAGTGTGCTCACATGACTTAGTCCTGAAGTGTAAACAGTGTTGTGTGGTACTTTAGGGTTTTCCTTATGGGAAATTCAGATATATAGTATTCTTCTTTATTGTCCTTCCATGCTTTCCCTTTCTTTTTGTTCTGGAGTGTGAATGTGAAGGCTGGAGCTCCAGCAGCCACCTGAGACTGTGAGGTGATCTTGAGAATGGCAGCATAAGGATGATAGTGCAGAGTAATAGAGGAAACCTGAATCCTTGATGACTGTGGAACCATCCTACTAGATCTGTAGTCCCTACCTATGAACTTCTTTCACCACCACTTGTTTCAGCTGCACTTACATATAGTCTAACCTAATTCTGACTGATACTGTCAGAAAGCCTTGGTCTAGAAGAAACTATGAATCTTTAGGTTGGTAGATGTACCAGTTAATATCCTTTTGATTACATGTAATAGATAGTCAAGTAATGGTGGATTAAGTAATAAAGTAGTCAATTATTTTATATAATAGGAAGTTAGAAGGTGGACAGTTCCAAAGTCGATTCAACAGCTTGGTAATCTCATCATGGACCCAGGCTCTTGCCATTCTTCTGCTCTTCCAACTTCTGCATTTAGGAAATGTCTTCCTCATAGTTTTGTAGTATTTACACACAATTACGCTCAAAGAAGAGAGCAAAGAGTTTTGACTATCTTTAAACATCCTTATGATTTTTTTTTTTAAATTAAGGAATACGTATTTCTAATATACTCTCAAGCCAACTTTCCCTTATTAGCCAGACTTGGAAATCTAGACCACTCACTAACAGAAATGGATTACCATAATTGACTTAAGAGCAAACACAAGCTACCCCTTGAGCTTGTGCACTTTGCAACCTAAACAAAATCAGGATTCTGGAAAGTAGGGGAGAAGGAGTAAGTGATTCCTGGATGGGTAACATAATAGACTTTCCTACGAGATTTTAAAAATAGCATGAGAACTGGCAGGTCAACAAAAGAGAGGTGACCCTAATGGAACTTACCGGTATGCAGGACCTCCTGGGATCTGCCTCTGCCCACAAGGCAGGTGAGAGTTCACTCCGAGACTGGCTCTATAGAAGCTGGAGAACACTAGCAGGCAGAAATTTCCTGGGAAACACTGTAAAGATAAGGAGCCCCCTCAAATTTCTTCCTCTGGGAGTAGGGTGAAACTGCAGGTAACCCTCTGTTCGGCAAAGACCATATCCACCAGCCTCATTCACCTCATGAACAAAATGTCCACATCACTTAAAAGGCTAACTTATTAAATAATTTTTCCTAAAGTATATATTATTCCTCCTTAGCTAAAGCATATGAAATATTTTTTTTAAAGATTTTATTTATTTATTTGAGAGAGAGAGAATGAGAGAGAGCACATGAGAGGGGTTAGGGTCAGAGGGAGAAGCAGACTCCCTGCCGAGCAGGGAGCCCGATGCGGGACTCAATCCAGGGACTCCAGGATTATGACCTGAGCCGAAGGCGTCGCTTAACCAACTGAGCCACCCAGGTGCCCAAGCATATGAAATATTTTAAACTTTTCCTTTTTTTTTTTTGGTGGATCAGGGTCATCTTTAAGAACATGGATTTTTTTAACAGCATTATTGAGATGTAATTTATATACCACAAAGTACACAATTCAATGATTTTTAGTGTATTTAGCTCTGTGTGACCATCACCCCTATCTAATTGTAGAACATTTTCATCATCCCTGAAAGAAAGCCTGGACTCAGCAGTCACCCCCCACTACTGCTCTCTGGCACTCCTCCACGCCCCACCCCACCCTCCCACCCTTCCCAGCCCTAGGCAATGCCAATCCACTGTTTGACCCTATGAATTTGACTACTCTGGATTTTTCATATAAAGGGCATCACAAAATATGAGGTCTTTTGTGTGTGACTTCATTCCCTTAGAATGTTTTTGACAATCACTCACATTGTAGCGTGTATCAGTGTTGCATTTTTATGACCCAATAGCATTCCTTTGTATGGCTCTATCACATTTTCTTTGTCCGTTCATCTACTGATAGACTTTGGAATAGTTTCCCCTTTTTGGCTGTTATGCATAAGGATGCTATGAACAAGTGTACACATGGTTTGGTGTGGACATCAATTTTCATTTCTAAGAGCATCAGTTTTTAGAGTGTTTTGCAGAAAAAGATAATATTAAAGAACAGGAGGCATAAATGCTCATGAATATAAGGCAAAGTATGACTCCCTCATATTGCTTATTTGTGTGGCAGTAACGGTTCTGTTAAGCCAGTTGAGAAGGGTTCAGAGGAGGCAGAATCCCAGCGAGGTGAAGGCGGTCAGTGAGGGGTGTGTGCGTGGGAAGCTGAGGACAAGCGCATGCAGATGTGTATCTTGCTTTAAGCCATAGTATCATTTACTAATCAGTCTTTCCCCCACTGGCTTACATCAGGCGGTGGATTCAATTCGGCAAACAGCTGAACTGTACAAGGCATAGGTGTGCCTCATTAGTTTGGTTGTGGCTACTAAGACTTTCTTTTAATTTTGTCAAGTTCTTACTGTTGTCTGGCAGCTGCTTCTGGTTAGTAATGAATTCTTGGTCGGGTGGAGTGTGGGTGTAGGCAGAGTAATTTCAGAATGTTTTCGTTAAGTGCTTAATCTTTCTATAAATCAGGCAGCATTCCACTCCACCTGCTTTTTTTTTTTTTTTTGGCAGGTTTGGATACATGTGTCTAGAGAGTAATAATGACCACCTTTTAGCAACTTACTTCTCTTGCTAGACAAGTGATTTTTTGCCCTTGTCTGTACATTAAAATCATATGGAGGAGCTTTAAAAATGCCCTGGCCTCACTCATAGAGATTCTGATGTAATTGGTCTGGGGCAAGACTGAAGCATTAGTTTTATTAAAATATCCCCAGGTAATTCTTAAGATATATACTGGCTTAAGAACCACTTATACGAGACTGTATGATGGTATGGCCACTTTTTATATAGTATCTCAGATCCTCTCCATAACCTGCATGGTGGATGTCGATACATCCTATTACAGATTTTGAAAACATTTCTTGAGCACTTACTATGTGCCAAGCACTTTTAAGCATTTTACGTGCATCAACTTATGTAATAATTACAATGGCCCTTTGGAGTAGGTGCTATTTTCACCTGCATTTTATAGATGAAGAAGTTCAGTCTCAAGGTGCTTAAGTAGCTTGCTCAACATTGTGTAACTAGTAAATGGAGGAGGGGAAGGAATTAGAACTGGAATCCACAGTCTCAACCCTCATGCTCTATGACAGAGGAAGAAATAACATTCAAAGATCTATTGTAGGAAAATAAGTTGTTTGCAAAGCTAGTTTGGAAACCAGTCTTCTCACTTCAGATGATAGCAATACTGCTCCTACTACTGATGATGATAATAATAATGAAAATAATAATGATAATAATAATAATATCATTCCTAACATTTTGCTACAGACTTGATGCAAAGGAACTTATTTAATATTTGTATCAAATTGCTGAAATAGCTCCTATAATCTCCATGTTTTTTTCAGATCAGGTGATTGAAGCTAAGAAGGGTCAATGATGGTGCCTGAGGTTCTTGGTGGAGCTGGGATTCAAACTCAGGCGTGGCTGACAATGAACTGCCACTCTCCGTGGCACTCTATGTATATAAACATCAATGTACACACACAAGAATATTGATATTCCATTCGGCCCTTCCAGTGGCTCCTTTGTAGGGGCAATTGGATTCCTAAGAGTTTTTAAAAAGTCACCCCAAACAGTTCTTTTTATTTGAATAAGTGGTTCTGGATGAATATTGGCCCCATGTAGAGAAAAGGATAAAAGATAAAATCAGGGAAAAGTAGAAAAAGTTATAAAGATTTAGTCTAGGCTTCTGAGGGTCAAGAATACCTTTCCCTCATGTCTGTATGAACCATGTCCAAAGCCTGAGTGCACTGTAGAGGCTGAAGAACCTCTAGGAGGGAGGAGGTCAAGTGGAGGCTGAGGAGGAAGAGGTTGTCCAGCCAAGCGAATGAGGAAAGACTAGAGGATGCTACGTGGGACCACAGATCTGGCCAACTTTTCATAATGGATATTTATTCCCGGTGCAGGGAGGACTGCATGGCAATTAATATAGAGGGAGGCATTTGGCTTCATAGGATGAGGGTGCAAAATTAGTTTCATCCTAGAAATAGGCAGACTGGAGGTCCTAAAGAGATGCAAAAAATGAGAGGAACATGGCTCACAGCTCATGATGACAGTTTCAAATATGTATAAATAGAAAGTGGGGGTTCACACCTTTGCTATTTTGGGAACAAGAACAACTGAGGGAACGGATATCAAGAAGCTGTGTTGTTGACTTCCAGGGCCTACAATAGGACCATAGCCTTTCACGGAGTAGTTTGACCTTGCTGGGAAAGTGGAAGGCGTCTAGTTCTGATGGCCCTGTCAAAGGGCCCCCCACGGCTCAGTCTCCAGCGGGCTACATGGGACCACGAGGTATTTCTGATGCCTTCTAAGTATGGGCATTTTTGGCAGCAGTGTTGGATTCCAAGGACTTCCACCCAGAGGTGATGAATTTATTGAACAAACGTGTTCTATCTAGAGAACAGGTCAGTTCACAGTCTGTCTCACGCAGCCTCTGAAAGCCAGTGTTGTTATTTCTCCCTGGGTGCGAGAGAGAGTGTGTGTGTGTGTGTGTGTGTGTGTGGGCACTCACGTGTGAAGCTGTAGGCAGGAGCTGAAGGGAGGGAAAAAGGAAGGTCAATATTTATGAGTGGGTTTCTAAGGTTTTATTTTTCTTATTTCATTTTCATGATCCACATACGCCTTCTGGTGTTGGAGGCCCCATGATTTCGCATTTATAAGTAACTAAAAACAAAACCTTATTATAGGAAATTAGGTTCTTTTGCTTGAGCTTATTTTTCATTTTTGACTTCATAAAAACGGAAAGAAATTCTATTACCTGAGAAAAGGCTTTCACTTAGAATGTTATTAAAACAAATACCCAAATGCCTTCAATGTACGCTGGATTCTTTCCATAAAATTGCAAATATATTCACCACATTGCCTGAGTTTTCTGCACCCCTTTCTCGAGGCCCAGCCCACATAACGCATGCATTCTCTCTGGGCTGCAGGTTCTTTCTTGATTTCCTCCTTCTTTTAATTCCTTGCTGTCAGTCTGAGGAGCTTCTCCTTTTTACACATGACTAAACTTACCCTGGAACCTGCTCGTGTTTCACTGGGGGCAATCTCCTCCTGGGCCTTCAGTTCTAATTATTGAAGCCACATGACTAATCTCTGGAAAATCCCCAGGTTTTAGCCATTTTCAGACATGCTGGCATCTTTACAACAGAGATGTCATTTTTCCAAAAGGCTGAGTTTGATGTGTGTTGTTTTTTTTCCATTGTTGTTGTTGTTCTTAATTTACGCCACTCATAGATCCTGTCCTGATGAATCCTGTTGCCTTTGCCAAACAGATGACCTATTTTCCCAGTGTCTGGTGTGAGCGGGGATGGTGGTGTTGCCTGAGTGTTGAATGTTGGACAGTAGCGTTTATGGAACGCCCACTGTGAGCCTAATACTGCAACTGGCAGCTGTGGGAAGACAGCAGTGACATTGTATTTGCCCTCAAGGAACCCGCCCCCTAATGGGGAAATGGGGTGAAAGACAAACAGTGATGAAAACCATTAAAAAAAGAGAAAAGAATCAAATACCGGTGACTTCAAGTGCCCCAGTTTTGGCTGGCTGCCCATGATGCTCTCCTCCTCCCTCCTCCCCCCTCCTCCCCCCTCCTCCCCCCTCCTTCCCCCACCCCTGCCAGGAACGGAGCCCTGCAGAGAACAGGAAGGGGCAAGAAGGGGAGCCACACATAGAGGCATGGTCAACAAACTTTAGTCATCCAGCGGCCTTCACGATTTCTGCCTTATCCATGTCCTAATAATTTTTAAATATTTTATTCACTTTTTCTATGTTACATTCATTTACTTTAAAGAATATTTAAAATTAAAAGGGAAATTAATATCAATATTATTACCCTAAGTGTAAAAAGGTAATAATAAGGCATATTTTTTAAATTGATTGCATAAATACAATGAAAACAGAACAATATTATTAGCTTTTAGCCAGCTATTGTTGCCGGTGGAAATCCTGACCTTGAGACTGGTCGTCTTGTTTATAAAGGGAGGTTAACAACTGTGCGGGAGGTGTTCAAGACACAGCAGCACCCAGCGGAGACTTAAGAAGGGATGGAAAGAGAAGAGGAAGGGCAATGAGGTGCCCCCTGTTCTTATTGTGATGTAGTGTTATTTTCCCCTCAGATGCGTGTAGGACCTACAGGAATCTGGTGTCCGGCCTGAGAGGAGGCACACTTTGGAAGGCCCCTCTCTTGTCTAGGAGAGGGCACTCTAGGGAACCAGTAGCGATTTGGAGGCTGTTGCTGCTGAGGGTTGTCGGGTATGGTGTCCAAAGCACTTTGGTTGTGGTGTAGGCAAAACCATCACTGGGGGGCTCAATCCCATGGGCAGAGCCAGGCTTGTGGATGTCAGAGCAATTCAGCTCTTATGGTCCACACTGCCAGGTCTCTCCGGGGGCCCAGGAGCGAACCTGTGGGCAGCATAGACGAGGATCCAACCAGGGGAGAAGGATAAAGTCGAGATTACGGACTGCACAGGTATTAGAAGCTTGCTCCCAGCATACCTGGTGCTGGCACCACACTGGCTCGCCACCTTTGAGTTTCCTCCCCATGCACAGGTGGGTTCCTGCCGCTCCACCCAGCCCCTCCACCCCTGCATTTCCTGCTCTGCCTATAATTTGGGCTTTGTCCCTGGATGCCAACTTTTGGCTATCTCCTGGCTCCTTGCTGTGCTGCCGCACAACCCATGTGACTGGAAGGCTGTTAAGATTGTCCTGAAAAGATGTTAAAGGGAACAGAGTTAAACACGATCGCAGCATGGATGGCCAGACCCTGAGAGGAAGGTGTTGCAAGGGTGCCGGCCCCACCCCTGAGAAACTGTTTAGGTTTCTTCCT
Source organism: Phoca vitulina (assembly GCF_004348235.1). Classification (NCBI taxonomy): domain Eukaryota; kingdom Metazoa; phylum Chordata; class Mammalia; order Carnivora; family Phocidae; genus Phoca; species Phoca vitulina. The sequence goes on from NW_022589704.1 coordinate 94,017,440, forward strand.
GCTAAAGTTTCAAACTAGGGCCTGCTCCTCCTTTAGTCAAGCACTGGCAGTGCCGATGGATTCCACCGGCCCTGCATGCGCTGTCTGAGCTTCCTGAGTTCCCTGCGGTTGTGTCTGTCCCGGGGCCACCGCTCATCCTCGACAGGAGGGAATCCAACATCCAGATACAATGAACAGCAAGACAGAGGGAGGAACACAGGAGTCCAGCAATTAAGGCTGCATCTCTGCATGCCTGGGCTGAGGTCGTATATAATTTTGAGCCCTACAAGGCGATAGGATTGCAGTGTCTGTTGTCCCAGATATCCTGGGTAGGACCGAAGCCCTTCGTAAAGGCGTGTCCTGAGGGTCCGTGGAGGGCACGGTCAGGATCCATTGCTGAGGTACACAGGGGTCTGCACCCTCCCAGGCAGGCTGTCCCTTCTCTCTGCCCTGCCATACCCTGGGTCTCCTTGTGAGCCCACTTCCCAACTCTGATCACACTGTGTGACACATAGGGTCTTACACCGATGGGCTCTGTCTTTAGACTGTGGAATCTTGGGAGCTGCATCCAGGTCTTATTAGTGTTTGTATCCCCACGTGTACTGTGGCATTTAGCACAATGTACACATTGCAGCCAATGTCCTCAGCATCCTGGTAGCATCCTAACATTGTAGTTTAAGTAGAAGAGGGACGAATGAAATATATTGGTTTAGCATTCACAGAATCTGTGGAAAGGCCAACAGTAGGCTTGGAGACTGTGCAGTCGGGAGCAATGTCTGGACCCCCATCCCCATGAGGCCAGTCGGTGAAGACCCCACTGCCTTCACCACTGGCCACAAATATCTCAGGTCCCAGCCTGACACTGGGTTCTACCTTCTTAGCCTCACTGCACATGAACATCACTTGTGAGCACATCTGATTTTTGAAGTCCAAGCCTGGGAAAGATATGTGTGTCTAGTTTCCACCCTGGGGAGGTAGGTCTCATAACGAAGCACATTCTCCAAATATGGGAAAGCTGTTTAAACGTGGAGGCCACAAAGCCTGAATACATACAAAGCAACACATTTATGTTGAGGGAATGAAATAAAAGGGCTTCATTTGTTCTTTCAAAATTCTTTAAAATGGACCCAAACCCTTATTTCCTATGCAATTTAGCAGGAGAATCTATGTACAGGGGGATTCCTGGAGCTGCCAGAGTGGCAGAAATTTCTCAAAAGCATCTGCTGGGTATTTGAGTGTCCAGTGACCAGAAGGACTATTCGGTTTTTGCAGTGGTAATCAACAACTATTTATTAAGCACCCACTATATGCCAGGTCGAGCTTTGGATGGATTCCCACCAGCCTGCTTATCCTGTAAGCCACACACTGACGATTTTCCACACCATAAACGAACAAATGTGAAAACCCAAGAGAAATTACAAGGGGTTTTCCTCTGCATTGCACTGAGATGTGGGAGCCTGTCCCCTGGTTATTTGACAAGTCAACTGGAAAATTACTCCAGGCTGACCTGTCTTAGGAAATGTTCTAATTTACATCAATTCTGGAAAAAGGCACTTGTAAGCTGTCTCTTTTTTTGTGGCAGTGTTGGAGGGCTTGCATCACATCCAGACAGAATTACGTCTTTTTAAGTCATCATTTCTTTCTGTTGGAAGTGATTTTGCCTGGATCAGCTTACCCTGTTTTACTGAAATTAGACACAAGAATATCAGACAAAACCGTCATCTCTGATACCCCCAGCCCAGGAGTTTGTATTTAACCATGTCTGTGGGGCTCCGTAGCTCTGAGGTTTATGACAGTGACAAAAGAATGTGTTGAGAGACACTGAAACCCAAATTCCAAAATGAGAATAACTGTTGTATCAGTTCTGTAGTGTGGTGGGGGAAAGGAGAGGTACAAAGAACCCCGTATCTTCCCATAGTTTATAATATGCCTTCTCTGTCCTCCCCATATCAAAATGTAATATCTCAACACTAGGAAAAAAAAAATATATATATATATAAAATTGCAAGGAAACTCAGAAACCATGGAACATAATAGTGCACAAAATCAGCCACCCAAATTATAAAATTTGCTTTTCAGTTCTAAGTTTTTCAGGGACATAGTAAATGTTTTAAGTTTTTCATCAGGGTAGAAGCAAAAAGCAGGGGTAAACAATATTCCAACATAGCATGGAAGGACTCCACCCCTGCTGGGTCAGCTCATGCTTCCCCGCTCAGAAATCTCCTGCCTCCAAGATGTCCATCAACAGATGAATGGATAAAGAAGATGTGGTATATATATACAATGGAATATTATGCAGCCATCAAAAAGAATGAAATCTTGCCATTTGCAATGATGTGGTTGGAACTGGAGGGTATTATGCTGAGCGAAATAAGTCAATCAGAGAAAGACATGTATCATATGACCTCACTGATATGAGGAATTCTTAATCTCAGGAAACAAACTGAGGGTTGCTGGAGTGGTGGGGGGTGGGAGGGATGGGGTGGCTGGGTGATGGACACTGGGGAGGGTATGTGCTATGGTGAGTGCTGTGGATTGTGTAAGACTGTTGAATCACAGACCTGTACCTCTGAAACAAATAATACATTATATGTTAAAAAAAAAAAAAAGAAGAGGACGATAGCAGGAAGGGAAAAATGAAGGGGGGAAATAGGAGGGGGAGATGAACCATGAGAGACTATGGACTCTGAGAAACAGGCTGAGGCTTCTAGAGGGGAGGGGGGTGGAGGGATGGGTTAGCCTGGT